>NC_044035.1:157484614-157804526 GCF_901765095.1 Microcaecilia unicolor
AGGAGTCCAAAAACAGGCAGGCAACAGGTCAGGGCAGGCAGCTCACAGCGTAGTCGAAACAGGCAATAGGTCAAGGCAGGCGGCTAGCAGTGTTGTCCAGAAACAATCCAAAGATCAAAACCAGGAGAGCAAGGAAAACGAACTGAAAACTAGAACACACGGAGACTGGCCTCGGGAAACAGAACCTGAAGCAATGTCCTGTCTCAGGCCCGCTCCTTAAATACTGTCAGCATTCAACTGCCCAGCCCCAGCCGACATGGCCGGCCAATCGGAACCCGGGTACTGACGAAATCCTTCTGGTTGGTTCCGTCCGACCTCCCAGGCGGGACTACAGCACCGACCTCCCAATCTAACCCCTCTGAGGCGGAGCTTCAGGTTCCCGCGCCCGACAGTGGAGGAGATGCCGGCCATCGCGTCTCGGCGCCATTCTTCCCGCTGGCGCAAGCACGGACCTCATAGCCGGCAATCGAGGCCCCGGAAGCCATGATCGCCGGCCCACGGCCTCGGCCCCGGACTGGGCGGCTATCGCCGCGGCTTCAAGAAGGCCGGCCCTCGCCGCAATGGACACTGGTTCTTGCTTCCCGCAGAGGAGCAGCCGGAGGGAGTGACGGATGTGACAATAGGACCCTATGAAATGTTTTAAGTCTAAGTGCTTTGAAAATGAGCACCAATCTTTTTTATAATTGAATACTGCCTCTAAGTAAGAGTTGTTATTTCCTTTGCATACTTTGACTACTGCAACCTCCCACTTAGCCATCTATCACCCCTCTCCTCAAGTCACTTCACTGGCTTCCGATCAGGTACCGCATACAGTTCAAGCTTCTCCTACTAACCTACAAATGCACTCGATCTGCAGCCCCTCCTTACCTCTCTACCCTCATCTCCCCTTACGTTCCTATTCGTAACCTCCGCTCCCAAGACAAATCCCTCCTTTCAGTACCCTTCTCCACTACTGCCAACTCCAGGCTCCGCCCTTTCTGCCTCGCCTCACCCCATGCTTGGAACAAACTCCCTGAGCCCATACGCCAAGCCCCCTCCCTGCCCATCTTCAAGTCCTTGCTCAAAGCCCACCTCTTCAATGTCGCTTTCGGCACCTAACCACTACACCTCTACTCAGGAAATTTAGACTGCCCCAACTTGACATTTCGTGCTTTAGATTGTAAGCTCCATTGAGCAGGGACCGTCCTTCTTTGTTAATTTGTACAGCGCTGCGTAACCCTTGTAGCGCTCTAGAAATGTTAAGTAGTAGTAGTAGTTTGCGTATAAGTATAGACATTTTTCTGAGAGATTTCTCCAGGACCACCAAGGTGTCCCTCAATGACTCAAGCATTATCAAAGTTGGTTTCTGAGGTAATATTGACTTACTAAACATAGTTGTACAAAAAAACCCCATCTCCTTCTGAACTTGCAAAGCTTCCAATTCAGCTGCTCCTCCAGAATCACCGGCTTCTTCCTGTGCTACATCCTCATGCAAGGCTGGCCGTGGCATTGATTTGAGTTGCCTTATCCCTGCTCCAAGGGCTGAAGAACCCTCTACAGAGTTTGTAGGCCTTGACTGCATAGGCGGTCAGTGGCCCAACTGTTTAGGGAGGCTAAAGGGACGGGGTTAGGGGTGGGGCCAGGGGTGGAGCTTAAATCCATAATTGTCTGATAACACACAGAAAAAATAAATAAATAAAAATAAAAGTCACAATACCTTTTATTAAATTTAGATATTAGATATGTATCATATGTCAAAGAATAAAGTGGTTGCTCAAAGCATATTCTAAGCACAATCGCTCAACTGCAAAACACTATGCACAACTGTGCAAAAACACACTCAGAACCTTACTGTATCATAAATATTACACTGGGCAGACCTAATACACCAATATACTACTACTACTACTACTACTTAACATTTCTAGAGCGCTACTAGGGTTACGCAGCGCTGTACAATTTAACAAAGAGAGACAGTCCCTGCTCAAATATACCACCCATATGGAAAATGCAGACTGTCAACAATATGAAACAAGGGATCATATCATCACAATTCTTATGTAGAGCCACAAAACACCCTAATTCATGTTTAATGTGGGATAAAATGCCATAAATAAGTAAATAAATATAAACTTTTAATGTTGAGCACCTGATTCTCAAAGAGGACATATTCCAAACACTATAATGAAAATAAAATGATCTTTTCTACCTCTGTTGTCTGGTGACTTTTTCTGATCATGCTGGCCCAGTATCCAATTCTGTTGCTATCTGTCCTCAGTGCAGGTCAGGAAGTCATCCTCCTTAAATATCTCCCTGGCAACACAGGACACCTCCAGCCACCCCCCTCCCCCGCTCTCCCAGCAGTAAGGTAAACAAACCATAAACCAATTTCTACAACTGCTTACAAAAGGCTAGAGGGCTTTCACTGCAGCTCCTGCTGTGAGGATGGAGGTAAATCAACAATTTAAACCCCTCAGAGCATAGCAGGGGAGGCTTAGCCTGTCCAAGCCTCTTATACAGGGCGCCTATGCTTGACTGGAAATCTTTCCTTGCAGCTGGCATAGCTGGTGGAAACTGTACATCATGACTCAGAGGTCTGTTAACAAAGATCCCACGGACAATACTCAAAGTAAGAGTTCTTTATTCACATCCACAGACTCAACACAGGCCTGTGTTTTGTCCAAAAAGTCTGCCTCATAAGTCTCTTATCAGATGTAACTATAGTGTATAATGTTTCTGTTGTCCGTAATTAATTATTAGTAGTTTAACAACACATAGCTGGGCAATCTCTCATGCATACAAAGTTTTCACTGAGGCAGGCCTTTTGGCCGAAACACAGGTCTATATTGAGTCTGTGGATGTGAATAAAGAACTCTTACTTCGAGTATCGTCCATGTGATCTTTGTCTCCTCCGCTGTGGTTGTGTGCTGTTGCTGTTTGCGATGGATTTCCTCTGTTTTGGTCAATCAGAGATCTGTTAACCAGAAGCAGGGAGAATGGTTTATTTATTTATTTGTAAAATTTGTATCCCACATTTTCCCACCCATTAGTAGGCTCATTGTGGCTTACAAAATACTACTACTACTACTACTATTTAACATTTCTAGAGCGCTACAAAGTGTACGCAGCGCTGTACAAACACAGAAGAAAGACAGTCCCTGCTCAAAGAGCTTACAATCTAATAGACAAAAAGTAAAGCATTTAAATTTAAAATATTTAAGCAGTCAAGCACAAGAGAACAGTCACAGAAGGACAGAAGATGTTGAAGGGTGGTCAGTGTGATTAGGTGTAACTCTGGTTGGAGTAGTGGGAGAAGGTGATAGAAGAATAGAAATGGGTGAGGTAAAGTAATGAGTGGGTTGATAGGGAGGTTATATAAGACATGTCACTCTAGGGGTGGGTGGGTAGAGGGGTAGGGTGGGTGGAAGCAGGAGAAGGTATTCTCTGCAGCCTATCTGTGAGATGGAAAATACCGTAAAGGCGAATGCCAAGTCTGGTAGGGGTAAACAAATATAGATTGAAATAGGGGTCAGGTAAGGTTAGGGTATAAGGTACAATAAGGGTCAACGATAATAAGGAATATATAATGTCCAATACGATCTAAGGTTATGTTGTGTTGCATAGTTGAAGCATTTAAGTAGGGTCAGTGGGATAGGCCTTGCAAAACAGGTAAGTTTTTAATGATCTCCTGAAGTTAAGATGGTCGTAAATCGTTTTCACAGTCTTTGGTAGTGCATTCCACATTTGTGTGCCTAAATAGGAGAAATTGGATGCATAGGTTGATACTACCCTGCAGCAAGCTATTTCGCCCCAGTTGTCCTATAGTAGTGAAGCAGTTCATCAGACTGACAAGAGGCACGACTGGAACAGCAGGGCAAGTTTGTTGCTTGCCTCTCTGGAATCAGTCTTAATAATGATTGGTCAGCATCTCTCCACAGCATCATGAAGCTTTATTTTCATTTTACAAAAGGGTGGTAGCATTAGTACCAGCTTGGTGCATGGCGATTCAGCCCTGCTGCTCGGCTGGAGGCATAACCGGTGGTAATTGGGCAGCACCACATGCTGCCCGGTTACCGTCGGAACCCCTACTACCTCCTAAATAGGAGGCAGTAAAGGCTCCCTCAGGAAATGGCTGTATGGCAAGTGTTTACCTTACCACACAGCCATTTCCTTCTTTAAAAAAAGCCTTTTACTGGTGGCGGTAACACCACCGCAGGACCCCTTTTACCGCCATTTGGTAAAAGAGGCCCTTAGTTATTTTACCATTTGAGACACTGCTCGAGGTGGGTTTTAATTGTGCTTCTTCTCATTCTAGATATGTTTCTGATTTTCTCTAAGGAAATAATTGTTTCTGAGTAGCACTTGAAATATCTCTTTATGAGATTAATTGGGCTCATTTTCAAAAGAGATGGACGTCCAAAAAATTACATAAATCGGCATTTGGATGTCCATCTCATAGAGACGTCCAAATCGGTATAATCAAAACCACCTTTTGGATGTCTTTCTCAGAAGTCCATTGCAAGGATGTCCAAATCTCAAGGGGGTATATCGGAGGCGTGTTTAAGGTGGGACCTGGGCGTTCCTAAGACTTGGATGTCTTTGAGCCATAATGGAACAAAGCAAAGACATCCAGCACTAAAACTTGGACGTTTTCAGCTAGACCTGTTTTTATTACGAATAAGGCACAAAAAGGTGCCTGAAATGACCAGATGCCCACTGGAGGGAATCATGGATGACTTCCCCTTATTCCCCCAGTGGTCACTAACCTCCTCCCAACCCCAAAAATTGTGATGAAGAACATAACTTGCTAGCCTCTATGACAGCCTCAGATGTCATATTCAGGTCAATTACAGCAGTATGCAGGTCCCTGGAGTATTTTAGTGGACTTCAGACAGGTAGACCCAGTGTTATCCCCCCTTCAGTCCATTCAGAACTCTGCTGCACATCTTATCTTCTGCCAGAACCGTTATACTCATATCACCCCTCTCCTCAAGTCACTTCACTGGCTTCCAATCCAGTTATCGCATACAGTTCAAGCTTCTCTTATAAACCTACAAATGCACTCGATCTGCAGCCCCTCCTTACCTCTCTACCCTCATCTCCCCCTACGTTCCTACCCGTAACCTCCGCTCTCAAGACAAATCCCTCCTTTCAGTACCCTTCTCCACCACCGCCAACTCCAGGCTCCGCCCTTTCTGCCTCGCCTCACCCCATGCCTGGAATAAACTCCCTGAGCCCATACGTCAGGCCCCCTCCTTGCCCATCTTCAAAGCCCTTCTCAAAGCCCACCTCTTCAATGTCGCCTTCGGCACCTAACCACCATACCTCTATTCAGAAATCTAGACTGCCCCCACTTGACACTTGACATTTCGCATTTTAGATTGTAAGCTCTCTTGAGCAGGGACTGTCCTTTGTTAAACTGTACAGTGCTGCGTAACCCTAGTAGCGCTCTAGAAATGTTAAGTAGTAGTAGTAGTAGTTATCCCCCCCCCCCCACCTGTTACACTTGTACAGGAAACTGTGAGCCCTCCAAAACCCACCAGAAACCCACTGTACCCACATATAGGTGCCCCCTTCACCCGTAAGGGCTATAGTAGTGGTGTACGGTTGGGGGTACTGGGTTTTGGGGGGGGGCCAGCTCCTGGGAGCATTTTATGAAGTTCAATGCAGTGCCCCCTAGGGTGCCTTATTGCTGTCCTGGCATGTCAGGGGGACCAGTCTACTAAACATGCTGGCTCCTCCCACACCCAAATGGCTTGACTTCGGACGTTTTAGACTTGGACGTCTTTGTTTCGAAAATGGCCGAAAATCAAAGATGTTCAAATCGCATAACGTCCAAATCCAAGGACGTCCATGGTATTTTCGAACACAAAAGATGGACGTCCATCTTTTTCGAAAATGACCTTCTCCCCCACCTTGGAATTTGGATGTTTAGACGTTTCTTTAGAAAATGCCCCTCTTTGTTGTTATAAAATAGTGAATAAGGGACTGTTGCAAACCAAATAGATGAAAAGCATTTGTATAGTACCTATACTTCATCCACATAAAACCAGTCACTTAAGTCTACAGAAGCCTTTTTTAAAACTCTGTATTTGCATTGCAGAAACAATCCTGCAAACCTCCAGCTTCTGAGAAAAACAATCTAAAAGTCATGCCAGCAGGTGCCCAAGATAGCTAGCAGAGGTATTGTCAACACCAAGCTCAGCCCCCTAGCACACATTTGCACACAAATAAACCTTATTTCCCTGAATGATGAGGGAAATGGTGCATTATGGTTTTGCAGTCCACCTACAAGCCAAGAACTCATCGACTGTTCTTTGAGTAATGCCGCAAGCAGTTTAGAGCCATTAATCAAAAAGTTGCCTGTGACTAAGATTTCTAACTTCTGAATAAAATAAATCACCTCCCTCTTCTCCTCAACAACCAACATATCTCACCTCCCCTGATCTTCTCTGTTCTGCAGACCTTTTCTTAGTGAAGTAGAAGGGCGTCCAAGGTGTGATTGCATTGTTTGCAGCAGCACCATGCTTGGAGGCTATCTGCTGGGATGAACTATAGCAAAAGATTGGATGGGAGGAAGGGGAACTGTGTGGTGTCTTCTTCTTCACCCTCTCCCCAGTCTTTCAGTCTGAAAAAGAGCAGATAACTACTACTACTCATTTCTATAGTGCTACTAGTAGGCAGCGCTATACACATTATATGCAAGTACTTTGTTCCTAGAGGGCTCACAATATAAGTTTTATACCTGGGGCAATGGAAGATTAAGACCCCCTTTTACTAAGGAGCGCTCACGTTTTTAGCCTGTACTAAAACTGAGGGCGCGCTAAACGTTAAAGATGCCAATGCATTCCTATGGGCGTCTCTAACGTTCAGCATTCTCACAATTTTAGCACGCACTAAAAATGTGAGCGTGCCTTAGTAAAAGACGCCCTAAGTGATTTGCCCAAGGTTACAGTGAGCTGCAGTGGGAATTAAGCCCAGGTTGCTAGGATCAAAGCGTGCTGCACTAACCATTAGGCCACTCCTCCTTCTTAACCATCTTACTATAAACCTCCATACCATAGGCTTCAATTGTTGTTATTTAAATTAAACATTACTTCAGGCCTATTCAAATTGTTCCTGAGTGAAATTGAAAGAATGTTTTGCATAGAAAGTCTTGGACTGAAGAATAAGCCCTCCTTTCTGCTAGTCGTAACCTTTTTACCCTTCCTCCAGGCTCCTAAATTGACAGGACCAAGTTTCTTACAGTCAAGGTTTCTTCCTTTTTTCTCTTTCTATGCAAACATTTTGCTTCCAAAGGAGCTTGGTGAGACATAATAGCTTTCCTTTGCACACAGCTGAGGTTGGAAACATAATGTCTAGATGAAAGAAATGTGTTTTTTGTTTGTTTTGGTTTTTTTTTTTTTTTTTTTCTACTGTTACAAGCCAAAGACTGATGTCAAACTGGCAGCCACTTACAGCTACATTGCCTTGTATTTTAGCAGTTTTAATAATTGGCTTTTTTTTCATGTTGCCTTTTATTTAGATACAATTGTCAACTGAATTCTGCATAGAGAGTTCTTAGTGTTGCATTTATGAGTAGGCTACTCAGTTTTTCATGTCATCTGCAACTCTCTAGTCTAAATGTTTGGTTTAGCTCATACACCACCTTGAGTGAATTCCTTAAAAAAAAAGGCGGTAAATAAATAAATAGATAGGTAGATAGATAGTACCTTTTCAGTAGTATGAAGTGAGTTACATTCAGGTACAGTAGGTTTCTCCTTCTCTCCAGAGGACTTATGATCTAAGTTTTGAACTGATGGAGAGTTAAGTGACTTGGCCAAGATCACAAGGAACAGTAGGATTTGAACGTAGCTTGCCTGGTTGTTAGCCTGGTACTCTAACCACTAGGCTACTCCTCCACATGAAAGATCTATCATTTATTTATTTATTTATTTATTTATTTATTTATATATGTTAAAGAATTTATATCCCACCTATCACTAAGCGGGGCCAATGCAGAAAGCTACCGCATGCTACAGAATGCGATTAACGAGCAGTTTACATGATCGTTAATGACCTGGTTTCTGCACTGGTTTATTCCTGTGGTAGACATCAGTGCACAGCGTATTACAATGTATGATGTTTATCGCAGGTGCAACACACCAGAAATCTACTGCCAGGTCTGAGGCCGCATAGAGTGTCCCTGCAGTCTGCATTAGCTCCATCTCCAGCCCCTGCAACCTGACCCCCCTGCCCCACTACAAACTAAAATAAACTCCCTGGTGTCTAGCGGCATCCACTCACCTTTTGACCAGAGCACCTTCCCACCGACTTACATAGACACTTTCTTGGTGTCTAGTGGCACCCCCACCCCTGACTCTTCCCTCTCATCCAACTTTAAAAATGCCCTATTGTCTAGTGGTACTTGCTCCCTTCCTCTAAAAGCCCTGGTGCCGAGTTGCACCCAACCTGCTCCAACTTTCTAGTACCCCCCCTTGACCCCTCCGCTAGCTCACTTAGGTTCCAAGACCCCCATATGTGAAAGAGGCAGGAGCAGTGCCCACTCGCTCCTGTCTCAGTGCTACCATCTTTGACTTACATATTAACTTTCATCTTCACTCTTGAATATTTGTCATTTATCTTCACTCTTAAAGTTTTTTGGCACCACAGAGGCAGAAGAGACTAGATGCCAGGAGTCAGGTCGCACTAGACATGGGGGTTTTCCGAGGGAGGGAGTGAGGGGGGTGCTACTAGATACCAGGGATATTTTCATAATTGTGAGGGAGGGGGCATCAGTCATTTTGAGAGGTGCCACTAGACATCAGGAAAGTGTCTAAGTAGCGGGGGGGGGGGGGGGGGGGGGAGTCAGGTCCATTGGTTGGGTTAGGCTAGAGGGACAAAGATTGTGGCTGATGCAGATGGGTGGTAAGTTGTTGTTGGTTACTTTTTTATGTCACCCTTCCTGTCACTGCCTGAGCCAATCACCAATCAGACACTGACAGGAAAGGTGACATTTTGCAATGAGCTGTGGATTATTGCTATGTTTTGAATGTGACAGTAATTTGCATACTCATTGCTTACAGCATACCATGTTATTTTTGGGCCGATAATTTTGCAGTAGAACTAGCACACTGAGCCGGCTCTACCGCGGGTCTTTCTAAATCAGACTCAGGAACTCCTGTACTGAACAGACCAGAAGTTCCATCAAGACCAGCATTCTGATTAGCTAAATAAAATTACAAGTATCTAGCAGGATCCCAAAGAGTAAATAAATACCATGTTGTTTACACTCAAAGATAAGCAGTGGCTTTCCCTAAGACTACCTGGCTAATAATGATTTAAGGGGGCAATTCTATAAAGTGGCACTTAGAGGTGGATCAAAGGTGCCCTTACAGTTACAGTTAGGCATCTATGTGCAATAGGTTCTATTCTATATGCTAGCTCCTAAGTGCACGTGGGTGGGGGATGGGAGGGCTGTAGGTGTGCCCTTACAGTTACATCCATAATTTATAGACTGCTGTAAACTATGTATTCTATAAACCACACTCCGGAACAAATTGAATAGGCCTTAGAACACATGCACGTCGCCAGGAACTAAGGTTCTTTCAAACATATGTCTTAATCACAGGTACCATAAGGGGGAGGGGGGAAGGGGTGGGGATAGGTAAGGGATGTGTATAAGTTGGCTGTTTGAGAAGGATGTGAATCTTTTTTCTTTTTGAATTAAGAGTTTCTTAAGGGGCTGAAGAGGGGTATTAATAGTACGGGGGGGGGGGGGGGGAAACAGAAAATATTGATGCAATTGTGCTGTGCTAGTGCACTAGCGTTCCATTGAACGGACACTTGTAATAGACTCACGATGTAATAGAGGAAAGTAAAATGTCTGGCATATTGAACGCATGTATTGTATTGATGTTAATAAAGACAAAATTAAAAAAAAAAAAAAAAGAACACATGCGCGTCAATGCCGACCTTACGCTAGTTTTCTATACCTGAATTTTGGCACCAAGATGTCATTTTAGAATTGGCACTAAGCAGACAGTTTTGGAGTGTCTAGACTGAGCCGCCCACTTATAGAATTGCCCTTCACATGACTTCCTACATGAACTTGTCCAAACCTTTTTTAAACCCGGCTATCCAAACTGCTTTTACCATATCCTCTGGCAACAAACTCCAAAACGTAACTACGAATAGAGTGAAAAAAAATATTTTCTTTGTTCTAAATGTGCTACTTAGTAATTTCATGGTGTGTCTCCTTGTCTTTGTACTTTTGGAAAGCATAAACAACATTTTATTTTGTCTCATTCCATTCCACTCACAAATTTATCTCCCCTTGGCCTTCTCTTTGCTAAGTTGAAAAGCCCTACCCTCTTTAGCTATTCCTCATAAGGCAGCTGTTCCATATCTTATAATTTCAGCTGCCCTTATCTATATCTTTTGTATTTCCCCTTTATCTCTTTTGAGATTAAGCCACCAGAATTACACTAGGGTAGTCCAGGGCAAAATTGTTTGTTCTGTTTAGTTTCCAGTGTTGTTTCTAGGAGTTTTTGTTTCATTTTGTGTAGTTGTTTTTGTTTTTTTAATTCCACTTGGAGGACAATGTTCATAGTAAATATGTTTTCATGAATAGTGTGTATGTTTCTGAAGAGTATACATTAATTTTCAATAGTGCATGCAAATAGTGTTTTAAGTTTATTTACTATCCTGCTCTACAGGGGGCCTTCAGAGCAGCTTACAATCTAAAAAACATAGGATAAAAGTGAGAGAGTGAGGACAGGTCAGTGAAAAGTGGGATAAAAGGGGTGGATCCACAAATCAAATAGAACAGCGGGTGGGATAAAACACAAGAGGACCTTTTTACTAAGCTGTGCTGTAGGTGTCTAACATTTTTAGCGCATGCTAGCATTAGCATGCACTAAAAATGCTAGTGATTCATCTGCGAACTCGAAAGAGTATTCGCACTAACGGTCTTTTTTAAGACCACCATTTTCCATCATTGCCAGTTTTGGATTTTCATTTTTTACTCCAAAATACAGACTCCTGATGTAGGCCTTCTGGTCGAAACACAACGTTATGTTGAGTCATTTTATTGGTTAATAAACTTTGCTTTATATTTATAACTTTTGTGGTCCAGTCTTTGGGAATCCTGGTTTTCATTCTCACTTTCTTTTGTTACTTGAGTTTCTCCGTGGGACTTTTTGAGTTCCCTACGTCTGTGAATTCTCTTTTATTGCACCTTAGTAAACAGAGCCTAAGGAGTGCTACTGGTGCAATCCGTGCTTGCTCCGGACCTGACTTTGCAAATGAGAACTAAGAAAAGAAGAGGAAAGAAAATCTAGTAGAAAGCATCACTAAATAGGAAAGTCTTAAGGTCAGATTTAAAATTATCTAGTGAAGTCTGTAAGCAGAGAGAGATAGAGCATTCCATAAATTAGGACCTTGGACGGAGAAAATTTAGTGTCTAGTATGTTATGATATTTAAGAACCACCAGCAGGTGCCTTGATTTTCTCTCCTCTCATACCATCCTCGATCCGCTTCAGTCTGGTTTTCATCCTCTACACTCGACAGAAACGGCACTCACTAAAGTCTGTAATGACCTGTTCCTTGCTAAATCCAAAGGTCACTACTCCATCCTCATCATCCTTGACCTGTCCGCCGCTTTTGACAGTCAATCATAATTTACTTCTTGCCACACTGTCCTCATTTGGGTTCCAGGGCTCTGTTCTCTCCTGGTTCTCCTCTTATCTCTCCCACCATACCTTCAGAGTACATTCGCATGGATCTTCCTCCACCCCCATCCCGCTCTCTGTTGGAGTTCCTCAGGGATCAGTCCTTGGACCCCTTGTTTTTTTCAATCTACACCTCTTCCCTGGGCTCATTGATCTCTTCTCATGGTTTCCAATATCATCTTTATGCTGACGACACCCAGCTTTCACACCAGACATCACCGCGGAAACCCAGGACAAAGTATCGGCCTGCTTATCCGACATTGCTGCCTGGATGTCAAACCGGCACCTGAAACTGAACGTGGCCAAAACCGAGCTTATTGTCTTTCCACCCAAACCCACTTCTCCTCTCCCCCCACTCTCTATTTCAGTCGGTAACACCCTCATCCTCCCCGTCTCATCTGCCCGCAACCTCGGAGTCATCTTCGACTCCTCCCTCTCCTTCTCGGCGCATATCCAGCAGACAGCCAAGACCTGTCGCTTCTTCGTCTATAACATCAGCAAAATTCGCCCTTTCCTCTCTGAGCACACCACCTGAACTCTCATCCACTCTCTCATTACCTCTTGCCTTGACTACTGCAACCTACTCCTCACTGGCCTCCCACTTAACCATCTATCCCCCCTTCTATCCATTCAGAACTCTGCTGCGCGTCTTATCTTCCGCTGGACCGATATGCTCATATCACCCCTCTCCTCAAGTTACTTCACTGGCTTCCGATCAGGTACCGCATACAGTTCAAGCTTCTCTTACTAACCTACAAATGCACCCAATCTGCAGCCCCTCATTACCTCTCTACCCTCATCTCCCCTTACGCCCCTACCCGAAACCTCCGCTCACAGGACAAATCCCTCCTCTCAGTACCCTTCTCCACCACTGCCAACTCCAGGCTCCACCCTTTCTGTCTCGCCTCACCCTATGCTTGGAATAAACTTCCTGAGCCCATACGCCAAGCCCCCTCCCTGCCCATCTTCAAATCCTTACTCAAAGCCCACCTATTCAATGTTGCTTTCGGCACCTAACCATTATACCCCTATTCAAGAAATCTAGACTGCCCCAAATTGATTGATTGCACATTTTTGTCCTTTAGATTGTAAGCTCCTTTGAGCAGGGACTGTCCTTCTTTGTGAAATTGTACAGCACTGCGTAACCCTAGTAGCGCTTTAGAAATGTTAAGTAGTAGTAGTAGTAGGGACCTGGTAGGGCTGTATTGGATAAGGTAGTGTGAAAGATAGAGGGGTTCACTGGAGATCTGGACTTTGAAAGCTAATAGTAGAACCTTATAGATTATATGATGAGCAAGCGGTAACCAATGAGCATCTTTCAAATATGAAGTGATATGATCATATTTCCTAATGTTGAAAATCAGCCGAATAGTGGTATTCTGAATGATTTGTAAATGGTGAAGATCTTTAACCCAAAGGCCTTTGTAGAGAGAATTACAGTAATCTAATGTACACCTTTCATAAAGGTCTCTTTGACAAAACTTTAGTAGAAAGTGGTTGTACTGTGCCCTTAGGCGGGTCTTTCCCATGTGTTAAGGCCATTTTTACCACAGCATTGTAAAAGACCGATTTTCTGAATTAATGGTCACACGCTAATGTTGCCATTTGCACGTGACGATTACCAAAAATTAGCATATGAGTCCTTCCTGTCACCTATTTTGTAGGCGGTAACGGCTCATGTGGAGAACAGAAGAGAAGCAGACTTTCAAAAAGCCGGCTTTATTAACTCTTTACAACTCCTAGGTATCAGGCAGCATCATTTCCCCAGATGGCTGTGTTCTTCTGCTCTCCACCTTGGATATTGTGGACCACTTGCCTTGTTGCTTTCTGCATAGAAACACCTACTCTCTGCCCCCAGACATGTCTCCTCGGCCAAAAGATTAAAAATATTTTTGTCTGTGGGTAGCACACTGTTACGTCCCTCACCTGAATCGCGGCCTGCATGGGGTCCGGTTCCGATGGCCAGCTATGTCTCGCTATGGCCGTGGCCGTGGTTCCTGCTGGTTGCTTGGATGGCCATTGTGTGGTGGCCAGCCAGGCTGGCCATGCGGTCTGGCAGCGTTACGGAAGTCGCACCGGCTTCCAGTGCGGGTTGCTTGCTGGACCTGGTGACACGGGATTGGGCGCCTTTCTTGAAGTTCCACCTTTTCCCTTGCAGGCACCAATCGGGAGCGTCCTTTACACCTGTCCGTGGTTACTGCTGATGCGGGGACTACTTAAGGCCAGCAGTTTCCTGCACACTTTGCTTCGGCTTCTATACTTATGGAAGTTTGGTGCTCATCTCGTGCGCTCCATTGTTTGACTTGACTATCGTTACCTGACCCTTAGACTGGACCTGATACTTCTTGCTAGCTGCCTGAGCACACCCCACAGTAAGCCCCAGGGCCGCTGAGAGGGGGGACAGCGAGGGCAAAATTCCCCAGGTCCGACCTCCAAGGGGGGGGGGCAGGGTTGGAAAGCTTCTTCCTGCCTGCCTGCTTTGGGTCTGTCTCTCTCCTGCTGCTCCGGATTGTACTAACTTGATAACCTGGGTTTTCGCGTTAATCAGTGGCATACCGAGGGCGAGGCAGTGGGGGCAATCCACCTTGGGTGCATGTTGCAAGAGGAGTGCAGGGAGCAGTCACATGGCTGTCGATTCTGCTGGTTCCCTGTTTCTTCTGCTGTTACTTCCTGTTCCAAGGCAGAGGGAGCAAGGAACCAGTTGAGCCGACAACTGCGCAGCTGCTCCCAGCACCCCAGCAGGTAAAAAGAATGCACCTGGGGAGGGGGCTTGGAGATGATGTGACGGGGGGGACAGTGATGTGCCGGGGGGGACATTGCACCCAGGGGGGGAAGGATGATGCTGCGGGGGGGGGGGGGGGGGGTGCAGCAGCAGCAATCCGCCCCAGGTGGCAGCCAACCAAGGAATGCTACTGGCGTTAATGCAATCATCTGTGTCCTGGCACACAGGAGCAGGAGACCACAGACGGAGGGAGGCGCAGTCAGTCACAGCGGTAAGGGAGCAGGTGAAGGCAGTGGCCCGAATGTGGTGGACAGTCCGAGTGGAGTGGGGGAGCGCGGTGTTGCAGCCCAGGTGGGAGGGGGCGATCAGCTGACAGTCCAGCCCTGGGCCTGGCTGTGTCTCTCAGCAGTCCTGGTAAACCCTTTTAAGTCCCAGTAAACACACACTGGTGCTTACTGCAGATTAATAAAAGGACCCCAAAGAGTGCACACTCTTCATAACAGAGGAAAAACTAATCTAAATGTTTTCCCTAATTATATTTTTTCTGTTATTGACATTTTCCATATCATTTCAAATAAATGCACATCCCTAAACTGCATACAGTATCCAAGATGCAGTCAAACCACAGTTTTTGCTTCTAAGACAAAGCTTCTTTTCCAATTATCTTTTAGCCTTCCTTATCAATGTTTTGCATCTAACTTGCCAGTGCTTATGTATTTTTTCTGATTTTCTTTCTTTAGATCCACTTTACATTTTAGCTATAATAGCCTCTTTCATCTCACTTTTATTATTATTATTTCAAAGAGGTTCTTTATTGAAAATACAAAGCAAACAACAGTGAAATATTGGAACAATAAGTACCCCGGGAAAGAAAAAGCTTAACATAGCAGCACATACTGGTACATTGTCCATAGAAAACAAAACTGAGGGGCCCTGTGATAATGCCTGAACCGAGTTGGGCAGGAGGCCCTCATAAATATACAGCCAGAACAAGGGGAAATGAAACAAAACTCTTTTATTAAACCATTATCCCACAGGTACAGTGAACAACAAGTATAGGCTCTTTTACTCCAGATTCAACAGTGCAGGCTTGTGAAGTACTGACTTTAACACCGCAGTACATACAAATATACAACTTTTCCTTGCCAGGTTTTACCACCAGATCTCAGCAGTATCCTTATGTAGCTTAAAGTCAAGCTTAGCCTACCTTGTATCAGGTTTTGGCAGCTTACTTACAATCTGTGGAGACCCTAACTCTAGGGCAGCTTCTCTCCTCACAGGGCCTCCCTTATGGAACCCTCTGTATCGGGGCCTCCTTAACCTTTTCCCTAGGCCTCTGTATCGGGGCCTCAATGAACTGTTCTGGCTCAGGGAATTTAACGCCCTCCTGGCCTGAGCCCCACCCCTCTGGCTCAGCCTTGGCAGACTAGTGCTCCCTACTGCAAGGTGGCTGAACTGTCAACAGTGAGGGAGTACTCTTCCCTATACCATCTACTCTCTCACAGGCCCTTTTACTAAGCTGTAGTAGGCACTAGCACGTGCCTACCACATGTCAAAAAGCACTGCTGCTGGATTTATTTACAGTAACTTTATATATTTTATTTATTTAGATTTTGCTCACACCTTTTTCAGTAGTAGCTCAAGGTGAGTTACATTCAGGTACTCTGGATATTTCTCTGTCCCAGGAGGGCTCACAATCTAAGTTTGCACCTGGAGCAATGGAGGATTAAGTAACTTGCCCAAGATCACAAGCAGCAGCAGTGGGATTTGAACTGGCCACCTCTGGATTGCAAGACCGGTGCTCTAACCACTAGGCCACTCCTCCACACACTGACTTAATTAACACATAGACCTAGGCGATGCGCTGAGGCGTCCTATTGTAGTGTGGCATCAGCATGTGTTAATCCTGTGCTTACAAATATTTATTTTTTGGCGTAAGAGGCGTGACTATGGGTGGAGAGTAGATGTGTCCTGGGCTAATTGGGTAGCATGGGCACATTGCCGCGTGCTAACCTATTAACATGGGGTTACTACTACTACTATTTAGAATTTCTATAGCGCTACAAAGCGTATGCAGCGCTGCACAAACATAGAATAAAGACAGTCCCTGCTCAAAGAGCTTACAATCTAGTAGACAAAAAATAAAGCAAGATTAGTGCGAGCTTCGTTAGCACTTACAAAATAGGTGTCAGTAAGGGCTCCCGCAGTAATGGCCATGTGCCAATTGGGAAATTATCATGTGGCCATTAAAGAAAAATATGGAAATGCAAGCATTTTACCATCATACTAAAAATGGCCACTTCACAGAGGGAACCCACGTGCTGACAACAGCGGCGGACACTTTTAGCACAGCATAGTAAAAGGGCCCCTGAGTGAGTAAACTAATCCCTGCATCAATGGAAAACATTAATCTCGTTTTGTTATCAATTTGTTTCCATCCAACATCCCAGTAGCATGTCAAAGATGCCAGAAATATGTTAAAACCCACCTCCTCCATTCCCTAAAAGAAGAAAAACAAATGAAAAGGTTACACTAACATTAACAAGTCTGGGCAGAAGCTGAAAACATAGGGAGAGAAGTCACCAACTTGTTTTATTTATTTAAAACATTTCTATCCCGCCTATTACTGTTGGGAATAAGGAGGAGAAAAAAAAGAAAGTGAGAGAAACATATTAACGGCCCAAACCTGCCCGAAAAAAGGGGGCACATAAACTGTCAAGTTACACAGTTCAACAAACAAACCCTCCTGCTTACAAAGCCACGCAGCAGTGACAATACAGCCTATTCAAACTGAATGGGCTGTGTTAGCATTAGAACACTGGCAGCCACACATTTCTTACATTGGTGCAGTCTAAGCAGTGCTAAAGCTCAAAGCATACCAATGTACACTGACCAACAGAAGCTAACAAAACAGGCAGTATAAAAATAGACTGGTACTGTGAGCAAGGCCGAGAAAATAATGAAAAGACTCTAGCTGGCTTAGCAATTCCAATAAAAATCTCAGGTGTCTGGAGAATTCCTTGTCAGTCTCCAAGTTCTGCTGCTAGACTGCGTCCGCTGCCATTACTGAGTGCTGTGTTTTGCAGCAGAGGAAGATGCCAATTGCTGTATTAAAGCCATTGCAATACTACTGTCCTCTAGGCATCCCTATGCTTCCTCCATGGTTCGTCACAACATATTTTCTCCCCAACTGAGAAAGCACAAGCCAAAAGGAAATGACCACCTGTATTTTATGCACACTTGAAGTGAGACATTCAACATCGGTTTAAATTCTCTGCATTTAGTTAGGGTGAAAGTAGATAAATCCTGATATTTTAAAGAGCTGCAGGATCTTGCTTTTTGCAAAATAAGTTCTTTGTTGGCATATTTAATAATACACATGACAAAGTATCAAGGATTGTTATTGGGAGGGGTTCCCAGAGCCCGATGCAGTTGATCCAGTTCTTATTGCACAGAGTAAGCCTCCTTGCCCAAGATCTGCTGGCATTGGCTTTGGACTATATTTGCAATGTTTTCTTGGCCATTGCTCTCCGGAATCCCCCTGAGAATGAAGGTTGTCCTCCTAGGGGTGGACTGACAGTGATCTGGGCCCCTAGGCAGAAGGGGTGATCTATGCCCCCTCCCCTGGGCAGAAGAAGTGATCTGAGCCTCCTTCAGGTTGCTGCTGCCACTGTTCCCCCCCCCGGGTTGCCACCCCCACCTTTGTTTCCAGCACCTCCTGGGCCTACCTTGAAGAGATCTGGTGGTCTAGTGGCCTGTAGTGGGGGGGGGGGGGCAAGAAAGAACCCCACTCTTTCCTGCCCACCACTGCTGCTCTACCCAGCACTACCACTTCTTCTTAATGGCTGCTGAGATTACCTGCAGCAGTCTCACGGTTCTTGGCAGTCAATTTGAAGATGCGGCAGTGCCGGCCAGAGCAGTGCAGGAAAGAGTGGATCTCTGTTCTGCCCCAAAAGAGGCCACTAGACCACCAGGGCCCTTCAAAGTAGGCCCGGGGAGTGCCCACTAAGACTGAAGGGCTGTAGTGTGCAGGGGGAGGGGAGAGGCCTTGGGCACTGCCCAGTTGCCCGTATGATCAATCTGCCCCTGCTTCCTCCTACCATGATCGTCAGAGTTATCAATTTTATATAACAGGTCCTCGTACTGCACAGCCAAGTGATACTTTGAATAAATTTCAATAAGGGCTTCTCCCTGCTTCTCCATTCAGGACTCCAGGGCCTCCACCTGTGTGCCCAAATTGTGGTGTAAAAGTTAAATACTACTAACAAACTCAGTTCACATCTCCTTAAACTCCTTCCGGAGTTTGCTAGAGCAATACTTCATTTCCCGGCTCAAAGAGGTTACATCTGTGCAACCTGAAATCTTCTGCAGTTGGCCCGGCTTTGGAATTCAAGTCTACCTCACGTGCTAGTGTTGCAGGCCGTGATATAGACTTGCTCCCAGGTCTCTGAAATTGATGAAGAGCTTCTTTCTCATCAGCATGTCTTGATTTTTGTGTCATCAGTAAAGAATGTAGTAACCAATGACTGTGAAATAAGTGGTTGAGCTTGCTTAATGAAGAAGGATTTAGCTGTTTTATTAATCAGGGCAAAGGAGCTTTAGCCTCAAGCAGCCATTTCAGGGGCCTGACAACACTTCCTCCCCCTTCAACCTCACCTATTAACCCTACTAACAGTTATTTCACCTTTCATGTTCCTTTTTAATGCATGGAATACATCTGGTCTGGACTTTCGTAGGGTCACCATACATCCAGACTCCCCTAGACATGTCCTCTTTTTCAGGGGACTGTTGGGAGTCCAGGCAGTTTTTACCAGCCTGCCTGTTTATCAGAGTTTCTGGACAGACTGGCTGGTCCCCTCACATACCTTAATGAATCCTGCTGGTCTAGTGGTCTCTTTGGGGCAGGAAAGAACCCCCCCTCTTTCCTGACTGGTGCTGCTGATCTGCTCGCTGCCGGCACTGCTTCAAAATGGCTGCTGAGACTTCAAGCAGCAACCTCACAAGACTTCCACAGAGTCGGATTATTTCCTGCCCTGAAGAGGCCACTGGACCACCAGGGTTTGATAAGTAATGTGAGGTGAGGGGAGGTAGATGGAGTCATGTGGGTGTGTGGGTGGAGGGGGAGAGAGGGGGCTGTACATGGGGGAGGGAAAGGGGAAATACAGAATATAGATAGAAGGAGAGGAGAGGGGGATATGCTGCTCATGGATGAGAGGGAAAGGAAATGGGGTCATGCTCATGGATGTTTGCTTTTTTTTGAAATGTACATCTTTCATTTTGCATTTAGCAGAGTACAGAAGAAAATGCATTTCTGTTACTTTACCAGTTTTATAGCATCTGGCTTTCTTGGGGGGGGGGGGGGGGTCAAGATGACTGTCCAGCTTATTTTTGAAAGAGATCGCCGGCCATCTTCCAACACAAATTGGGAGATGGCCGGCAATCTCCTGAATCTGGCCAAATCGGTATAATTGAAAGCCAATTTTGGCCGGCTCCAACTGCTTTCCGTTGCAGGGCCGGCGAAAGTTAAAGGGGGCGTGTCGGCATGGTAGCGAAGGCGGGACGGGGGCATGCATTGAGATGGCCGGCTTCGCCCAATAATCGAAAAAAGAAAGCCGGCCTTGACGAGAATTTGGTCTAATTTATTTGGGCCCTTTTTTTCAGGTCCATGTCTCAAAAAAGTGCCCCAACTGACCACCGGAGGGAATCAGGGATCACCTCCCCTGACTCCCCCAGTGGTCACTAACCCCCTAACACCCACAAAAATACAACTTTAAAAACTTTTTTTGCCAGCCTCAAATGTCATACTCAGGTCCATCGCAGCAGTATACAGGTCCTTGGAGCACTTTTAGTGGGTGCAGTGCACTTCAAGCAGGTGGACCCAGGCCCATCCCCCCTACTTGTTATACTTGTGGTGGTATATGTTGAGCCATCCAAACCCCCCCCCCCAAAACCCACTGTACCTACATATAGGTGCCCCCTTCACCCCTTAGGGCTATGGTAATGGTGTAGAGTTGTGGGGAGTGAGTTTTGGGGGAGGGCCCAGCACACAAGGAAAGGGAGGTATGCAACTGGGAGCAATTTTTGAAGTCCACTGCAGTGCCCCCTAGGGTGCCCTGTTGGTGTCCTGGCATATCAGGGGGGCCAGTGCACTACAAATGCTGGCTCCTCCCATGACCGAAAGGCTTGCATTTTGCCGGGTTTGAGATGGCCGGGCCCGGTTTCCATTATGACCAAAAACTGAACCCGGCCATCTCTAAACCCGGCGATCTCAACATTCGACCTAAATGTTGAGATTTAGCCAGCGCCAACCGTATTACCGAAGGAAGTGATGGCTGGCCATCTTTTTCGAAAATACGGTTGGCTCCGCCCATTTATGGAGCCAGCCCCGGAGATGGCTGGCACCGTTCGATTATGCCCCTCTGTGTGGCACAAGGGTGTGGTAGGGCTGCATTTTATTTTGTGTCCTCTTTTTTGTCGTGACAAATATAATAGCCCTAGACTTCCAAGTTCCAAGATTTTATTTCCAAACAATGTCCATGCCTTCCCCCTCTTTTTCTCTCCTTCCTCCTTGCTTTTTCCCCCTGTGATGATCTGCTTTAAATCACCACTACTCAGTGAGGTCTTGAAAACAGCAGTGTTTTGCAGTTGTAACTATGCTTTTGAACCCCCCTCCCAAAGATTAATCCATCACCACCATTGATGCACATTTATCTTCCAGGCCAGGCCCTTTCTTCTCCTAGCTTCCATAGATGAGGTGGACCCTGGCAGAGGAGCATGTGCTAATGGCCTTGCAGGCCGCCACAACCAGCATAATCAGGACTTAGAACAACCTTTAATATGAGCGTGTCCCCAAATCATGGGACATAGAGGGGAGGATGGGAGAAAATCAGGACTTGAATTGTCCAATGTTTTGGTCCCGCTGACCACACTTGAAGAAAACTAGCTAAGCCGGTCAAATTCTCAACAGTTGGCAACCGCACCCTGTAAGCCTGAACCAAATGCAAATACTGTTTAATACAGGAGAGCAATACATACATTTCAGCTTTACTTCTTTAAATATTTGGGCATTAAGCCAAACTGCTTGCAAACAAAAGGCGTAAGGGTTGGTAATGCTACTTAGTGATCTCCAGTTGCTAGGAAATGGGTTGAGGGTGAGTCTCTTGACAGCACAGACTCTACTCATGTCACTGACTTCCTTAGATTATTTGTCTTATCTAACAAAAACCAAACCAAACACTGAGTCGATCTCTCATTAAAGTTGGAGGTTAAAACTGTACAAAATAGTATCTAATTTCAAAACATATCTGGTTTTATTTTCCTATGCTTCATTTAAAACAAGTGGAAAAGAAATCAAAACAAAACAGAGATCATTCTTACAGGAGCGATTAATATGGCAGCTGTTTCCCTTTGCACTGGAGAAACAAAGATAGAGCCTTCTAGTCACTGTAATCTTAAATCTACAACAGTGGTTCCCAAACCTGGTCTTGGAGGCACCCCAGCCAGTCAGGTTTTTGGGATATCCACAATGAATATTCATGAGAGATATTTGCATGCACCGCTTCATTCATTCTACAACATTTATAAAACAAGTGGCTGAATACCTGGAGGTATTCAACCTATAAAATGTTCTTTATGCTATGAAGAAGATATTCAGGCCAGCTCTGGATATTTGACTCTTTCCCATGGAAATTAACAAATTATTTCCAAAAACTATCTTTGTGTCTGACAAATTCAGTCCTTGAGGGCTGCAAATTGATTGGGATTTCGGAATCCTCCAAATGAATATACATAAGATTTGCATACAAAGGAGGTAGTAGGGCATGCAGCCCCATCTTATGCATATTCATTAGGGATATTCTGAAATCCCAAGCAGTCTGCAGACCTTGAGGACTGAATTTGTGCATCCCTGCTCTAATCTGTTGAAATGATTATCCATCTCTGGTGTAAACGGTATAAGTGTCAGGGAAGTACACAGAACTTGTTTTGGTTTGTTTTTCAGGTCATTTTTGGACTTTGTCCCCAATTATTTTTAGTTAATTTAAAAGTTTATCTTGAATAACAATTGTTAACATGTGAACTTTGACTTTATGCACAGTAATTCATAGGTTAATATACATTCAATTGATTCTGCATGTGAAACATTCTAATGAACTGAATGCGTGCTAACAAATGCACATTCCTAATAACTATGAGGTCCTTTTTACTAAGGTGCACTAATGGATTTAGAGCACGCTTATTATTAGCATGCACTAAATGATAAGATACCCATTATATTCCTATGGGTATCATAATTTAACACATGCTAAATTGTTAGCATGCTCTAAATCTGTTAGAGCACCTTAGTAAAAGGATACCTATGGCAGCAATTGTATAAAATGGTGCGTCAGGCTAGGCGTCCCAATGTCATGTGCTTAGCACTAATTCTCTAATGGAATTTTGGCACCAAGATTCTGTTATAGAATACTGGTGTAAAGTCTGCATTGCTGCTCCCATGAGTAAACACACCCTCTTATGTCATGTTAGTGGCAGGCCCAAGTTGCCATGCCTAGGTGCCCCAAGTGACATGTGTACTTTACTATCAAACATATAAATGGCGAGTGACCGACTCACTCGCAAATGCGCAGTAGACTTCCCTCTCTGTCCCGTCCCCGCGTCAATACGTGATGACAAGGGCGGGACAGTGAGGGAAACTGTGCCACCGAGGTTGGTACCGCTCCCCCCCCACCCGCGGTCGCCCTCCTGTGATGTAACGTCAGCGAGGGCGGGACAAAGGCAGGGAAGGAAGGCCGACGGCAGCTCAGCTGATGTGCGTGCTGCGTTCCGGCGAATGGATGTGTAAGTTTAGTAGCGGAGAGAGAGGGCCCGGGCCGGGTGTGTGTGTGTGTGTGTGTGTGTGGGGGGGGGGGGGGGGTAACGGTAGCGGTGACCGCGGGTGGGGGGGAGCGGTACCAACCTCGGCGGCACAGTTTCCCTCTCTGTCCCGCCCTCGTCATCACGTATTGACACGGGGCGGGACAGAGAGGGAAGTCTCTACTGCGCATTTGCGAGTGAGTCGGTCACTCGCCGTTTATATGTTTGATAAACATCAGCTTTTCCCTTCTCTTCAAGTCTAGAGAAGACTATCTACTATACAGCAAAATACCTGAATACCATCTGCCCCGTGTTCAGAGCGAAGTGTAATGTCTCTGTTCCAGGGCAATGTTGTGACTCAGGAAAACTGCAGCAAAACCTCTTTCTACAGCCTAGATCTACTTCTGTTCCTTCTTCCTATATCTTCCAGGATTCTCAGTGACTCATTATTGGTCACAGCCTAGACCAGATCCTATGGGTTATCATTTACAGGAGTGTTTCTGCTTGGAATATACCATTTCTCTAGCATAAAAAGTCTCTTGGATCACCATAAGGCTGAATAATACATGGAAGTTCATACATACTAATCAGAAAGAACTGTCAAGTGCACACCAATATGTATATATATATATATATATTGTTGGGTTGATATTCTAAGTGATTTTACAGGCAGAGGCCAGAAACAGTTCCTGGCCGGTTAAATCATCTGAGGGTACTGAAGGAACTCAGAGGTGTTCTGGTGGTCCCGCTGTCTGACTTCTTCAATGCTTCCTTAGAGTCTGGAGTGGTCCAGGAGGATTGGAGAAGGGCGGATGTGGTCCCTTTGCAGAAGAGTGGAATCAAGGAGGAGGTTGGGAATTGTAGACCTGTCAGTCTGGCCTCGGTGGTGAGTAAACTAATGGAAATACTTCTAAAGTGCAGGATTGTAGGTTTCTCAAATCTACTACTACTACTTATCATAGACGTACGCAACACTGTACACTTGAACATGAAGAGACAGTCCCTGCTCGACAGAGCTTACAATCTAATTAGGACAAACAAGAGATCAGGGAATATTAAAGTGAGGATGATAAAATAAGGGTTCTGAACAAGTGAATAAGGGTTAAGAGTTAAAAGCTGTATCAAAAAGGCAGCAAGACCCGAGGCAGCATGGCTTCACTAAAGGCAGGTTGTGTCAGACAAATCTGATTTCTTTGAAATCTAAGGAAATACTCTTTCACGGAAAGGGTGGTGGAAGCGTGGAATGGCCTCTCAGTGGAGGTCGTGGAGATGGGGACCGTGTCACAATTTAAGTATGCATGGGCCAGGTACATGGGATCCCTTAGGAAAAGGAGGAGTTAATGGTTGCTGAGGAAGGGCAGACTGGTTGGGCCTTTTGGCCCTTATCTGCTGTAAATAACTGGTAAGCGTCGAACTGAAAGCCAGCTATTTGGCAGCGTTCTAGGGGCGGAGTCAACATTTGGCCAATTAGGTGATGACGTTCAGCACTTAACCAGCCAGGTTAACTGTATAAATAGGACTGCATAAAAATCAGTTCTATCTTTATGAGGTAACTCAGAGCTGGTTAAGTGCTGAATACGTGTTAGCCGGCTCCGCAAACCCAGAAATTAAATGCTGATGCCCACACATTGAATTTCCAGGTTTCATGCTGGCAGCAGTCAGCAAAACACTGATCGCTGCTGGCTGACATTCGGGCCCCAGTATGTTCTTTGAGCTCCAGAAGGAAGCTACTACTACTAAAATGTCTTTGGCTGGCATTCCTTATCCTCCCTGGTGGCATCAGGCCACTAACATGCAGCTCAGTGCTCCTTGGAGCCAAAATTAATGCTAAATCCTGTGCCCACTACAGTTCCCCTCCCACCAGCTAATGCCTCCTGATCCAAGTTCCCCTCAAAGACATTCCCAGGATCCTCCTTTGCCCAAGGATATCCCCATTCGCCATAGTCACCTCCTCAGACCTCCTCCTGCAGGACACCCCCTGGAACTACTGGGGCTATCTCTGATGTCTACCATTGTGGGGCAAAAGTGATACCCAGTCACTCCTGTCCCACAGGCTGCTGGCATCAAAATGGAGCTGATCAAACCCTAACAGTATTTCAGCAGTGCAAGCTGCTAACTAGTGAGATACACTCTTTATTTGGCAGCTTGACCCCTCATGGTAGTACAGCAAGGCTACTACTAGGAGCTGACTGATGCCATTTTGATATCAGCAGCCTAGGGGCAGAAACAACAAGGGTTCACTCCCAACTCCCACCACCTGACACTATAGATAACCACAGTAGGTCCAGGGGTGTCTTCAGAGGGTGGTTTATTCTAGAAGGGCAGTTTGAATGTGTTTTCAGGGCTGAGGGGTTGTCGTTGGGACAGAGGGAGATCTGTGGGATGTCTTGGGGAGAGCTCTGACTGGGAGATCATTTCTGGGAGGATCAGGGATAAAGCCCCAGAGGTTCATGGAACTTGTAAGAATCTGTGGATACCCTGATTCATATAAACAGAGAAAAATGAAGGCAGATAAAAACCATATGGCTTATCCACTCTGGCCATCCATACCCTCTACTACTCCTTCCTCTCCCTTAGTGATCCTATGTACTACTTCCAAGCTTTCTTGGGTTACTTCTGAGTCTGTCCCCTTTCACCTTCATCCTATGCCCCCTCATTCCAGAGCTTCCTTTAAAAAAAGAGACTCAGCTCCTGTGCATTTATGACTCATAGGTATTTAAACGTCTTTATCATATCTGCACTCTCCCATGTTTCTTCCACAGTATACACATTGAGATTTATTTCTATTTGTTATACCACCTGTTGCCAACAGCATCTGGGTGGTTTACAATAAAAAACTCAGCAGAGCAGTAAAGCATAGAAAGAAAAAACAATGTAAGAAAAAAAAAAAGGAGACAGAGAAACAGGAAAGAAATTAAAAGAAATGGAAAAGGGAGAGATCAAGAAACAGGAAAGAAATTAAAAGAAACGGAAAAGGGAGAGATCAAGGGTGAAACTTTTTGTCTGAACGGCCCCCTTCCCTGTAGACTCACCACTTTGTTTATTGGCATAGTTCAGAAAACCCTCAATCTCCTTGATCGACATTAGGAATCATTTCTTCCCATCCTGGAAAATTACCAATTTTGCGAGGTGCAAGATTCCCACTGAAACCCGTGGGCTGCTAAAGTCTGTTTATAGGGCCAAAGTTCTTTTCTCCTCAACATCGTCTCCATGTTTAAATCTGGAAACTTGTGATGTTCATACTTCTCATATTGTGTAACCCTCTGCTGTTGCGCTGCCTGCAGAACATATTCCACCTCTGGATATTGGAACAATTTCACTATAAAAGCACTTGGAGGCATGTTCCTGTCTGGCTTGGGCTGAGCTCCCTGTGTGTCCTCTCGATTTCAAAAATCGGCTGTGCAGGGAAGTCAGGGAAACAGTGACCAGCAGTGTGCGCACAAATTCTATAGGGGCGTCTCGTTCCATTCCCTTAGGGACCCCAAAAATCCACAAATTAGACCGGCAGTTGTGGCTTTCTCAATCCTCCTGCTTTGTTGATAATAGCTCCATCCTTTCTTAGATGCTTCAAGCTCCTTGGCTTCCTTTTTCTGCTCCACCTCCACCAAGTGCAAGCGCCCTTCCATGCCCTTAACCCACTCAGATAGTGCTGCAATCCTGGCATCCGGCTATCTCCAACTTTGCTGCCCTCAGCTACTGCAGAACAACCGCAAGTGCATCATCATTCCTTCCCACCTCTGCAGACTAAGGTGAGCTACCCAATTGCTGGACTCTTCTGGCAGGGCTGAGGGATCCGCTGTTGCCCAGCTTCTGGGCCTTCCTGGAGTACATGTCCTTAATTGTAGGCGTACCTTTTGCCTTGAGAATTTGGGGCATTGCTCACCATCAGCATGTAATCCCGCTCTCCACACACCGACTCAATTGCACAGCTGACAGCTCGTTTTAACACACTGGAGAGTGGGGAGGGATATAGAGCGCCATTATATGCGTCCGATCCACATAGAGGGTCAACTGGATGGCCGTTGTTTATATCTTTTTGAAGGTGTGGTCTCCAGAATTAAGCACAGTATTCTAAATGATATATGGAAGCCTGACCTCTAGTGGCAGTACCATGAGACTACTGCTAGAGCTCAAAGTGGCCATTTTCTAGATGGAGCCGTGGGCAGGAGCGCGTGAGGATCATTCCTGCCCTGGCAACCCCACTCAACCACTACAGATAATATGGTAGGCTCTAGGGAGGCAGACTATGGGTGGGAGGAGTCTGGAGGGTAGTGGTCTGATGTTGGCAGGGAGTTGGGGGGGATTGGTTAAAGGAACACATCTTTGGCCTCTACTTGGAAGCTATGAGGGTGCTGGCCAATATTCATTGTGGGCAACTGCACAGGTAAGCAAACCAAAGTTAGTACTGCTATTTATGTGGTCTTATGTGGTTGCTTAGCTATGAAGGCACCAGCAGTGAATATTGTTTGTACCCGCATAGCTGTTGGCTCCTCCCTGTCTCCACCTCCAGAATACTGCACTGCCCAGTTAAATGCCGCTGAATATCAGCGGTTGGCCCACAGAGCATGATTTAAATGGGCAGAAGAGGCTTCTGCCTATTTGAATCACTTGGAATATCGACTGGGATATTTATTACACAACCCTTTAGTATTTTTGTTTTGTAGTTTTTGTATCTTGTTGAACAGTTTATGCAACATTGGTTTAAACATCTCATTTTCTGCTTAAATAGAACAAGAGAAATATTTTGTGTTTAACAAACTGAGCGTTCAAAGGTCGTATATATCTGTTTTGTTGGTCAGAATGGATGGACCATACAGGTCTTTATCTGCCGTCATTTACTATGTTACTATATGTGTGATGTTCTGAATACTTTTCACTGTTTCTAGTCAACTTTCTGAAGGGAATGAAGCTTACGACGTTGCTATGTGTGCTCAAAATTTCAGGGTTCTTTGACTAAGCTGTAGTAAAAAGTGGCCTTAGAGCACCCTTACGTGGGTCTTTCCTGTGCGCCAAGACCATTTTACCGTCACTGGAAAATGGCTGATTTTCCACTCTTTTAAATTAATGGCCATGCAGTAATTTTGCTATTAGCATGTCACCATTACAAAAATTAGCATGTGAGCACTTACCCTGCACTAGCTGACATTGCACTAACTGATTTGTGCAAAAGCACCCATTCTCCATGCCCCAGATGCACTCCTCCCAGAAAAATAAATATTTTTTAGTGCGTGGTTTGCATGTGCAGATCCAAACCTTCCGCAGGATGCCCGAGTGCGCCCTGTGGTAATCCATTTTAACCTGTGGTAGACGCACTGTGCTTACCGCAGCTTAGTAAAAGGACCCCTTTGTATTTGATGTTCTTAACCAGACCAAATTTGCAAATTATGTCAGACAGGAAACAAAGACTCTGACAGCAGTATTTTTTTTTTTTAATTTGTTTTGGATCCATGCATATCTGCAGCCTGCAGATATGCACACACATCCCCAAAAGGAAGTGCCTTCAGTTCTGGCTGGAACTTCTTGTTTTACTTCATGAGAGTGACTTAATGAATTCTAGGGACATAGGCAACAACATTTCAAAATGATCAGATGTGCCAAACATAATACAAATTACAACTCCTTGGACACAGATATAGAAGCTTGCTCAATTGCACCTACTGAACTGGTTTCTATGTCTAGGGATGCCATAAGGATTTTGCTAAACTTTTTAGACTACCTCATTACCACATACACATTTTTCAGTTGCTTTTCTGGTTTTTAATTTCAGTTCTAATAGCAGTTTTCTCACTATCTAATTGCAAAGTTTCCAGGTACAGATTGTGTACCTCATTTCCCAAAGACGTGGAGCGGCATTTTCAAAAGGGACGTCCACGTTTCGATTTGGACATCCTTGCAAAACGTCCTGATCCAGGGGTGGGGAAACCTGTATTTTTGAAATAAGATGGATGTCCAACTTTCGTT
Organism: Microcaecilia unicolor; assembly: GCF_901765095.1. Taxonomy (NCBI): domain Eukaryota; kingdom Metazoa; phylum Chordata; class Amphibia; order Gymnophiona; family Siphonopidae; genus Microcaecilia; species Microcaecilia unicolor. The sequence goes on from NC_044035.1 coordinate 157,513,839, forward strand.
TCGAAAATACCGCAGGGACGTCCAAATCCTTAAATTTGGTCATCCTTAGAGATGGACATCCCTAGACATGGTCATTTCTGATTTTCAGCGATTTTCAAAACCAAGGACGTCCATCTCAGAAACGGCCAAATGCAAGCCATTTGGTCATGGGAGGAGCAATCATTTGTAGTGCACTGGTCCCCTTGACATGCAAGGACACTAACTGGGCACCCTACAGGGCACTGCAGTGGACTTCCCAGGTACATAGCTCCCTTACCTGGCTGAGCACCCCCAAAACCCCCTACCCACAACTGTACACTACTGCCATTGCCCTTACGGGTAAAGGGGGGCACCTAGATGTGGGTACGGTGGGTTTTGGAGGGCTCGCTGTTTCCTCCACAAACATAATAGGTAGGGGAGGGGGGATGGGCCTGGGTCTGCCTGTCTGAAATGCACTCACCCACTAAAACTTCTCCAGTGACCTGCACACTGCTGTGATGGACCTGAATATGACACCTGAGGCTGGCACGATATATTTTTAAAGAGGTTTCTTTTTAGGGTGGGAGGGGGGTTAGTGACGGGAGGTCATCTCCGATTCTCTCCGGTGTTCATCTGGTCAGTTCGGGCACCTTTTTGTGCCTTAGTCGTAATAAAAACAGATCCAAGTGTTCATCAGGGACAGCCTTCTTTTTTTCGATTATGGGTTGAGGACATCTAAGTATTAGGCATGCCCAAGTCCCACCTTCGCTACGCCTCCGATACACCCCCTTGAACTTTTGCCGTCCCTGCGACGGAATGCAGTTGGGGACGTCCAAAATCAGCTTTCGATTATACCGATTTGGACAACCCTGTAAGGACGTCCATCTTCCGATTTATGTTGAAAGATGGGCGCCCTCCTCTTTCGAAAATGAGTCCAATAGTAGATGTACACTTTCCCTTTGAAAACTGACACAAATGCAATGTACCAGCAGAATTTTGCACCCTCTTTTCTGAGGGTTAGCTTTCTACAGAAAATAAAGAACATTGAGTTGAAAATAAAATATATGCATATTATTTTCTGATCCCTTCTAACCCATTTTCTCAGGAACACCTTACCTTCCCACAATTAAACTCTGGCATTTGTTGCCAGAGAATGTGGTAGAGGCGGTTAGCTTAGCGGGGTTTAAAAAAAGGTTTGGCTGGCTTCCTAAAGGAAAAGCCCATAGACCATTGTTAAAATGGACGGGGAAAATCCACTGCTTATTTCTAGGATAAGCAGCATAAAAAGTTTTGTACTTTTTGGGAATCTTGCCAGGTATTTGTGACCTGGATTGGCCACTGTTGGAAACAGGATATTGGGCTTGATGGAGCTTTGGTATGTCCCAGTATGGCAACACTTAAGTACATAGTTGTTAATCTATTAGCCTTGCGCTCTATACAGTACTGTGTTTCGCCTAAAATGGCATCTTCAGGAGCTTAAGACTGTGGTAATACTAAACAGTACTCAGACCACTTCATGTCCCATGCAGCTTTGCTCTGGCACATTGGGAGTGTACAGCCATGAAGTGGTGCTAGTACAGTTTTATTTTGTTGTTGTTGTTACATTTGTACCCCACACTTTCCCACTCATGGCAGGCTCAATGCAGCTTACATATTATATACAGGTACTTATTTGTACCTGGGGCAATGGAGGGTTAAGTGACTTGCCCAGAGTCACAAGGAGCAATGCCTGTGCCTGAAGTGGGAATCGAACTCAGTTCCTCAGGACCAAAGTTCACCACCCTAACCACTAGGCCACTCCTATTACCACAATCTTAAGCACTATTTTGTATGAGTCACCCTTCAGGAGAGTAAACAATTTGGTTAACTTTGCTAATGGAACTTTGTTAGATCTTTTAGTCATAATTACAATATTTGGTAATTGTGTTAGTGAAATAGGGGAGTTAGCAAATACTTTACAGGTTAACGGGTGGGCTGCTCCTATATAACGCAAGAATTAGCAGCACATTGTTAGGAATGTTATGGTGTATTATTATTTTGAATTGTTGAATTAATAAATTAGAATATATTATGAACAATGTAGCAAATTTAGTGGGTTTTTTAGACAATGAATATGTATGAGACAGATCTACATGTACTCTCTCTACTGTATGCAAATATATCTCATGCATATTAATCATAGGTATCCCGAAAACCTGACTGGCTGAGTGTGTCCTGAGGACTGGATTGCGAGTCACTGTTTTAGCCAGACTAAACAATAGGAAATTTTAGACAACCTATTTATTCATGCAAATTGCTATTCAATTGGATAACACACTTTAAAAATTCCTCTCACAAAAAGGTCCTTTTACAAAGCTGCGGTAGGAAATGGCCTTAGTGCACCCTTCCACAAACTTTTCCTGCATGTTAATGCTATTTTTTACTGCAGCTGGAAAATGGCCATGCACTAATGTTGTTACTCAATATAATGACAGGGCAAGCTTCAGCAAAAAATCTTCAAACAAGTATAATAAAAGACTGAAGACAAAATAGTCCTAATCTTATTATATATGAAATAGCAAATCAAGCTCTCTATAAATTGTAAATTTGTTTACATTTTTAATTTTAACATGGAGGAAAAAGACCTCAAATGTCCCGGACTCCAATTTTTAACATTGGTCTTAAAAAAACCTCCTTCCTTTCAACTTTCATTACCTTTTTTTCCTGTGATATGCACTTAAATGATATTTAATAGTTCTTAATATCAGTAGTCCAATATTTAGAATACAACGTATATCAAGCACTTAGCTTTCAAATTCGTTCCCAATGGGGCTCACCATCTCACTTCTCTTAAGCTTCTTCAAGGGACTAAGTGGGTCTTTTACTACTACTACTTAGCATTTCTATAGCGCTGCCAGGGTTACGCAGCGCTGTACAAGTTTAACATGAGGAAGGACCGTCCCTGCTCAAAAGAGCTTACAATCTAAAGGTTACAAACTATGTAGTCAGTGTAGGTATCATGAGTGGGGAAGGTGGTTATGCGCCAAAAGCAAGGGAGAAGAGATGGGCTTTGAGTAAGGACTTGAAGATGGGCAGGGAGGGCGCATGACGTATGGGCTCGGGAAGGCTGTTCCAGGCATATGGTGATGCGAGGCAGAAGGGGCGGAGTCTGGAGTTAGCGGTGGTGGAGAAGGGTACAGATAGAAGTGATTTGTCCTGAGAGCGGAGGTTATGGGTGGGAACATACGGGGAGAGAAGTGTAGAGAGGTACTGGGGGGCTGCAGATTGAGTGCATTTGAAGGTTAAAAGGAGAAGCTTTAACTGTATACTGTAGCGGATCGGGAGCCAGTGAAGTGACTTGAGGAGAGGGGTGATATGAGAGTATCGGTTCACGTGGTAGATAAGACGTGCGGCAGAATTTTGGACAGATTGAAGGGGGGATAGATGGTTAAGCGGGAGGCCAGTGAGAAGAAGGTTGCAATAGTCAAGACGAGATGTGACGAGCGAGTGGACGAGGGTTCGGGTGGTCTGTTCAGAGAGGAATGGGCGAATTTTGCTAATATTATAGAGGAAGAAGCGACAGGTCTTAGCTGTCTGCTGGATATGGGCAGAGAAGGAGAGGGAGGAGTCGAAGATGACTCCGAGATTGCGGGCTGAAGCGACGGGGGAGGATGAGGGCGTTGTCAATAGAGACGGAAAGTGGGGGAAGAGGAGAAAAGGGTTTGGGTGGAAAGATAAGGAGCTCAGTCTTTGCCATGTTCAGTTTCAGATGCTGTTTGGACATCCAGGCAGCGATGTCTGAAAGGCAGGCCGAAACTTTGGCCTGGGTTTCGACCGTGATGTCGGGAGTGGAGAGATAAAGCTGGGTGTCATCAGCATAGAGATGGTACTGGAAACCATGTGATGAGATCAGCGAGCCCAGGGAAGAGGTGTAGATCGAGAAAAGAAGCGGTCCAAGGACAGAACCTTGAGGAACCCCAACAGAGAGCGGGATGGGAGTGGAAGAAGAGCCATTAGAATATACTCTGAAGGTGCGTTGGGAAAGATACGAAGAGAACCAGGAGAGGACGGAGCCCTGGAACCCGAATGAGGACAGCTTAGCTCGAGTTATCTGCAGCAGGGCCCATTTTATTCCTATGGGCCCTGCTGCAGATAACTCAAGCTAAACTTTAGTAAAAGCACCCTACGTGCCTTAAATCATTATTAGTTTTTCAAATTAAGCGCACAACTTCCAAAATGGCGCTCAGTGAGTCAAGAGAGCTTGATTTGCTATTTAATTCAAAACAAGATTAGGACTATTTTGTCTTTGGTCTTTTTATAATACATGCACTAATGTTGCCATTAGCATGAGGCTATTAATAAAAATTAGTGTGTGAGCCACCTATTTTGTAGGTGATAAGAGCTCACATGCTAATCCTGCTCTAATCAGTTAGTGCGCAGTAATGCAGATGTGATTAGTACAGACATGCCCCCTTCCAGAAAAATTAAAAAATATTTTTTAGCACTTGGTTTGCGTGTGCACATTCGGAAATTACTGCATGACACCTCAGTGCATCCCACGGTAAGCACATGCTAATACTTACTGAAACTTAGTAAAAGGAGCCCAAAGTGGATATGGCTATTTGTATAAATATTTTATTTAGATTTTGCTCACACCTTTTTCGGGGTACCTCCCTATCCCTGGAGCGCTTACAATTTAATTTTGTACCTGAGGCAATGGAGGGTTAGGTGACTTGCAAAACATTACAAGGAGCAACAGTGGGATTTGAACTGGCCACCTCGGGATATCAAGACTGGTGTTCTAACCTCTAGGCCACTACTCCACTCCTTTTTAAAGGAAAGGGGATGGGATTTGATATATTGCCTGTCTTTGATCATCTTGGTTTCCAGATTATATACAGGTCCATATTTTTGACCTGGACTTGCCTAGAGTCACAAGGAGCTACAGTGGGAATTGAACCCAGTTCCCCTGGTTGTTAGGCCACTATGCTAACAGGCTACTCCTCTTTATATGCAGATCTATTTGCATTTTCCTGCAATAAGAAAGATATTCTGCAGGAAGATCAATTACTTTTATAGTGACACTCGAATGGTGCCTTTGAGGAATATATAAAACAGATGTTGCTTGAGGGTGCTGAAACCTCTAGGATTGAGTTTGTCACTCTTTCAAGATATTTTATAGTTCATAGTGGCATATTTTGTTATTTCAAGGATATGATGGAAATACTTATTTTAGTCATACACTGATATACTGGTGAGAGATCTTCTGAATAACTCTGTTTCTTTTTTTCATCTTTATTGGATTACTGTCAGATCAATTACTTGTGGTTTGATTATTTGTTTTCATCATATACTGTACGTACCACCATTTCATTTGTTAATTTCAGCCATTCTTGTGTTACCACCGCCAACATTATCCTCTCAAGAATACTAGCATAAAATCCCTCTCTAGAAAGGGTGAGCGGGGATTGTGCCTGCTTACGGGGTAAGCAGGGGGAGGGTCAGGACTGATGGGATGAGGAGTGAGAACTCAGGGCGTTCTGGGCATTTTGGTAGTAAAATGCTATTTTTTTTTCTTATTTCAAAAGGAATTTTGAGTGAGAAATTTCAGCACTTCTGTGTGTTTTATTGTGAAAAACCGTTTGACATGTTAGTATCTCAGTTTCTATATAATTTGCATTGTCTGTGTATTGGCCATTCTGTAAGTCACAGTCAAAAATGTGGATATTTCAATAATTAATTCTGGTTGCTTATGTTCTTCTCTCAGTGCCTGATCCAAAATTGACCCTTTGGATTATAATTTATTTATTAAACTTGAGTAACTGCCTTTTGTTAGAGATTCACCCAGGGAGACATATAACTACAATGAGCTTTGCCTTTTGAACTTTGATCCCTCTTAAGGGCCCTTTTACTAAGCTGCAGTATAAGGGGCCTGCGCTAGCGTTAGCACATGTTTTTTGACTCGCGCAGAGACCCCTTAGCACCAGAAATGGCATGCGCGGAGGTTGAGAACTACTGCTGTCTCCAGCGATAGTTCTGGATTGGTACGTGGGAAGTCCATGGTGGGCTTGCCATGCTTTAGTAAAAGGGCCCCTTAGGCTCTTCTCTAGGTACCTCACCCAAATTATCCCTTAGGAATTGCAATTACGCTGGAAGCACAATTAAATTGAGAGTATGCTTTAATGCTTTACCCCCTGGGTGTGAGCCTCGGTAGGTAAATATACCAAGCTTCATAACACAGCCCTTTTACTTACTGGGGGAAATCTACATATGGCGCCTAAAAAAATTGATGCTGAAAAAAAAAAAAAAAAGTGTGCTTAGCTGTATTATATAAACCTTGCTTAAAGTTAGGTGTAGTTTATAGAATATGCCTAGCGCCTATCCCTGTGACTAAAATTTAGGTGCCTCCATTTACACCAACTAAAACCTGGTGTAAACACCAGTGCCTAACTTAGGCACAGATCAGGTTTATTTTACAACACTGCACGTAAATTTTATAAACGCCCTTGACCTCCCTATGCTCCTCCCATGGCCATACCCCATTTTGAGATCTGCACTGTAGAATTTATGCGCACCACTTTATAGAATACTCTTAGCAAGTTGTGCATGTAATTAGTGCCAATTACTGCAAATAATTGGTTAGTAGCCAATCATCAGTGCCAATTGGCTTATCCAGTTAAGTCACGTGCACAATTTGGCTGCATGGCTGAAATTGCACATGTAACTTTAGTCACCATCCCCCAGATTCTATACAGCACGAATTGCATGCACAAATCCAAGTATATTCTGTATTTGGGTGCATAATTTAATTATCTTAACAAGCCAATCAGCACAGATAAATCGCCACTTGAGTAACTGACACAAATTGGTATTAATTATAAATTTACATACACAACTCGCTAAGCATATTCTGTAAAGTGGTGCGTATAAATTCTAATGTGCGTTGCCAAAACGGAGGCATGGCCATGGGTGTGGAATAGGCAGGTTGTGGGTTTTCTGAAAAATGACGTGGATGGTTGCAGAATACACCTGCTCCGCGCATAATTTAGGCACCAGTATTTACACCAAGTTTTACTTGGTGTAATAGGCACACCTAGAGTTAGGCACAGGCATGGCCATTTGGGTTAGTCTATAAATCCCCCAGGTGTATTCTATAAACTGTGCCTTATAGAATACGCCTTGGCAGAAATATTTTTGTGCCGATTTTTAGGTGCCATAAATAGAATCGGATCCCATATGTAGAATCTTCTGATCAGCATAGCTTGATTGGTGTGTTTGGGGTCAGTTGTGGAGGGTGGTTGGGATGGGGATGGGTTTGGAGACGGTAGGGCAGGGCTGGGCTGGGTGTGGGAGGTGGTTTGCTTGCACTATGGCTTATGCACTTTTCTTTTAGGAAATGATCCAAACCTTTTTTAAACCTTACTAAGTTACCTGCTTTTACCGCATTCTCTGGCAATGAATTCCAGAGCTTATACAAGTCCACCTACAAAGTGGGATTTAGCTACCTGGGCTCAAAATGGTGGAACTGAATTCCCATAGTCATAAGAAGCATCACAAACTACCTCCAGTTCAAAAATGACCTAAAGACCTACCTCTTCAGGAAAATCTATGAGTAAAATGCACACTAATCATTCTGGAATAACAATATACAACACAACCTCTAACTTTAATGCATCTTTTCATTTAAGAAATTAACTAAGACATATCTTCTCAATAAACCCAATGACTATTCCATACACACAAATAGTTATTTTGCCAACCACTGTAAAACACAGCATCATACAACCTTGTAAATGTAATTGAATCAATGTAATCTCTAACACCTGTTAAATGTTAGCTACATTGAACCAAAACTCATTTTTGGATAATTGTGGGATACAAGTATGAATACATAAAATTAAGAAATAATTACTCGTTGAATGAAGAAATATTTTCTCTGCTTTTTTAAAACATTTACTGCTTAATAGATTCATTAGGTACCCCCTAGTCCTAGTATTTTTGGAAAGAGTAAACAAGTGATTCATATCTACTCGTTCCACTCCACTCACTATTTTATAGACCTTTATCATATTTCCCCTCAGCCGTCTCTTCTCCAAGCTGAAGAACTGTAGTTGCTTTAGCACAGAGAAGTTGTCTCATCCCTTTATTATTTTTGTCACCCTTCTCTATAACTTTTCTTTTTTTTTTTCAATATTTTGAGAAATTTTCAAGCATATAAGCAACAAAGAAAAAATTAACATGATAGCTTCCAAATGTAACAATGGGATAACAACTGTGATGCATAATACATAGAAAGAAATTTTATTTAAACATATATATGTAAATAAAAGAGACCTATGCTGCATTGGATGGTATTCTAGAGCACAACGAGTTCAAGGGTGCCCAAGTTTTCATTACAGAATAAATAGTTAACTGCTTATAAGCTAACAAACCACTCAGAAAACTTCAGTTTGGAGTTGTCTTTCCAATTGCAGATGTGTGGCAATAGCTAACATCATATTGAAAAGCTTGTGGCAGGAGTCTGGCAATATGAGCACAGAATAACAGTTTTATACAAGATGATCAGGTCAGGAGGAAGATTAAAGATAAGAACAATTCCATACCAAATATAGTTCCAGTAAGCACATATGTTTTTTCCAATAAAATATCATGCGAGACAGTGCCAGGTTCAGACAACCACGACCAGCAAACATTTGTAGAGCCTTGTTTAGTAATTTTTGCTAACCTCCAGTAGGCCAGATGCATAGTGAAAAAGGAGGACTGGGTTATGGCAGCAGATTTTGATGGACATAGTGTCTTGGTCCAGAAGTTAAACCAGTCACAATCCGATGATGTAAGGACAAATTCCTTTTCCCAGGATGATTCTAATTGAAGTGTGCAATTATTAACTGAGTTTGTTGTTGTAGTTGAGGTTTTTTTTTTTTTAAATAGATGTTGGAGAACTTTTTATGGCCAAGCGCAAGATTCTGAGAAAGAGAAGTAACTTCAGAAGGAGATGTCATGAGAGAGGATGAAGACTGAATGGAGGTGATGTATGATGTAACTTGTTTCCAAGAAACTAAGTGGGTTAATGAACCATCAAGCAGAAGAGACAAAGTATCCAGATACATCATTTTACCCACAAGGAACAACTGTGACAGAGATCAAATCCCTTTAGATTTCCAGTCAGTTTCCTGCTGACTTAAAATACTGGGGTCAAACAAGGAGCTATGCCAAATGGGTATATCTTCCAATGACTATTTTGTTTTTGACGGCATTACAAAATTCTCTAATGGTAATAGAAATATTTTTTTCTAACATGGAGTTCTCAGAGAGAGATATTGTGGGACGCTGTAATTTACCTACACAGTGTTGAAAGACATCAGTGGAGAAATGGATATCAGAGTCATATAATTGTTTTGTAGTAATGTTGGAATTGATGGGCTATAGCCGAATCCGTGGAGTAGACAACTCCACTAAAGTCAACTATTTGAGCAACACTGGTTCAGTTTGCTTTTGATTTAAAATACTGTGCTAAAAGGTGGCTGGCCTTGCTATTTTCCACATACAGCCTAGAGTTTTGGAGATGAATAATTTCCAGAGCATCTTCACTGAGGGCTGAATTAAGTTCATTCTTCAAGGCCTGGAGAAGTAGAAGAGAGCTAGGATTGTTATTTGCTAGAAATTTGTTCTCCTATACCCTAATATTAGATTCTAGTTTGGTCAGTTCTTTTTTTTGTGTTCATGATTTTTCCCAGCAGGGTAACTGATGATATGACCTATTAAGGTGGCTTTCAGAGCGTCCCACCAAACCTGGGCCGTAAAGTCAGTTATAGGATTTAGATTAAAGTACTCAGTTAATTTACCACATAAGAATTGCACAAATGTTTCCTTTTGTAATAGTACAGAATTAAATCTCCATGCTGGCCTATTATCACTACCAGTAATGTCATCAATAGTTAGTAATGTGGGGGAGTGATCAGAAAGGGTTCTGTTAAGTATTTCAGCATTGCAGATACTAGACAATAAAGATGAAGAAATGAAAAATTAATCTATATGGGAGAAACTGCCATGTGGAGGGGAATAAAAAGTATAATCACATTTTGTGGAGTGGAGCAGACACCAGGAATTTACCACACCCAAGGTAGATTTTAAATAAATTTATTTTAGCTAGAGTTTTGGTTTTTCTAGGAGGACATTTAGATTTCCTATACAAAATAAGGTCCTGTATCTGACTGAAATCACCTCTAATTATAATCTTATTACCCAATGAGATAATCTCCAAAATAATGTCATGAAAAAAAAACTACAGGGAGTCAGTGTTAGGAAGCATACAAATTAACATGTAGAAAACTTGTACTGTGAAAAGTAATATCCAGCATCAACCCATCTGCCACAATTATCTCATAGTTGTTTCAAAACAAAAAATTGCAGCGATCTACGAACAAGTGTAGCTACACCACTGTGTTTTTGAGATGCAGGAGAAAAGCCCATATGATAAAATTTGTCCTGCAGCCTGGTGCTGTCATTAGTATTCAGATGGTTCTCCTGTAGAAGGATTATATCAGAATTCAAGTGCTTACAATTTCTTTCTTTTAATAGGGTTATTTAGACCCTGAGCATTAAGAGATTATTCTTATCATGCGAATAAAGGAAATCCAAATGCACCATAAAACCAAACACAGGTTATACAGAGAGTTTAAAATATAGTGGATCAAATGCAATGGAAGCAAGAAATCTTACGGGCTAATATCACCAATACCAGCACGAGTTGACTGATAGACTGATACAAACAATGAAAGCACATACATAGATATCCTTATCATTTTAAAACTTTTGAAAGAAGCATAAACCTAACCTAGTAGCTAACTAGCAGCCAATCCTTGGAATAACATCCTTCTGTAATTTACATCCCATCACTAATCTTGCTGCTATATTTTGTGCCAACTTCAAGGTTTTTATGGAAACTCCTGGCGACCCAATAATCAAAATAATGGCAAGAACCCTAGATTTTCAAGGAAGGTTGTTTATAGGAGTAGGGAGGTTGGGGGACTGGGGGTTCCCAATATTTTATATTATTACAGAGCAGCACAGGTGAGAGCTGCTATTGAATGGGGTCATATTTAATCCCATAAACTGTGGTCGATTATTGAGCAAATTGAGGCAGGTGATATGTCTTTGAGATACCTCCTTTGGCTCCCTAAGCATTACAGGACGATATCTTCCACTTTGAGTGCTATTAGGATTCTACCAGCAGAGTGATTGATTTTCAACTATCCAGATTTACCCCCATACGTCACAATCCATAAATTGCTCCTGGACTTCTTGCTTCCTCTGTTTTTCAGATCTGTGACATTAGGGGACTTTCAATCTGTGATCATTTATATGATGACACCATACTGAAAACTTTTGAGTCATCCGATAGTCCTGAAAATACACCTCTGTTTCACGGTGGAATAGGATGTCGATGTAAAAGAAACACAACATAGATCAATCTAACAACATTCAGTCTAAAGACATGAAAACTGACCAATAGATAACTAGAAACAGCAGTTTGTATCCAATACAGTAGCCTAATGAAATATTCAGATTTTGCATTGCATGTGGATACAGATTAAGGAATATTATATTAGAGATTTTTCAGTGTAAACCTCAAGAAATAAAAATAAAACTAGTAACGATGACTAATAACATTCAAACACTATCCCCCCTCCTCACAAAAAGAAGCCAAACAAAAATAAAGCCTGAAAGTATAGCTGCGACAGGTAAAGCGGGGTAGCACAAAGCCACCCATAAACTCCGTGTAAACAGAAAAACAAACAAAAAAAACCACAACAAAACGGTGGCAGGGGGTGGGAGACAAAGCTAACTAAGGCTACCCTTCTGGTCCCGTGGAGAAAGGCTGCCTTGATTTAGTATTTCTAACTGACGATCACCAACCCGGAAACGCTGTCCGAGTTGCGGTGCCACCGTCAGCCTGTTCCCAATTCCCGTTCAGCCCTCAGCGCAACTGGCATTCTAAAGATTAATGCGGCTGCTTCAGTGACTCACTGCAAACCTAGAAGTGAGTCTCTTGCGGCAGCAGGAAAAAAAAGAGAAACTAATGCCAACAGCGGTGGACTCTCCGAAGTCCTGACTGAGTAACCAACTACTGTGACAACAAACAATGCCACGCTGAAATTGGCCCGGGCGGAAACAAACGCCGGAGAACGGAGAGAAGAAAGGGAGGCACGCGACAGTGAAGACATCTAACCTCCTCGGTAAGGACGAGTGCAGGAAGGTAAGGAAACGAAAAGGGGTGGGTGACAAGTGCGGAGTTAGCTGCAGTAGCCTAACAGAACTGGAGCGCTTTATGTAGTTACTGCACCGCCAGAAATAGCACTTCAGGTTTTAAGCCTAAAAACAAGAACCTGAGTTATATTTAACCCCCCCCCCCCCAACAAACCAAGCCCAAACTCGGGAAAATAACTTAGGGAGTTTGGGCGACGCTTCTAATTCAGCACAGGAAGGGTAGGTGCTGGGCGGCGACGGCACCTCACTCGGTCTCCTTCAGAATCTGATTGGTTTCTACTCGCTAAGCGTCCCACTGTTTCCCTGGTGACGGAGCGTTCTTGCTCTTTGGCCGAGTTTCCGAGCACTGTCTTCTTATTTTCAGGCATTGAGTTAGTTGACTTGCCCTCACAGGGGTCCTTTGAATGGAAGGGAGCGGGGCTGCGCTCTGCAGCGATTGGCTCTGGCCGCTTGTTACTTCCTGATTCGCTGGGTGAGTGTTAAGCAGCTGAGGCGGAGAGCTTCAAGTCAGGGCACTCGTTCTCCTTACATCGGGACAAGCAGTGGCTGTAACGTTTTCGATTTATGTTGTTGACATTGGGGACTTGCAAGTCCGCTTGTCCCCTGTGTTAGGTAAGGATTGAGCGTGTTACTGTTTGCGGGGGAATGGGGGGGGGGGGGTCGGTTGTTCAAGAGGGGTTAGGTCGGGGTATCGGGTGGGAAAGTTATTAGTTGGAGAGAGTGGAAGAGGAGGTGTTGGGAATGGGTGTTGTGTGGGGTTACCATCATGTCACTCCATGTCACGTCGGCATCACTTTCAGTTGGGTAGTGGAACTAGCAGAGGGACTGTGTAGTGTCACTTTTTGTGTGTGTTTGGGGATGGGGGAGAAATTGTATCGCGTGGAACCAAAGATATCTGACAGCCTAAGATATAAGCTATGTGCCCATGTCCCGCCTTTCTTATAGCCTAGCATCTTCCTTTCCCTGCCAGCTGTCCAGTATCTCTCATCTTTTTCCTCCAGGTGTCCAGCATCTCATATTTCTCCCTTCTCACCACATCACTCCATTGGAGAGAGGTTAATCTGGGATGAATGCAGCTTCACCTCTATGGGCTGAGAGGAGAGAATGTGCTAGTCGTGCTCCTTGCAGGGTGGAGGGTTAGTTGGGGAAAGGTGTCAGCTTGGGTATACTGCTACTCATGGCAGGAAAGGTATACAGAAGGATGTTGGTGTCATTTTTGTTCACAAATGATGAGGTGAGGAGGCTGAAACTGCCAGCTTCATGCTTTGTGGGGGAGAGATTATCAGCGAGAGTGTTACTGTGGGGAGGTTATTCAGGGAGAGGATTTGCTTGACTCTTTGCAGAGGGGTATTGGTAGGCCTTGCTGTCATGCCCCGTGGAGGGCTTGAGGTAAGGTAAACATGGTTAACTTTTGGCTGCAGTGTTTTATAAAATTAATCACATGAGGCTTTATAAGGGTTTCTGTATGTAAAGTCTGTTAAAGACAGCTGATTATTGTGCTTTCTGCCTTGCATATTCTATTTCATTCAGTATGCAGTGGTCTTCAGATATGCATTCTGCCTAATCCTGCAGAATTTCAGAAGGCTGTGTTTGTTGTTAATGTGTCTTTATACACCCAGTATTCATATTGGGGAGAAGCAAGAGAGGAGGAGGTATTTATAATTGTAGCTGAAAAGAATAACAGAGGGAAGATGTTGCTATTTTGATTCAGAAACCACATAGTGGCTGAACACTAGAGTCCCACAAAGAGAACCACAGAAAACAAGGGAATGGGAAACGGAAGAAAGCTCAACAAACAATGGGACTTAAAGTCAAACAGTACTTTGTCAATAAAACAACCCTAATGTAGTACAAACTCTCATCTTGCAATGTTATTGTTGTATGAAAAGATACAACATGGCACCATGTTTCAGGTCATAAAGTGCCCGCCTCGGGAGTCTTGCAAATTGACCACTACTAATAAGGATATCTGAGAGTCTTTAAAAAGATCATTAAAAGAGTCCAAATTGTGTCAAAATAATTTCTTAACTATTTACAGAAATGAAGAGACAACTCTACCCCACAGTCTAAAGAAGACTCCTGAGGCATGCATTTTTTGTGCCGAAACATGGTGCCGTGTCGAGTCTTTTCATCAACAACAACATTGCAAGAAAAGCATTTGTACTACATTAGGTCTGCTTTCTTAACAATTAAAGCACTGTTTGACTTTAAGTCCCATTGTTTGCTGAGCTTTCTTCTATTTCCCACTCCCTTGTTTTTTGCTATTTTGATTCATACATTTTAGCACAAATAGGAGAAAATATTTTTTCACTGAACATATAGTTAAGCTCTGGAACTTGTTGCTGGAGGAGGTGATAACAGCAGTTAGCGTATATGGGTTTAAAAAAGGTTTGGACCAATTCCTGGCGGAAAAATCCATAGTCTGCTATTAGGATAGACATGGGGAAAGCCACTGCTTAAACTTGGGATTGGCAGTACGAAATATTGCTACTCTTTGAGATTCTGCCTGGTATTGTGACCTGGATTGGCCACTGTTGGAAGCAGGGTGCTGGGTTAGATGGAGCCAGTAGGACAGTTCTTACAGGTGACAAAAAGCCTTTTCTAAAGTTAAAAGTTGTATGGTGGTATAAGTGTATATAAGTACATGAGGTAACAAGACGGAACCTACTTACTTATATACGTTCTGTGTGTAGGCATTTCTGGGGACATAGTTGGGTAGAATTGGGGGCAGAGTTGCGATGTATTTACACACTTTATAAAATGTGAGTATGTGGTTAGCGTACATACACACATTTATGTCTCCTTAGGAGCAAGTGCAAACATACATCTCAACATTTGTGTCCTGAATTGTGGAATTCTTTGCCTAAAGAATGCTTAGTGTGGCAATTTATGGATAGTTTAGGCACATCCTTAAAACATGGTAACTGCATACTTACTTTCTTCATTAACTGCGCTATTGCTGTTTGTTTATTTATATATATACTTTCAGTGTGTTCTCATGTATCTTATTATAGGAGGATGTTTTGTGTGTTTGTGGATGAACTTATTTTGTAAAAGCATCTATTGTATTCTTTCTGTGCACTTTTGGAGTCTGCCATGAGCTTCACGATAAAGTGAAATATAACTGATCAATATTGTTCTATGCTATTTTTTAAGCGCTGGCCATCATGGGTTTATTTATTGGGATTTATTTCCTTCCTTTTTGAAAGAATTCACTCAAGGTGGTGTACAGTAAGAATCAGATATCCGGTGTTAGGCCATAGATACCTGTGCTGAATATCCAGTTCATTGGTAGCCGCTGGAAGTTATCTGGGTACTTCTGATATTTGGTGCCAGTTTTTGAGTAATTGGCTAGGTGAGTTAGGATAGACTTTTGTCCCACTGGTGCAGAATATTGACAGTGTCTAAAACGTGCTTTACTTATGTTACAAGTTTTTGTAGTTTTGCAAAATATTCTGCCATTTCTTATGAAAGTTTAGGACTAAAATCATATGTGAAAAGTAAAGCAATGCAGAATTTTCACAAAGGAGAAAACCTATTTTTCATCCTTCTTAATCTCCATGCAAAGATTTATTAGTACATAAGTAATGCCATACTGGGAAAAGACCAAGGGTCCATCGAGCCCAGCATCTTGTCCACGACAGCGGCCAATCCAGGCCAAGGGCACCTGGCAAGCTTCCCAAACGTACAAACATTCTATACATGTTATTCCTGGGATTTTGGATTTTTCCAAGTCCGTTTAGTAGGGGTTTATGGACTTGTCCTTTAGGAAACTGTCCAACCCCTTTTTAAACTCTGCTAAGCTAACCGCCTTCACCACATTTTCCGGCAATGAATTCCAGAGTTTAATTACATGTTGGGTGAAGAACAATTTTCTCCAATTTGTTTTAAATTTACTACACTGTAGTTTAATCGCATGCCCCCTAGTCCTAGTATTTTTGGAAAGCGTGAACAGACGCTTCACATCCACCTGTTCCACTCCACTCATTATTTTATATTATTTTATATACCTCTATCATGTCTCCCCTCAGCCATCTCTTCTTTTGTAAAATTGCTTAAAAATAAAAGAAAAAGAAAAGTGCTTCCAAATCCTAAACATCCGTCCATAATTTAAGTCTCATAAATAAAGATTATGGGCGGATGATTAGGTTTTGGAAGCATTTTTGATTGTGTCATATATTTTGCTTTAGTTATGATGATCCTGTTGTAAAAATCAATTTACCAGATCACTATAGAAAATATTATCAAGATATAGAGGTTGGATTTGATGTTTTTGTTTATCCCTCTGGTTGGGGCCTTGCTGTGATATGTAGCCTTTACATAACAGTGGAGTGGAGGAGTAGCCTAATGGTTAGTGCAGTGGGCTGAGTACCTGGGGAACTGCAGCTTCTTGTGAGTGTGGGCAAGTCACTTAACCCTCCATTGCCCCAGGTGCAAACACTTAAGGGTCTTTTTACTAAGACAAGCTAACAGATTTAGCGTGTGCTAGTAACATAGTAACATAGTAGATGACGGCAGAAAAAGACCTGCACGGTCCATCCAGTCTGCCCAACAAGATAAACTCATATGTGCTACTTTTTGTGTATACCCTACTTTGATTTGTACCTGTGCTCTTCAGGGCACAGACCGTATAAGTCTGCCCAGCACTATCCCCGCCTCCCAACCACCAGTCCTGCTTCCCAACCACCGGCTCTGGCACAGACCGTATAAGTCTGCCCAGCACTATCCCCGCCTCCCACCACCGGCTCTGGCACAGACCGTATAAGTCTGCCCAGCACTATCCCCGCCTCCCAACCACCAGTCCTGCTTCCCAACCACCGGCTCTGGCACAGACCGTATAAGTCTGCCCAGCACTATCCCCGCCTCCCACCACCGGCTCTGGCACAGACCGTATAAGTCTGCCCAGCACTATCTCTGCCTCCCACCACCGGCTCTGGCACAGACCGTGTAAGTCTGCCCAGCACTATCCCTGCCTCCCAACCACCAGCCCTGCCTCCCAATCTCGACTAAGCTCCTGAGGATCCATTCCTTATGCACAGGATTCCTTTATGCTTATCCCACTCATGTTTGAATTCCGTTACCGTTTTCATTTCTCACTGGGTCAGGTCCCTTGAGAAAGCGGCAGCGAAATGGGTGAAGTAATTAGCACACACTAAATTATAAGACATCCATTGTATTCCTATGGATGTCTTTTCATTTAGCGCGCCTTAGATAGTGAGCC
This sequence comes from Microcaecilia unicolor, assembly GCF_901765095.1. NCBI lineage: Eukaryota > Metazoa > Chordata > Amphibia > Gymnophiona > Siphonopidae > Microcaecilia > Microcaecilia unicolor. The sequence continues at coordinate 157,531,267 of NC_044035.1, forward strand.
TACTAGGGACAGTGAAAGTACTTGTGTATAATATGTAAACCACTTTGGTTGTACCATAGAAAGGTGGCATATCAAATCCTATTACCCTTACCCTTCGAATAAGAGCCTTTTGCACTTCTCACATAGGTGTCCTGTCACAAAATTAGTCCATTGAGTTTAGGTGAAGAGTGGAAAGCTCCAGGAGTCACAGTAATCTTGGAGAAAATGGACTTTACTGTTGGTTGTGATGTTTCATTGGATTAGCAGACGTACTGAGAGATAGTAATATACAGTACAGTCTCAATTTTCCAACATAAACAGGATCAACCCATTGTTGGATAATTTGGAAAACACTGCATGAACCCTCAAACAATACATAAACAAAGGCATAGTTTTCCTGATTTTCAAAAATTGTTCTAAAACAAAGATTTGTAATAGAAATAAATGCGATGATGTCTCTGGGAGATCTGTTGGATACGACAGATGTTCAGATTACCAGAGGTTAGTAATCAAGACTGCACTGTACATAGAACTTAGCTGTACATACTTGGGTATCAGTCAAAAAATTTTGACTTCAAAATGCCTTCAGTAAACCAGGTTTTTCTTATCCACAGGTCATTCTTCATAGCAGCTTATAAATTTAATATCTCCCCTTCCCCCAATTGGAGCATGATCCAGTATCTTTCCCTCCACTTCCCTCCCTGCTACCCTGCGTTTGATATCTCCCCTTCTGTCTCAACCCCTCCCTCCCATACACTTTTAAACTTGTTTTCTAGAAAGTAGCAGCAGTGCAGCGGTAAACCTAGGCTTCCTGTGGGTTGCTCCAGAATGCTGTCACTGACCATCCCGCCCTTGTGGAAACAGGAAGTTGAGACCTGTGGTTTGAGCTAAGAGAAGGGTTTGTAAAGTTGTCTTTGTTTTATCAATAAAATATTTCAGAATAGGTTATATTAACCCCGTTATTGTACTGTGGTGGTTTCATTCTTTTCTTCATTTTCAACCTTGACTTATATATGGTTCACAGCATTTTTGGCCAAATTTCAGTCCCCAAACTACCCTTGACTTATATCTGAGTATATGTGGTATCTGGTCTTGAAAGTTTTTCTTCAGTTGTTCTATTTGATTTCTTAAAGTGCATGTACTACATCTTTGAAGAGTTTTGATTTATTTACTGGAGCTTTAGTACTCTCGATTTGGTCAGGGTCTGAACAGACCCATTAACCTGTCTGGGTCAGGTAGCAAGACAATAAGTTCTCAATTTCAGGCTAAAAATAAAGAATCAGCCTCAGCTTCTGACTCCAGCCTTGCACTTGCTCTTTTCCAGAGAGTGAAGCATATTCTATTGTCTTTTGCCACAAAGTAGTGAAAACCACAAAAGTGGAATACCCAGTTCATTTACTTCAAAGAAAGCCATCACTTCTGCATATGTTATTAATAAGTTTCATCCTCTTGATGTGATGTCTCCCTTATGGAGAAAGGCTAAAGAGGTTAAAGCTCCTCAATTTGGTGAAGACAGCTAAGAGGAGATATAATGTCTGTAAAATCATGAGTGGGGTGGAATGGATAGATAGGAAATGATTGTTCTGCCTTTCCATGAAGCTAATAAGTACTGCTTTTAAAGCTACGAGTAAGAAGTATTTTTTCACCCATTGTGTAATTGATTCAATCCACTGCAATTAAATTAGTTCACAGTGCTCATCATTTCGACTTTGTCACTCCTCTCTGCTGAACGCTGGCTTCCTGTTATTTCCCAGGTTAAGTATAAGATTCTGCTACTGGTCTACAAATCATGTTTTCCCTCTGCTCCTGCTTACCTCAACAACCTGTTTATCCCTTACACACTCCTTTACTGTTTCTGCTCTGCCGATAACAACCTCCTTACCATTCGTTTGCTCTCCACCTTAAATCTTAAACATCTCTTGTGAATCCACTTTCTGCTGCCTAGGTCCTAAACTAAAGAACCACCTTCCCCACCATATTAGGAATCAACCTTCTCTCACATCTTTCAAGAAAGCACTCAAAACACATCTGTTCACTGAATCTTTCCCTTCCACTGATTTGGTGATATCTGTTTTTCTCTTTATTTCTCCTTTTTTTTAGTCCCTTTCCCCTTTCCTTCCTTTATTCTCTTCTGCTTTTTTTCAAAGCTTATGTTAACCACTTAGATGCTTATTGCTTATATTCTGTTTTTAAATGTTAGGATATGCAGGCTCTTAGTAATAAATAAGCTGTGGAATATATTGTTGGAAGATGTGGTGGAAACAGTTAACATAGCTGAGTTAAAAAAAAAAAGGTTTTATATAAGTCCTGGGAGAAAAGGTAAATAAATTGTTATTAGCCAGGTAGACTTGGGAAAGCCAAGCTTATCCCTTTGTGTAAATAACAAGGACTTTGGCTGGCCACTGTTGGAAACAGGATGCGAGTTTGATGGACCTTTGATCTGACACAGTATGGCATTTCTTAATGTTGACAGCTTCTATTCTTAGGTGTTTCTGAATTGTAAAATTTAAGGTGTTTATTTTCTTGTTAATTAGGGAGCCCTTTTACTAAGGTGTGGTGAAGTCTGGGCTTAATGTGTTCTAACGCAATACTTTCCCATGTGGTAAGCCTAGATTTACTGTGGTATGAAAGTCAGGCATATTAGCCCTCTCCTCAAGTCATTTCATTAGCTCCCTATCTGTTTCCACATAATATTCAAACTCCTGTTATTGACTTACAAGTGCATTCACTCTGCAGCTCCTCAGTACCTCTCCACTCTTATCACTTCCCCACACTTCTTCCTGGGAACTCTGTTCATTGGGTAAATCTCTCTTATCTGTGTCCTTCTCCACTGCCAACTCCAGACTCCGTTCCTTTTATCTTGCTGTACCATGTACCTGGAATAGACTTCCTGAATTAGTATGTCAAGCTCTGTCTCTGACTGTCTTCAAATCTAGGCTAAAAGCCCACCTTTTTGAGACTGTTTTTAACTCTTATTCACTTGTTAAGTACCCACATATGTTTTATCATTCCCACCTTAAGTAATTCTCTTATCCCTTGTTTGTCTGTCTGTCCTGATTAGATTGTAAGCTCTGTTGAACAGGGACTGTCTCTTTATGTTCAAGTGTACAATGCTGCGGACATCTAGTAGTGTTATAAAAATGATAAGTAGTGGTAGCATTAGCTGTGGTTTTTAAAAATTTACAGTGGGAGCACTTACTGCCACCTATTTTGTAGATGGTAAGAGCTTCTTGACACTAGCGATCACTGCGAACAAATACAACTGGTCCTGCCCTTCCGGAAACAGGAAATGAGGGTGGGACCAGAGGCAGAGCTGAGACAGAAGAGAAGGCAGGCTGAAGCGCCATGCCTGCTCGACTTTCACTGCTGCCGCCAGACCCCGAGGTAAGAACTTTTAAATTCAGGCCAGCACGCAGGAAGGCGAGGGGCAGGCGGAGGACTGGGAGAAGAGGGCGGGCAACGCAGGTTGGGCTGCCACTCGGAGGGGAGACTGCTTTATTTTCAGTACTCCAGTAGTATCATATGCTCAACAGAACATCAGCATATTGACCCCTGATGAAGGCTTTATAGCTGAAACACGGACCGGGTAGGATCCTAATAAAGTCTGTTTGGAGTTTTCATTCTTTGAGTTTTGACTGGTTTCTTGGATTGGATTTTCTTCCACTCTGCATTCGCTCTCCTTGGTGATTTTGTGGAAGGTGTGAACCTCTTCTTTTTTTCCTCTTTTCATTCAGCACCACTGGCTTCGCATTCTGTCTTGAATCCATTATAAGATTTTAACTCTCACTCACAAGGTCATTTACACTATTGGGCTCATTTTCGAAAGAGAAGGACGCCCATCTTTCGACACAAATCGGAAGATGGGCATCCTTCTCACAGGGTCGTCCAAATTGGTATAATCGAAAGCCGATTTTGGACGTCCCCAACTGCTTTCCGTCGCAGGGACGGCCAAAGTTCAAGGGGGTGTATCGGAGGCGTAGCGAAGGCGGGACTTGGGCGTGCCTAACACATGGATGTTCTCGACACATAATGGAAAAAAAAGGGCGTCCCTGACGAGCACTTGGACGACTTTACCTGGTTGTGTTTTTCTTACGACAAAGACACAAAAAGGTGGCCGAAATGACCAGATAACCATCAGAGAGAATCGGGGATGATCTCCCCTTACTCCCCCAGTGGTCACTAACCCCCTCCCACCCTCAAAAAAACATCTTTAAAAATATTTTTTGCCAGCCTCAGATGTCATACTCGGGGCCCTGGAGCAGTTTTAGTGGGTGCAGTGCACTTCAGTCAGGCGGACCTAAGCCCATCCCCTTCCTTACCTGTTACGTTTGTGGAGGAAACAGTGAGCTCTCCAAAACCCCCCAGAAACCCACTGTACCCACATCTAAGTGCCCCCCTTAAACCCATAAGGGCTATGGTAGTGGTGTACAGTTGTGGGTAGTGGGTTTTAGTGGGGGTTGGGGGGCTCAGCAGACAAGGTAAGGGAGCTGTGTTCCTGGGAGCATTTTATGAAGTCCCCTGCAGTGCCCCCTAGGCTGCCCGGTTGGTGTCCTGGCATGTGAGGGGGACCAGTGCGCTACAAATGCTGGCTCCTCCCATGACCAAAGGGCTTGCATTTGGTAGTTTCTGAGATGGACGTCCTTGGTTTCCATTATCGCCGTAGTAGAGGAGTGTGGTAGTCTTGTTAGTCCACTCTTAAGGTTATCAATAGAAATCAAACAAAATAAAACATGGAAAAGAAAATAAGATGATACCTTTTTTATTGGACATAACTTAATACATTTCTTGATTAGCTTTCGAAGGTTGCCCTTCTTCGTCAGATCGCCGAAAATCAGGAACGACCAAGTCTAGGGATGACCATCTCTAAGGATGACCAAAGTTTCAAGATTTGGTGTCCCCAACCGTTTTTTTTTTTTAAATTTCTTTATTTGATTTTCAAATTACAAGTATACAAACACTTGTGTTAGGCAAAATTGGATAGAGGAGGAAACATTATTGTAAAATAGGAAAACTATTTACATACATAATTTCCTTCACTCCAACATAAGTCCCCTATAGGGAGTTCAAAATATACAATAATGTTGAAGAAAATAGCAAGCAACTCAATCTTTTAAATGAGAGAACGGACATATATAGGTCGCTTCATTAATTATCAAACGCTATCACTAGTTGGAAGCACTGTTCCAACAGTCTTTCTAGCTGTTATAAACATTTCCAGTTGGGGTGGATCAAAAAAGATAAATTTTTCAGTTTGATAGGTGACTAAACACTTGCATGGAAATTTTAGGAAAAAAATAGCTCCCAGATTGATCACTTCTTGTTTCATCTGAAGAAACTTTCTCCAGCGCAGCTGTGTTTCCCTTGATACATCTGGGAAAATATTGATCTTTAAGCCCTTGAAAGTCTTTTCACGATTTTTATAAAACATTCTCAAAATCCAAGGTTTATCTGGCAATAAAGCCACTGTGGCCACTAAAGTGGCTGGCACTGCTAAATCTGTGTCTGATGTCTCTAATAATGCAGATTCATCAAGGGGTTGGTTTTCTAACTGTTGTTGCTGTCGCAAATTCTCAGATGGTAAATAAATAAAAAACTTGTGTAAAAGGAGGCATATTCTCCCCTTTAATCTGAAGAATATCTTTAAGGTATAGTTTTAATGTCTCTTTAGGAGCCATATTAGACATAACATAGTAGATGACAGCTCCATCCAGTCTGCCCAACAAGATAAACTCATATGTGCTACTTTTTGTGTATACCCTACCTTGATTTGTACCTGTCCTCTTCAGGGCACAGACCGTATAAGTCTGCCCCGCCTACCACCACCGGCTCTGGCACACATAGGGAAAATTCACAAACCGCAGATTATTGTTCCTAGTAAAGTTCTCCATATTCTCTGCTTTTCTTCTTAAGTTAGTTAAATCCTTTAACATAACATTTTGAACGTCTTGCAACTGTTGTATTTCTTTGGCTTGTTTTTCAACCTGTGTGGTCCCCAACCGTATTATTGAATCAAAAGATGGACGTCCATCTTGTTTCGATAATATGGGTTTCCCCGCCCCTCCATTGGGACGTTTTGCGAGGACATCCTCAACAAAACTTGGGCATCCCTTTCGATTATGCCCCTCCACAACACCTCTCCTCCTTTATAAGGCTCTATTCGCCTTCATGTTGCTTGTGTTCCCTGAATAACAGTAGACTCTGCATTCTTTCTCCTTCAGTGGCCAATCTTGTTATTACAAGAGACGTTTCTTTTTCCCAACTTATGCCCCAACTATTTGGAATTCATTACCCAAATCACTTTGCCTTGAAGTCTCTTTCCCCAAATTTAAATCAGCTAAAGACATACCTTTTTCAAGAAGCTTATGGATTGGGACAGGGTTGAATGGGTTTCAGCCGTGACGACGATCTCAATTTACTTTCCTTTGTTAATGTTATTATTTTTAGTCCCTTTGCCCGACTTTTTTGTTGTAACCCACTATCCTCTATCCTATTATTGGTGCTCCTGTCTTTTTTTTTTTTTTTTAATTTTTTAATTTGATTGTAAACCGCTCTGTTGTGTTTCCTATGAAGAGCAGTATATAAAATCTTATTAAACCATATCTGACTCTGGGGATCATTTTCAAATGAGAAAAATGTATAAAAGTGGCATAAAGCAACATTTGAACATTTTTCTCTCAAAAACGTCCAAATCAGTATTTTCAAACCCTATTTTTTAGTTGTTTTTCTATACTGTTCATCTGCAGTGTGCCCAAATCTGAAGGGGGTATTTCGGGAACGTGTTAAGGGCGGGATTTGGGCATTCCTAAGATTTTAGATGTTTTTCAGCTATAATGGAACAAAAATAACCTACAACTAAGATGTTTTGAGCTAGACCTGTTTTTATAACAAGGCACAAAAAGGTGCCTTAAATAACCAGATGATCATTGGAGGGAATCAGGGATAACACCCACACACAAAATGTGAATAAAAATATGACTTATCAGCCTCAGATGTTATAGCCAGGTCTATTAGAATAGCATGCAGGTCCCTGGAGTAGTGTAGTGGTCTGTGCAGTGCACTATTGAATGGGGGACTCTGGTCCCTATCTCCCTCTACTGTCACACTTTTGTGGTGGAAACCGTGCCCCCTCCCAAAGTCACCAAAACCCTACTGTACCCACATATATATGCCCCTTTCACCCATAAGGATGTACAGTGGGGAGCAGTAGTTTTGGGTGTGTTTTGGAGGGCTCGGGGACAAGATAAGGGAGGAAAGGTGAGAGAGATGTGTACCTGGGAGCATTTTTAGTATGCCCCATTGTTCTCCTGCGCTGTCTGGGGGACCAGTTTGCTAAAAATACTGGCTCCTCCTATATCCCAATGGTTTGATTTTTCTATGTTTTGCACTTACTTGTTTTTTTTTTTTTTTTTTAAATGCACCAAAAAAACAAAATGTCCAAAAGACAAAATCTTATTTGAAACAGTATTTTCGAAATAAAAGATAAGACGTTTTTCTTTTTTGAAAAATGACCTAGTTTCCTGTTCGGATTTTGGACGTTTTGTGCAAAACGTCCAATGTTGGACTTAGATGTCATATTGAAAATGCCCCTCTCTCTCTCTCTCACACACACACAGATGGGGGTAACCTACATGGAGTGGCAGGTACAACTCTAACAACAAAGGGGGGAGGGTAACCTTTTCTGCCATCATTTACTATGTTACTTTATGGTACTGTAATTTTAAGTGCAGTTAAAATAAAACTGAAACTGGAGAATTTAAATAGTAACTTTAGAAGCCCTTCACAAAAGCTGTGGCTGGTGAAGTTAGGCAATACTTAACCATAATGACAGAATATTTACTTTTCTAATTTGAAGATCCTGCATTTTTAGACATAACACTCTTCTGTATCCTCAAAACAGGAACAAGTCTCCTGATGCTGTTCATTCAGGCAACCAGGCCTTGCATTTCTTTATTGCACTAGTTGCATTTTGCTTGCATGCATGCCTGTTTTGACTTTTAAGTAGATTTGTAGATAGTTGTCCAATGCAGTTGACAGAGAGGGCTATGATAAAGCAAAGTCCCTCATGCAGACTAAAAGTGACGACGATATTCACATATATTGTCCTTCACTTATCTTTCAAAAGATTTGTTAGAATTTTGAGCAAATACTGGTACATTATCCGAAGAATGGCACGTTTGTCAGATAAGACTAATAATTGCGTATAGTAGAGAGAGGAATTTGACAGGTATTTTTAGTCTCTTCTGCCCTTCCCAGATCTAATAATTATGGTTTAAGATTGCTGCAGGGACATTATAAATGTGGGCCATGTTCTCTTTGCAGTGTTAATATTAGTTCGTTTATACACCCACAAACAGGAGAGGTTACATCAATACTTTTTCTAATTATAAAAGTGAAAAACCGGTTATATAGCAATGTGCCCTTATAAATTACTGTATGTAGGAAAGTGAACATATCAGATTAAGACCAGGTTAATTGAACACATTAGTTCTCTTAAATGATGTACCCAAGACAAAAGTTTGGTGAAACATTCTATAGAAAAAGATCTCATTTGAAGATTACTGGCTCTTTGTTCTGTCTGAGTCCTTCTTGGAGAGAAGGTGATATAGATAAATGTCTGTTGAAGGTGGATCAGCAGTTCATCTTTAGGTTTAACACTACTGCTCCATGTGTATTAAATTGAGATCTTACCCTCTTCCCCCCCCCCCCCGGTTTACTGTGCCGCTGTAGTGGTTGGCAGTGCAGTAATGTTGACACAGCCCATTGCTTTTTAGATCCTTTTATAATTTTTTCTTTAAAAATTTTGGGGTCGATATTCAACCGAAGGTGCTTAGCGTTTTGCTGACTTCCACCAGAATTATGCATGGACATTCAGTGCTGGACCACGTCTGGCCTCCAGCATTGAATTTCTAGATTTACAGAGCCGGCTACATTACAGCCAGTTAAGTGGACCTTTTAAAAAGATGTACTAGCATTTTTGGCATGCGCTAAACACTAGAGACGCCTATATATTCCTATGGGCTTCTCAATTTAGTGTACGCTAAAATTTATATTTGCCTTTGTAAAAGACCTCCTAAGTGCAATATTCAGCACTTACTGGCTATGGGGCACTGCATAAAGATAGGACTGACTTTTATACAGTCCTATTTGTACGGTTGCTTTGGCCTTTAAGTGCAGAATATTGGCTCTTAACTGGCCAAGTGCTGACGCCACCCCTCTATTGCCTCCAAAATAGTTTGTTTTGTGTCAGTGATAACTGGACATTTTGAGCGACTAGCTACTAAAGTGCCCCTGAAAATGAACGGTTAGCTCTGAAAAAACAATTGAATCTGCAAGGAGCCACTTCTGGGTGGTTAAATTGCTTTGAACATTGACCCCTTTATTTTTATTTTCCTATATTTTTGGCATATGGTGAATTATGATTTACACTATATATATATATATATATATATTTTGTCTTCTAGTTCCAATACACAAATTAAGGGCTCATTTTTACAAAGTGGTGCTACTTATTAGAGTGTGCTGAATATGAAGAAGCTCATGGGAATTGAATAGGCTTCTTTGCATTCAGTGTGCCGCTAATCGGTAGCACCGTTTTATAAAAGGAGCCCTAAATCTATTATTACACCATTAGTTCGGAACACATTTTACGGGCCCTTTGACTTAGGGGTAATCATCAATTCCCGTTTATCTTTTGAGTAACAAATCTCCAAAGTCAACCAATTAGAATTTTTTTGGCTCCGTTGCCTTCAATCTGTCAGCATATCTTGATTTTTTTTTTTTTTTTTTGGTGGTTATGCATACCGTTACTCAGGTATTCATTATATCACAATTAGATTATTTCAACTCGGTCTATGCAGGCATTACTTCCATTCAACAGCGTTGCCTACAAACCCTCCAGAACTCATCTGCCCATCTCCTACTGAAAGTTAAGAAGTTTGACCACATCACCCCTCTTTTTCCTCCAGCTTCACTGGTTACCCTTTTCTTAACGTTCTTGGTTTACAATCCTGATTCTCACCCATAAAGTTCTCAATTCTGGTTCCCCCCCCCTTATCTTTCTCCTGTTGGTATCCCCTACTCTCCTTCCTGCTCCCTTTGTTCCTTAGATGCTCAGTGTTTGGTACTCCCCTCCCTCCGCTTTGCCCACTACGAATATGCGGACCTCAGCCGTTTTACTTTCTGGCTCCTAAGCTCTGGAATGACTTATTCCCCCCCCCCCCCTACTTTAGAGCCACTTTAACTTGCCCACTGATAGCTTACCTCATTAGCCATGCAGCTGTACAGAGTTGAATGACTGCTATTAAACAATTTATTAATTTAGCTCTTGTGTACGTGCTAAGACTTTTATGTGTGGTTGTTTCCTTTCCTATCACCATGATGTATTTCTTTTCCTCTCTTTTTATTGCATTCTTTGTTTTTTTTTAATCTGTTAACCACTTTGACCTTGCTTTTCTAAAGGCAGTATATAGGATAAATGTAAACAGAAGCATAAACACTTTTAGGCTACTCCTCCACGCCAAAAGGCTGACCTAATTTTATGATGAGTTAACCGGGCACTGGTCTCAATATTGGCCAGTGCCCAATTATCTTTTTGGTTGCCAAACTAACCCTTGGGAGGCTATTCTATAATGGGGTGCTTCCGTTTACTTACGGATAACACATGTAAATGTACAGAATACTGACATCGATGCATGCATATGTGCATAAATGTCAATATTGTGCCTAAATGCAAGGGGGTATACATAGGGGTGGATTATGGGCGCGGCTGCCACTTAGACACATAACAAATACTGTAACTTATGCGCGACTTTGCCAATTTTGGGCATCCACAGTTACACTAGGTCTGTGATTGTTGCACCCCGACACCAGATTATGCTATTCCATATCATCATGCTGATCATTCCATAGACTGGTGGGTTGTGTCCATCTACCAGCAGGTGGAGATAGAGAGCAATCCTTTTGCCTCCCTATATGTGGTCATGTGCTGCCGGAAACTCCCCAGTATGTTCTCTATCTCAGCAGGTGGTGGTCACACACAGCAGCAGCTCTGGCTAGGTCTCCAAGCCTAATTTTTAGGTTTTGTTGAGTACCTGGGGTTGAGGGCTCTTCTTGAGCAAGTGCAAACCTGGTGGTGCCAGGTCCCTCCTTTTCTCCCCCCTCCCGCTGGCTCCGTTAAAAAAAAAAAAAAATTTTTTTGGATGTCTTTAAGGGCGTTTATTTCAATGTTTATTTCAACGTTTATTGCAGCTGCTCACTGGGACACCAGTTCGTTACAGCTCGGAGCGAGAAGCAGGTAATTTTACCTTTTTATAGCGGGCAGGGGGTTCCCCGTTCGGTCTCCACGTGGCTTATGGCGTCGGAGGGCGAGGACGCGAGGATTCGCTCCCCGGACCGCGTGGGTGCGTCTAGCGGGGATGCGGGGATTTCAAAACCTGAATCGCCTTTGTTAAGCATCAGTTTGGAGGCCGGTCAGTGTCCCGGTTCTTCCTCCGGTGCGGCGGTTTTTCCCGCCATAAGTGCCCATCCCCTGCTGCTCGCCGACTCCATGTTGGCCGGCCACTCTGCTCGGACGGCTTCTTCTTGGGCCGCCCTCGAGCTGGGAGACGTTAATACTATGGTCGCTCTTGATTCGGGCGACGGTAAGAAAGCGGCCAAAGTTAAGCGCCGTTCTTCCCGCACGGCTCCTTCTCGGAGTTTTGCGCCGGAAGCCATTTTGGATACGCAGCACGTTTCTCCCCCGCTCTTGCGAGTGCCGGTTGAGGGTGCGGCTAGGGCCGTGGCCCAAGCTGCAGAAGTGCACTGTTTGGGGGGATTCTCCCCTGAGTTCATTTTGCTGCTGCATCAGGCTTTTCTTATGCAAAACACTGCCCCTGCCCCCCTGTCTGATAAAGGGGTTGAGGCCTCCAGAAGCAAACGCCCTCGGGTGGATTTCCAGGCCCTAGAGGACTCTGTCTCCTCTAATGTAGATGAGGGCAGCGTATCTGAGTTCCAACGGTCCTTTGGGGATTCCTTGGAGGAGACTGATTCCCGCTCGGATGGAGCGGATGACCCCTCTGCAGCGCGGATCTTTCGCTCAGAGGATTTGCCCAACCTGTTAGTGCAGGCCATGAGCATTTTGAAGATTTCCTCTCCGGAGGACGTCTCTCCCTCAGCCTCTGTTGGCTCCGCCATTATGCTGGGGACGAAGCGCCCGCCTAGAACCTTCCACGTGCATGAGGCCATGCGCACCTTGATTTCGGCTCAATGGGATGTCCCAGAAGCGAGCCTCAAAGTGGCTAGGGCTATGTCCCGCCTCTATCCTCTGCCTGAAGGTGAACGGGAGGCCTTTCTTTGGCCTACAGTGGATTCTTTAATCACTGCGGTGACTAAGAAAACGGTGTTGCCGGTGGTAGGTGGCACGGCCCTAAAGGACGCCCAAGACAGAAGATTGGAGGCGGCCTTAAGGTCATCCTTCGAGGCGGCTGCTTTAAGTTTGCAGGCCTCAGTTTGCGGCTCCTATGTGGCCAGGGCGTGCCTGACGATTGTGCAGCGGGCTTCCCCCTCGGATCCTTCCTTGAGGGCTGATTGGCCGGCCCTGGAATCGGGCTTGGCTTATTTGGCAGACTTACTGTATGATGTCTTGAGAGCCTCAGCTAAAGGTATGGCTCAGACAGTCTGTGCGCGGCGGTGGCTTTGGCTGAAGCATTGGTCTGCGGACCACGCCTCTAAGTCTCGCCTGGCTAAGTTGCCTTTTAAAGGCAAGCTGCTTTTTGGGGTCGAGCTGGACAAAATTGTGACCGATCTCGGCACGTCTAAGGGCAAGAGGTTACCAGAGGTCAGGGCTCGGGCCAGTGCTCGCCCCAGTAACTCCAAAGGACGGTTTCAGGAAGCCCGTCGGTATCGCCCGGGCAAGTCGGGCTCCTCTGCCCCCTCTTCCTTCAAGAGGAACTTCTCCCCCAAGCAGCATTCCTTTCACAGAGACCGCCGTCCCGGAGGTGCTTCCTCCGGTCCTCCCCCAGGGTCTCGTACCCAACGACGGGGCCCTGGTCCATGGCCCAGTGCAGATTGGAGGACGCCTGTCCTCGTTTCTGGGCGAGTGGACCAGGGTAACTTCAGACGCTTGGGTGCTGGAAGTCATCAGAGACGGCTACAAGCTAGAGTTCTGCCGACCCTTAAGAGACGGGTTTGTACTCTCTCCCTGCAAGTCTCCAGTCAAAGCTGTGGCAGTGCAGCAGACTTTGGACAATCTGATCCGCCTGGGTGCGGTCGTTCCGGTGCCAGAAGATCAGCTTGGCAAGGGACGTTACTCCATTTACTTTGTGGTACCAAAGAAAGGAGGTTCTGTACGGCCTGTCCTCGACCTCAAAGGGGTCAATCGGGCCTTGAAAGTTCGGCACTTCCGAATGGAGACTCTCCGCTCTGTTATAGCGGCAGTGAAGGCAGGGGAGTTCCTGGCATCCTTGGACATCAAGGAAGCTTACCTGCATATTCCCATCTGGCCTCCTCATCAACGCTTTCTGCGTTTTGCAGTCCTGGGCCGACACTTCCAGTTCAGAGCCCTCCCGTTCGGGTTGGCTACTGCTCCGCGGACTTTCTCCAAAGTAATGGTGGTCATCGCGGCCTTCCTACGAAAGGAAGGAGTACAAGTCCATCCTTATCTGGACGACTGGTTGATCCGAGTCCCCTCTTATGCAGAGTGCGGCAGAGCTGTAGACCGGGTGATTGCTCTTTTGAGCTCCCTGGGGTGGATCATCAACTGGGAGAAAAGCCAGCTGCGCCCGACTCAGTCCCTGGAATATCTGGGAGTTCATTTCAACACCCAAGTGGGCAGAGTGTTCCTGCCGGACAATCGAATTGTCAAGCTTCAGGCTCAGGTGGACCAGTTCCTAGTAGCCTCTCCTCTTCGGGCTTGGGACTATGTGCAGCTGTTGGGGCTCTATGACGGCCACGATGGAAGTAGTGCCCTGGGCCAGGGCTCATATGAGACCACTACAACTCTCTCTGCTGCAGCGCTGGACTCCAGTGTCGGAGGATTACGCTGTGCGCCTTCCCTTGGACCTAGCGGTGCGCAAGGCGCTGAGCTGGTGGCTGAGGACAGACAAGTTGTCCGCAGGGATTCCTCTTTTGACCCCGGAGTGGGTTGTCGTCACAACGGACGCCTCTTTGACGGGCTGGGGAGCCCATTGCTTGGGAAGGACAGCGCAGGGGCTCTGGTCTCCTGCAGAGGCAAAGTGGTCTATCAACCTCCTGGAACTCAGAGCCATTCGGTTGGTGCTTTTGGAGTTTCTCCCGGTACTGGCATTGAAGCCAGTACGGGTCCTGTCGGACAATGCCACGGCTGTGGCCTATGTCAATCGCCAGGGAGGTACCAAGAGCGCCCCTCTAGCCAAGGAGGCCATGAGTCTATGCCAGTGGGCGGAAGCGAGCCTGGAACAGCTGTCGGCGGCCCACATTGCTGGAGTCATGAATGTCAAGGCGGACTTTCTCAGTCGCCATACCTTGGATCCCGGAGAGTGGCAGCTATCGGTTCAGGCATTCTTGGACATCACGAAGCGCTGGGGCCAGCCGAGCCTAGACCTGATGGCGTCATCGGCCAATTGCCAAGTGCCGCGCTTTTTCAGCAGAGGACGGGACCCTCGATCTCTGGGAGTAGATGCTCTTCTCCAACAGTGGCCGACACAGGAGCTTCTCTATGTGTTCCCGCCCTGGCCCATGTTGGGTAGGGTACTAGACTGGGTGGCAAAGCATCCGGGCCGGGTAATCCTGGTGGGTCCGGACTGGCCCAGACGTCCCTGGTATGCGGACTTGATCAGGCTCTCAGTGGACGGACCTCTGCGACTGCCAGCGGAGCAGGGCCTGTTGCATCAGGGTCCCGTGGTAATGGACGATCCCTCCCCCTTTGGTCTTACGGCCTGGCTATTGAGCGGCAGCGTCTGAGGAAGAAAGGCTTCTCAGACAAGGTCATCGCCACTATGCTGAGAGCGAGGAAGCGCTCTACTTCTACTGCTTACGCCAGGGTTTGGCGTACCTTTGCATCGTGGTGTGAGGCAGGCTCCCTTTCTCCCTTCACTGCTCCAATTTCTTCGGTGTTGGTGTTCCTGCAAGAAGGTCTGGAGAAAGGTCTGTCGCTCAGTTCCCTTAAAGTCCAGGTAGCGGCTCTGGCTTGCTTCAGGGGCCGCCTGAAGGGTGCTTCCCTGGCTTCGCAGCCAGATGTGGTGCGCTTTCTTAAGGGAGTTAATCACCTGCGCCCTCCTCTGCACTCAGTGGTACCTGCGTGGAATCTCAATCTGGTGCTAAGAGCCTTGCAGAAGCCGCCTTTTGAACCCTTGTCGAGGGCAACTCTGAAAGACCTGACATTGAAAGCAGTCTTTTTGGTGGCTATCACTTCAGCCAGAAGAGTTTCCGAGCTCCAGGCACTCTCATGTCGAGAGCCCTTTCTGCAGGTCACTGAGGCAGGAGTATCTATTCGCACAGTGCCTTCCTTCCTGCCCAAGATTGTTTCTCGCTTCCATGTGAATCAGCAGCTCTGTCTCCCATCCTTTCGTAGGGAGGACTACCCAGAGGAGCACTCTGCTCTCAAATATCTAGATGTGAGACGAGTCATCATCAGATACTTGGAAGTGGCCAATGATTTCCGGAAGTCGGATCATCTGTTTGTCCTGTTTGGGTCTGCAGGCTGCTAAGCCTACAGTGGCAAGATGGGTCATGGAAGCCATTGCAGCGGCTTATGTGGCCGCGGGGAAGGTGCCGCCTATCCGGCTGAAGGCTCACTCCACTAGAGCTCAGGCGGCCTCGATGGCGGAGGCCGGGTCCGTCTCCTTGGAAGAGATTTGCAAGGCGGCAACTTGGACATTGGCTCATACCTTCTCCAGGCATTACCGCTTGACTGTGGCTGCTCGGGCGGAGGCCCGGTTTGGAGCTAAAGGGTTGCGGTCAGGGATTTTTATGTCCCGCCCTGGGTGAGTACTGCTTCGGTACATCCCACCAGTCTATGGATTGATCAGCATGATGATATGGAAGGTAAAATTATGTATCATACCTGATAATTTTCTTTCCATTAATCATAGCTGATCAATCCATAGCCCCTCCCAGATATCTGTACTGTTTTTATTCTGGTTGCATTTCAGGTTCAAGTTTAGTCTTCAGTTCCTGTTCAGGAGGACTTCGTCTTCAAGTTTTTTCAATTGGATTCATCAGGAGTTGAGACGATTTTGTGTTACAGTGAACTGCTGCATTCCTCTCCCCTCCGTTTTACGGGGCTGAATTGAGACCTAAATTCTGCCGGCGCTCCCTCCCGCTTCGTGCGGCTGTAGGGCAGCTTTGTACCCCTCCCGCTTCGGCGGTGTTAGGGTCAGTCAGCTCCTCCCGCGGTTGCGGTTGCAGGATAAGCCAGATCCCCCCGCATCGGCGGGGTGGTGTCCCTCCCCCGCTCCGCGGGGATGAGCTGGATGGATTCCCCTCCCCCACTTGTGTGGGGATGAGCTGGGTTAATTCCCCTCCCCCGTTTCAGCGGTGGTGAGCTGGGCAGAGTGTCCCTTTGTGGGTGTAATTCTCTAAGTGCTGAGTCCTGCGGATGGAGCTTTGATATCGACATACTGAGGAGTTTCCGGCAGCACATGACCACATATAGGGAGGCAAAAGGATTGCTCTCTATCTCCACCTGCTGGTAGATGGACACAACCCACCAGTCTATGGATTGATCAGCTATGATTAATGGAAAGAAAATTATCAGGTATGATACATAATTTTACCTTAGTGTATAAAGGCATCTGATTGGGGCACCCACAGATAGAATTACTTCTTTGGTGCACAGCTTTTGCACTTATTGCGTAAAGGCACAGTCAGTTCAGATGTTTTTTATTTATTTGTAGCATTTGTATCCCACATTTTCCCACCAATTTGCAGGCTAATGTGGCTTACATTTGCCGTAGTGGCGGATGCCATTTCTGGGTAACAGAATTACAAATGGTAATGCATTAATGTGCATACATACATGGTAACATACATGGATCATAGCATATGTGGTACAGATCATGATATATATATATATATATATATATATATATATATATATATATATATATATATATATAGAGAGAGAGAGAGAGAGAGAGAGAGAGAGAGAGAGAGAGAGAGAGAGAGAGAGAGAGAGAGAGAGAGAGAGAGAGGAGAGAGAGAGAGAGAGAGAGAGAGAGAGAGAGAGAGAGAGAGAGAGAGAGAGAGAGAGAGAGATTGATTTCAAACACATTTTTGTAGTAAAGCTATTTGTTATAATAAGTTAGTGTGTTTGAAATCAATATATTGATTATGTCCAGCAATTTTAACGTGTCCCTAATGAATAGCATTGTTTATATATATATATATATATATATATACCATGTGCATACATACATTGTAGAGAAGAATGCATTATGATATAGCATGAAGGTTCCTGATTTATACATTGGATTGAAACGTACATTAGGTCATCGACTAAGGAGAGTCTATGTTCGACATAAGGATAGAAGTGATGTTATTTGTTCATTAGTATCAAAGAAGTTGATCAATCAGTGATAAGATTTCGATTTTGTCTAGTTCGTGTGTGGTCTTATTATTTAATGTTTAGGATGGATGTTTGTGATATGCCTTCTTGAACAGATCTGTCTTCAGTAGTTTTCGGAAGATGGTTAGGTCTTGCGTTGTTTTTATGGTCTTCGGTAGTGCATTCCATAATTGTGTGCAGATGTATGAGAAACTGGTCGCATATGTGGATTTATATCTTAGTCCTTTGCAAGTAGGGTAATGGAGATTGAGGAATGTGCGTGCTGATCTTTTTGCATTCCTAGTAGGCAAGTCTATAAGGTCTGACATATAGATCTGGGCTTCTCTGTGAATAATTTTGTGGACCAAGGTGCAGACTTTGAATGTAATTCGTTCTTTGAGTGGGAGCCACTGTAATTTTTCTCTTAGGTGTTTGGCGCTTTCGTATTTCACTTTCCCAAATATGAGTCTGGCTGCTGTGTTTTGAGCGGTTTGAAACTTTTTAATGATTTGTTCTTTGCATCCGGCATAGATGGCATTGCAGTAATCTAGGTGGCTTAGTACCATTGATTGTACTAGGCTATGGAATACTTCCCTTGGGAAGAAAGGTTTGATCCTTATAAGTTTCCACATTGAGTAGAACATTTTCTTTGCGGTATACCTTACATCACATTGGACATTATGTATTCCTTTATTTCCTTGTCCCTTTTTGTACCTGTTTACTCTAACCTTGCCTAACCCTTATTTTAAATTGTATTTGTTTAACATCTACTGGACTTGGTGATCGCCTTTACAGTATTATGTAAGCCACATTGAGCCTGATAATGGGTGGGAAATTGTGGGATAAAAATGTTACAAATAAATAAATACTCAGTGTGTTTATCTTGTTGGACCATTAAAAAAAAAAGTCAAGTGAAAAACACACAAAATTAACCCACGCCTACACTACCGCAAGCCATTTTTCAGTGCTCCTTAGTAAAAGGACCCCAGAGTTTTTAAAAAAAGGGAGAAAAAAAAGGATTACAGCAGCCTTGCCTACTTATGTGGCTACTTGGATGTTGGAAGGGGTTGCCTCTTCTGCTACTAGTATACCCTATGCGAGAGTGGTGTGTCACAACTTGTTCCAGGAGATTTGATGAGTACAATTTGAATTTTTTAAAATGAGACATAGATAATATCTACATTTAATTAAGTTATTGTTTCTAGTTCTGGAGGTCACACCTCTGAACACATATAGATAGTGCATAAAAAGTCCAGAGAAAGAATACCAAAATGGTACAAGTTCTGTACAGAGTCTTATCAGATGAAACATAAAGACCTAAAGATGTATAAGTAGAGAGGAAAAACAGAGGTAACAGACATTCAAACTCCTGACATGTATACAAAATGCACAACAGCATACCTTATTCAGTGGAAAGAAAATTCTAGAACAATAGATCCTAATAAGAGTATCCAAAGGTGTGGACTCAGGAGTGACATTAGAAAACAGGGATGTGCATTCTAAAACAGTTTTAGGGATTTATACAGGCAAAACGATGTTAATTTTTTTTAAAATTTTTAGAAAGGTTTCCCTTATTTTTATAAATGCGCATAAATCTGTTGAATGTTTATTAATGCATAGGTTAATGCATGCTAAATTGACTTCACATGCATGCTGTGTTTTTAAAGTCATGCTAATAAAGGCACATCCCTGATAGTTTTCCTCATTTGCTCCATAGTCAGTTCAGGAGCATTTGCTCCAAAATCAGCAGGCGCTGAAAACCTCCAGGTCCTTTGTCTTTCTCCTTGAGTCTTTGCAACTGAAGCAGCAGTCTTCTAGTAAATCCTCAGTACTGTTTAAGAACTTGCTTGTGCTATGTTTTGCTTATTTGTTTTATCTATTTGCTTATATATATAATAACATTTTTTAAAAGATGTGAAAACTTGGCTTTAGCATTTCATGTGTTAAGAGTTCTTCTGCATGCTAAGCCCAAATTTGGGCTTAGCATGCATTACTAAAATGTCCATAATAATTGGGCCCTTTTACTATCTCTACTTATTTAGCTCTGTTTGCTTTCTTTTTTAATTGATGCCTGTTTGACATCAATATTGTAGTTATTCTTCCCTTTCCTTTCCATGAATTTTCCTACCCTCTCATCCCTTTCCTCCTACCTTTTTATTTCCTCTACTTTTCCTTTGGATTTTTGTGTTTATTGTGAATCACATCAATGTGTTCATATGATTGGAAGTATATCAAGAATCTGTAAATAAATAATAAAAAAAAATCTATCTATCTTAGATGTTATTCAGCTTACTGTTTTCCTTACTTGATTCTGTTCACTTTGGGATTTCCTTCTGTTTCTTTTGTTTTTATATTAATATGTTTTATGCTTTTCATATTTACTTTTTTTTTCAGCTCTTACTACCATCTGTTTTTAAAACTTACCTTTCTTGCATTTTCATCTAGCAGCTATGGAAGCCTCATTCTTCTTTATGAGGTTTTGAGACCACCATTGTCCTAGAATTCTGGGACTTGCTGAGTGGTAGGAGTTTACTCTAACATTACCTACTGACATCTCATTCCATTAATAACGTGCAGTTGTTTGTGCTTGTCAGCAATGTAAGACAGGGGAGTAGCGTGATCAACAAGACTCTTCCAAAAAGCCAAGGAGACGGAATGAAGAAATATGTTCTTTATTCTATGTTAGAGTTAGACTCGACATGGCACCGTGTTTCGGCAAAAGTGCCTGCCTCAGGAGGCTTTATATTGTTGTAACTTCAAGTTTAACTGTGGATTTGTACAAAAGGCAATAAACAGGATCTAGTCTTTAAAAAGACTAACGATGTTGAAGAGGGTTGGAGCAACAATGGTGATGCGAAAGAAGCTCTGGATCAGGTGGTAATCCGTAGATGCCAAACATAGAACTAACCCTCTTTGTCATTGGTTTTTGGAAGGCTCTTGTTGATCATACTATTCTCCTGTCTTAGATTTTGTCAGTTCATAGCAGATCCTCTTTCTCCACCTCAGTGGTCGATCCCTGTCTTGTCAGCAATGTGGCAGACTGCGCAGTATGGCCTAGATGCAGCGCTGTGTGCTACATGCAATGAAATTCTGACACATACCAGCATAACACATGAGGAGCACTGGCCCCCACCAAGCTAACAGGAGGGAGCATGGAAGGAATTTAGCTACAAGATTGCTGGAGTTTGAGGTCCTGGCCGACTGAAAATAAGCTTCAGATGCCAAGTGTCTTGTATGCAAGGACGGTGAGCCCTTAGGTCCCGTAAGGCCCCGAGGGACCTTAAAGAACAGCCGTGCAACCCCAAGTCTTCACCCGCGGCGACCGCCGTTCACCAAGGGTTGAGCCCCCAGCTGCAGGCGGTCAACGGGACTTCAGGAACCGCGGGGTGCCAAGCTGACCCAGACAGGGACCAGGAGCGCAGAGGGCAGATGGAGAACGATAACATCCAATAACAGTCACAGTTCAGGGCAGGCAGCAGACAACAAAGTCAAGATCCGGCAAGAGGTCGAGGCAGGCAGCGAGCAGGGAAAAAACCAGGAACAGTCCAGAGGTCAAAACCAGAGGAACACGAAACACAGAGGAACACAGGAACAAAATGGAAATGGGCCTCGGGAACAGAACCTGAAGCAAAGTTCTAACTCAGTTCTCTCCCTTAAGTACTGTTCAGCATCAGCCGCCCCACCCCCGCAGGTGTAGCCGACCAACCCGAACCTGGCTATTGACAGAGCCCTTCTGATTGGATCTGTCTGCCCAATCCAGCACCTCAGAGACGGAGCTCCGGACCCCCGCGCCCGGGAGAGACGAGGACGCCAGCCATCGCGCCTCGGCACCGCCTCCTACTACTACTACTACTACTAAACATTTCTAAAGCGCTACTAGGGTTACGCAGCGCTGTACAGTTTAACATGGAAGGACGGTCCCTGCTCGAAGAGCTTACAATCTAAAAAGACAAATGTACAGTTAATCATATAGGTCAGACAGATTGGGGCAGCCTAAATGTTCGAAAGGTTAGGTTCCGAATGCAGCATTGAAGAGGTGAGCTTTAAGCAAGGATTTGAAGATGGGTAGGGAGGGGGCTTGGCTGCCTCCTCCCGCAGCGCAAACACCGCCCCCACAGCCGGCGACCGCGAGACCGGCGGCCGCAATCGTGGGTCTCTGGCCTCGGCCCCGGATTGGGCGGCCATCACCGCGGCAGGCCCCGGCTCCCCGCCGCGGCTTCCGGATCGTCGACCCTCGCCAAAGTGGATGCCGTCTCCCGCCCTCCGCGGCGGAGGAGCCGGAGGGAGCTGCGGACGCAACACCAAGGTGGAGATTTGTCCTCCTCCCATACTTCCCTCTACCAGAGCGTTTGTCAGGTTTCTCTTGTCATACTAGTTTAGAATAAACAAAACTAATTTCTCTAATTGTAACCACTTAATAAAGAGAGGTGTATTTCTGTACAGTACAATTACTAATAGTTGAGGTATTGGGTGAATGCTGGTGACTAACACTTGCTCAACATGACAGATTAACTAATTAGACCGAGTGTGTAGGGCTGGGATTTTCAGATTCCATAGTAAGGATTCTCTGAAGGAGCATACTCGGAAAGTTGCAGCTCATGAGTAATCATTTTCTTTATTACAGAAATGTTTAGCATTTACTCAGTATGCTATTTGGGGTAAGGAATGTGGCTGCAGACATCATGTCGAAAAAAGATCTTTTCTGTTGCTACAACATTTTCTTGGGATTTTTCCCCATTTATGCTCTCTGTTCAAAATTTCCCTTCTACAGACATGTCTGGGTAGCTTTGGGGACCCTTGTCAGCCCTAGACTAGAAAAGTATCTTTTTCTAGATACACAGTCCGTGTCACTCATTCACTGGCAGGTGCTGCTGCTGTAGTGGTACCTGGTCTTCTTTCCTTCCTCCTCCAGGCCTGAGTGTACCTATGCCTAACCAGTTACAGTGGATGCAGGTGTCGAACCATAGGGTTTGCTGCTGTACATTTGTAGAGTGGATTAAAGCGGCATTTCTCTTCATGCCAGATTAATCCCGACCAGAAGGAATATACCCTCCCTCCAGCAGGGAGAGAGAGAGAGCAGATTTCTGGTTTATCCATTATGTGTGCCAATACAGTAGGTCACCTGTTAGTATTTGCTCTGTCTCCAGCAGAGAAGGTGGCTGATGGAACAAATAAAGAAAGAGAACTGAATGCCATGGTAGCTTTGTGCTTCATTGTTGAGCAGGACCCATGTGCCTTTAGAGGACTGTTTGCTTTCATTCCTGTTGCATGAAATTTCCTTGTCATTCCCACATGAGCTCTGGAATACGCCCTTAATGCAGGTCATCTCTGAGGAATTCTTGGCTGAAGCAGTGTGACAGTTAAAATGTTACCATGTGGGGAAAGCATGCAAAGAATGACTTATGGAATTCTTTCCAACCCCTCTGCATGTACTGTAAATTACTACTACTACTATTTAGCATTTCTATAGCGCTACAAGGCGTACGCAGCGCTGCACAAACATAGAAGAAAGACAGTCCCTGCTCAAAGAGCTTACAATCTAATAGACAAAAAATAAATAAAGTAATCAAATCAATTAATGTGAACGGGAAGGAAGTGAGGAGGGTAGGTGGAGGCAAGTGGTTACGAGTCAAAAGCAATGTTAAAGAGGTGGGCTTTCAGTCTAGATTTAAAGGTGACCAAGGATGGGGCAAGACATAGGGGCTCAGGAAGTTTATTCCAGTTGTAGGGTGCAGCGAGACAGAAGGTGCGAAGTCTGGAGTTGGCAGTAGTGGAGAAGGGAACAGATAAGAAGGATTTATCCATGGAGCAGAGTGCACGGGAAGGGGTGTAGGGAAGGACGAGTGTGGAGAGATACTGGGGAGCAGCAGAGTGAGTACATTTATAGGTTAGTAGAAGAAGTTGGAACAGGATGCGAAAACGGATAGGGAGCCAGTGAAGGGTCTTGAGGAGAGGGGTAGTATGAGTAAAGCGACCCTGGCAGAAGACGAGACGGGCAGCAGAGTTTTGAACCGACTGGAGAGGGGAGAGGTGACTAAGTGGGAGGCCAGCAAGAAGCAGATTGCAGTAGTCTAAACAAGAGGTGACAAGGGTGTGGATGAGGGTTTTGGTAGAGTGCTCGGAAAGAAAGGGGCGGATTTTACGGATGTTGTAAAGAAAGAAACGACAGGTCTTGGCAATCTGCTGGATATGAGCAGAGAAGGAGAGAGAAGAGTCAAAGATGACCCCAAGGTTTCGAGCTGAGGAGGCAGGGAGAATGAGAGAGCCATCAACAGAAATAGAAAACGGGGGGAGCGGGGAGGTGGGTTTGGGGGGGGGGGGAAATGTGTGTGTGTGTTGGGGTGGTAGTTGATGGTATGTGTGCTTTCTATGTGCATGTGATTAGGAGAAGAAATGAGGGGAAGGCAGTTTTAACCAAACAACTTACCAACTACCTAAACAAATTCACAATATTACATGAATCACAGTCAGGATTTCGATCCAACCATAGTACTGAAACACTCTCCTAACCAATTTAAACAGCTAATTGCAACTGGGAACAATGTGCTACTCCTACAATTTGATATGTCCAGCGCGTTCGACATGGTCAGTCACCAAATACTCCCGAACATTCTAGACTACTTCGGGATTGGAGGAAACGTACTAAAATGGTTTAAAGGCTTCTTAACAGCAAGATCCTATCAAGTGATCTCAAAAGCAAAAACGTCAACACCATGGAAACCTGAATGTGGTGTACCACAAGGATCACCACTCTCACCAACCCTTTTCAACTTAATGATGACACCTTTAGCCGCCAAATCGCTATCCAACCATGGACTTAACCCGTACATCTATGCTGACGATGTCACAATATACATCCCGTTCAAACAAGACATAATCAAAATCACAAATGAAATCACACACAGCCTCCAAATAATAAACTCATGAGCGGACACATTCCAACTAAAGCTGAACGCAGAAAAAACACAATGTCTCATCCTGTCCTCACAATACAACACAAACAAACCCAAGACCATAAACACTCCGGACTACACACTTCCGGTCTCAGACAGCCTGAAAATCCTGGGAGTCACAATTGACCGAAACCTCACACTCGAAGACCATGCGAAAAATACAGCAAAGAAAATGTTCTACTCAATGTGGAAACTCAAAAGAATTAAACCTTTCTTCCCAAGGGAAGTATTCCACAGCCTAGTACAATCAATGGTGTTAAGTCATCTAGACTACTGCAATGCCATTTATGCCGGATGCCAAGAACAAATCATCAAGAAGCTTCAAACCGCTCAAAATACAGCAGCCAGACATATTTGGGAAAGCAAAATACAAAAGCGCCAAACCCCTAAGAGAAAAACTACACTGGCTTCCACTAAAAGAATGAATTACGTTCAAAGTCTGCACCCTAGTCCACAAAATCGTCTACGGGGAAGCCCCGATCTACATGTCAGACCTTATAGACTTGCCTATTAGGAACGCAAAAAGATCATCACCCACATTCCTCATTCTCCACTATCCTAACTGTAAAGGGCTAAAATATAAATCCACATACGCGATCAGTTTCTCGTACATCTGCACGCAGCTATGGAATGCTCTACCAAAGACCATAAAAACAATGCAAGACCTAACCATCTTCCGAAGGCTACTGAAAACAGATCTTTTCAAGAAGGCATACCATCAACATCCATCTTAAATACTAAACAATACCATTATATACGATCTATACAAAACCGAACTTTTATCGCCTGACTGCTTAACCTCTTTGCTTTTAATGATGAAGCACTATCACTTTAAACCTTATGTCGAATAGGGTCTCTCTATAGCCGATGACCTAATGTATGTTACAACCCAATTTATTACTCAGGAACCTTCTTGCAATACCATAATGTATTCTTCTTTACCATGTATATACGCACATGGTATATATATATACCATGATCTGTTCCATATATATTATGTTCCATGTATGTTACCATGAGTGTATGCACATTAACGCAATACCATCTGTAATCATGTTAACCGGAAATGGCAACCGCCATTACGGCAAATGTAAGCCAGATTGAGCCTGCAAATTGGTGGGAAAATGTGGGATAAAAATGCTATAAATAAATAAATAAAGGTGTACAATTCTTTAATCACCATGTTACAGTGAATCAGGGTATGTATACTCCAGCTGTTGGAATTTTCTCCTGTAAAAATGTATTCTGGTAACTTTTTTTTTTGGGGGGGGGGGGGGGGGGGAATTTCATTCTCTTCCTTTCTCCACCATATGTGGAGATTTTATTTCTGTGGTGCAGATTCTTTCTTCATATAACTTCCTCCCTTCCTGTGAATAGAGTTGCCTTCCCAAGGAGGTTAGATTGAGAACAGGAGACGGTTGGAGGCTGTCTAGGCCATTATATAGGTTGAAGCCAGTAGGTGGAGTCACAAGTACACCCAAAGCAATAGCAAATGCTATTGAAAGCATGGTAAAAGATTATTAGAAATAATGGACTGCCTATACTTCGTCCATCTGTAAAAAGTCAAAAACTGTTCCAGTTGGATAGGCAGTGCCTTAAAAGGTGGAGGACAAAAGATTTTTTTTATTTTTACTTATTTGACAATTTTTTAAAAATTTGTTTGAAAGTGTCCCATATGTAGATATAATATAAATATCATGAAATCAAAATTGAATATTAGTGAAACAGCTTTAAAAATCTGTCATTTTTGAAGCTGTTTTGGTGATACTCAGTTTTGATTTCATGATATTTATATAGCTACATATGGGACACTTTCAAATAAATTAAAAAAACTCAAGTGGAAAAAAAATCATTTACCTCACAAATGTCCATGCATATCAAACATATAAACGGCAAGTGACCGACTCACCTGCAAATGCGCAGTACAGACTTCCCTCTCTGTCCCGCCCTCGCGTCATGACGTCAGAGGGCGGAATAGAGAGGGAAACGGAGTTGGACTGTCAGATGCCGCCTGGAAACGAACATTGCGCGAACCAACCTCCACCCTCCCCCCCCCCATCCCTGCCGCCGCTCCTGCCCCCCTCCATATCGGCCCCCCTGCACTGACCTTACAGCGCCTCTCACCTCCGTGTGGAAGCGCTGCAGGCAGCAGCAGAGCAATCTGTTGCTGCCTGTAGCGCTTTCACACGGAGGCGAGAGGCACTGTCAGTGAAGGGGGCCCGGCACGGAGGGGGGAGGGAGCGGCGGCGAGGAGGGTAGCTGGACATGGGGGGAGGGCAGGGGGGAGAGGGCATGGTTGCTGGACATGGGGTGAGAGCAGGGCAGAGAGGAGGGTTGCTGGACATGGGGGGAGGAGGGGAGGCCAAGGGAAAGAGGAGGGTTGCTGGATATGGGGGGGAGGATCAGTGGACGGGGTGAGGCCAGGGGAGAGAGGAGGGCTGCAATACTCGCCCGTTTTTACGGGCTTAACGGCTAGTTGGAACTATATTTGGACTAGAATCTCTGACATTTTCCACCTTCCTCCAGACCAACACATCACCTATAGTATTGTCATCTTATGCTCATCCAGCCCGGAAATTTCCTTACCTGAATCTTCCCATAAACTCTTTAACATACTATTGGTTATTGCCATGCATTTAATAATATGCAAATTGAAAGATAACTCACTACTGAATTTCTCTGAATGGTGGAGCTATATCTGCATTATAAAGAAATATGAAACATTACTTGCTCACAAATAACGTTCAGTAAAATCACTAATGAACACCTGGGCTCCTATGGACTTGTTTTGCTCTAATTGTCCACAAGTTTAATAACATTTTATTTATTTACTAGTAAAAAAGGCCCGTTTCTGACAGAAATGAAACGGGCGCTAGCAAGGTTTTCCTCGGAGTGTGTATGTTTGATAGAATGTGTTTGACAGTGACTGTGTGTGTGTGAGAGAGAGAGATAGAATGAATGTGTGTGTGTGTGTGTGTGTGTGTGAGAGAGAGAGAGTGAGACTGTCTCCTGTGTCCCCTGCCCCCCTTTTCAGCCACTCAGCGATTGTTCTATCTCCCCTGCTCCCCTTCCAGGCACCCAGCGATTCTCCTCGCTCCCCTGCCCCCACTCCAGCCGTGTGTGTGTGAGAGTGAGTATGTGGAAGACAGAGACAGTGAAAGTGTGTGTGTGTCTGTGTGAAAGTGTGACTGAGAGTGAGTTAAGAGAGAGAGTGAGAGTGTGTATATGTATTTGTGTCTGTGTATGTATGAGACAGAGAAAGTGTGTGTGTGTCTGTGTGAGAGAGTGTGTATATGTGTGTGTGTGTGTGTGTGTGCGCGCGTGTCTGTGTGAAAGAGAATATGCGAGGCTAGTGTCAAAATGAAGAGACAGCAGCAAAAGTTTGCATAGCAGAGCACAACCATTTGAGCCAGTTGTTACCTTATCTCCCCTGCCGTCCCCTCCATACCCAATGATTCTTTTTTTGTCTTCCATCCCCTCCGTGTCCCGTGTGTGTGTGTGTGAGAGAGAGAGATGCTAGTAGTCCCTGTGACAGTGGAGGGTCAGTTGCTCCTTATAGGCAGTTGAGAGTGAGAGAGAGTGAGAGAGAGTGAGAGAGAGTGTGCATGTGGTGTTTTTTTTTCCTCCCCTCTCATCTCCTCCGTGTCCCTTGTGTGTGTGTGTGTCTGAATTCAACGGTTTATTTTGTTTTTATTTCTCAAGTGTAGTGAGAATGTGTATATGTGTGTGTGTGTGTGTGAGAGAGAGAGAGAGAGAGAGTCAGAGAAAGTGTATGTGTGTGTGAGAGTGAGTGTGTTGAAGAGAGAGACAGTGAAAGTGTGTGTGTGTCTGTGTGAAAGAGAGACTGTGAGAGTGATTTAAGTGAGAGAGTGAGAGTGTGTATATGTATGTGTGTCTGTGAAAGAGAGTGTGCAAGGCTAGGGTTCAAAATGGGAAGACAGCAGCAAAATGTTCCATAGCAGAACACAACCATTTGAGCCATTTCTCAGTTATAGGCAGTTAAGAGAGAGGGAGATAGTGAGATAGTGAAAGGGAGTGTGTACTCATGGGTTTTTTTCCTCCCCTCTCATCTCCTCCCTGTCCCTTGTGTGTGTGTGTTCTAGAGAGAGTGAGAGAGAGATTAGTTTGGATGTTAGAGATGCAGTGAGAGGCAGCTATGGGAGGGGGGGTTGTATTTGAGGGAGTCTGCCACTCTCCTTGTTCTGTGTGCCACATGTGATGTTACTGAGGTGCAGCCAGGCATCAACTCCTTGTGAGAAACTTCTCTGACCTGCCTTCTGTGATGTGTGCTGCTGTTGATCGTATCTGTGGTCTCGGGACAGCCTGTCTGCTGACACCATCACCGAGCCTGTCTGCATCGCTTGAGTGTTGAAAAGCAGCAGCAACAACAATGAAAAAGACCTGCCTCTCTCCTAGCCCGATTGTAGCTACTGTTTAGTGTTTTTTTTAAATTGGTGGCTCGTGCCAGAAGGCAGATTAATGATCGTGTGAGGACATTTTCGTGCAGTTGCTAACAGTAAAAAGAAAGACGTATAGTGCCCTCGAGATGAATTAAGTGTATTGTTTTGCGATGTTGTCAGTGTTCAGGCTGCATTTTCACCTTTTCGTAGAAATCCTGAGTTTCATCAAAAGGAGATCAGGCTGACAGGCGGTCTCAGCGTCTTGTTCTTGAGGACATACCTTTGACACCTTTGCTGCATCAGCATGCAAGCGCTAGTTTTTTTGAGTGTTAGGGAACTTGTTTTAGTCATCTCACATTGGTCGTCTGTGCAGCTGCTCCTCCTCTCCCCTTTGACGTCGTTGGCTGTGCTTCTCCGGGGTTTTCTCCAGGGGCAGTGATGTAAGGAGAGAGGCTGAGCGGCTGCAGGGACCTGGCAGTCTGAGATGGTTCTGAACGGAGGTGCGTTGTATGAGTTGTTTTTCCTGTGGCCCCCCCCCCCAACCCGTCGTCGATGTTGGTGAATTGCTCCTCCTCCGCCCTCAACGTCATAACGTTTGACGCGAGGGCGGTAAATTGCTCCGCCTCCGCCCTCAACGTCATAACGTTTGACGCGAGGGCGGGGCCCAGAGACTGTGTTTTTCGAGGCTTCAGAGCTTCGAACATATGAACCTTGGCTTCAGTGACGTCAGAAGCCAATAGAACGTTGAGGGTGCGTTTTATAGGGAGCAGATGGGCGTGGCTGAGTACTGAGGGTGAGTAGTCCCAATAGTAGCCTAGCCTACCAGGAGGACAGGAGTTCAGGGCTTCACTGCCACAGATGGAGTGAGCTTCAGAACTCTGAGGGGAGATTTTATTTATATAGATTTTATTGCATTTGTATCCCACATTTTCCCACCTCTTTGCGGGCTCAGTGTGGCTTACAATATATTGTGAATGATGGAAATACAATTTGTTACAGTACTGTTATGGTTACATAGTGAGGAGTTATGTGAAGACAAAGTCAAAATCAAAATATCATTTGGGAAAATAGAACAGTGGAATGTATCAATGGGGAAATGATAGGGCGATAGAATGTAATTTTGGAAGTAGAACAGTGGAATGTATCAATGGACAAAATATCATTTGTGGATAGAACAATGCAGTGTATCGATGGGGAAATGATAGGGCGATAGAACAATAGCAAGAGAGCACTTTCATCTTGATCACCTGTTTATAATTAATATTTTGATCATATTAATAGATACATCTACTTTATTCTAAATATGTAACAAAGTTGACCTGTTATGATAATTTGTTTGTTTTTTTCTTTATTGTTAACCTTTTGAAAATCTCAATAAAATGTTGAACACCCCTCCCCAAGCTTCAGAAATTATTGTAGCTGGTGGAAGCAGCATTAATAAAGGCTGTATTTTGTGCTAATTGTTCTACACTGTTATATACAGTACAGCAATACATGGCCAGTTTCAGTGAGGCTATCCTGTTTACTAACGGGGTCATTTTAACTGTTGTAATCTGCCTTGGGAAGCCTGGTGTTATAAAGATTGGAAGTAAAATTAAACTCTCCTTTCATTGGGGCACATGGAATTGCATCTTCATCTCATCTCTTTTGTACAAATGGATTATTCTGTTTTGAGCATGTTTCAGGGACAAGTGGTTTGTTTCAGGGACAAGTGGTTTTCATAAGTCAAAATAATATAATTATTTTCTTTCATGCAGATTTCTCATTTGTTTAAACAGAACTAAATACGCCCCTAATGCAGTCCATTGTTTTTCTTATACTTTGTCCTTGTGATGACTTACACAGTGCCAAAACTGGAAATACAGTGAGACAGAATAATAGAATTCAGTAACATCCAAAACGCATTAAATAACATAATTGTGTTCGCATTTTGGTAATAACTGAGAAAATGCTGTTGAAAACTGACTTGAAGAAGAAATAAAGATATATCACAGAACTGGAAAATTTGGCACATTTAGACTGACTGGATTTCTGCATGAAGGTAGCTCTACCCTCTTTATTTAACATGTTTTTTTAAATAGTAGTAATAAACAATATTAAGTGCCATTTTTGTAATATGCCACTGCATTCCACAAAACAAAAGGAGCAAGTTCCCACAAACCATCTCTCTCTTTTGATCTAGGCACAGCAAAAAAAAATGCACCCAGGTTTCAACCTAATTAATGTTTAACGGGGGATATAAATGTCATAAGTAAATGAATAGATAGAAACTCTAAATGTTGAGCACCTGATTCTCATAACACAATGTCTGTTTTAGTGGCCCTTTAACAGAAGAAAAATATTTCTGCGAAACTATAGCGCATGCTAGGATGTCCCTATAACCATCCCCTCCAAATGACACTGATTATGATTTACAGCAAATTACTACTCTACCTATGAAAAGGTATTCGTTATTATACTTTGTGTACATCCGTATACTGCACAGGGTGGCATGTTTGAAAATATAAGTGAGATTAAATAAAAATGCCACCAACAAAAAAGAACAACAACGTGGATGCAGCAGCTCCTAGGTTTTTTTTTGTCTTGTTTTTAGTGTACGCAGAACGACGGCTGCGCAGGGAAGGGGAAACAGACTAACCTAAGTGGCCTCAACTTTTTTGATGTCATGCCGTCTCCTGTTCTCAATCAAACCTCCTTGTGCCTTCCAGTCCTCTGCCCCCACTGCCATCTCATTGGCTTGATTCTACACATGTTAGTTACACTGGAAGCAAGCAGGGCAGGTTCTCTTGTAGGGGGAGTGGAGAACTTCAGATAAAGGTTTTAAAGTCAGAAAAATGTCCATCCTACATACACTTGCGCTTCATTGGCGAGTTGAGACCCTTAACATTCAATGTTACACTGTTAAACATTCTCTACACTAACTCATGAACCCAACTCCACAACACTAGTATTGCCCAAACACCAATCCTTTCCCCACATCTCTTACTATTGACCTACCCTATGTAACAATGTCATCTCTGATACTTTGTTCCATACTATTTATTAACTCTGTGTTACTTTGTACCATACCATGTAAGCTGCACTGAACCTGCTACCGAGCGGGGTATAAATGCTATAAATAAATAATCCTTCTACCTTCTGGACATTTAGGGCTAGATTCACTAAGTGGCACCCAGAGTTAGACACTGTTATGATCCATGCTAAGCTAGTATTCTGTAAAAGATGTTCTGCTTGGAGCAACCTTTATAGAATACTAGTTTAGGAGGTCTTTTACTAAAGATTAGCTCGAGTTATCTGCAGCAGGGCCCATTTTATTCCTGTGGGCTCTGCTACAGATAACTCGAGCTAATCTTTTCCCGATGTCTGTCTCAATAGCAGACTATGGACTTTTCCTCCAGGAATTTGTCCAAATCTTTTTTTAAACCCACATACGCTAACCGCTGTTACCACATCCTCCGGCAAAGAGTTCCAGAGCTTAACTATTTGTTGAATGAAAAAATATTTCCTCCTTTTTGTTTTAAAAGTATTTCCATGTAACTTCCTTGAGTGTCCCCTAGTCTTTTGGTACGAGTAAAAAATTGAATTACTTCTACTCGTTCTACACCACTCAGAATTTTGTAGACCTCAATCATATCTCCCTTCATCCATCTCTTTTCCAAGCTGAAGAGCCCTAACCTCTTTAGCCTTTCCTCGTATGAGAGGAGTTCCATCCCCTTTATCATTTTGGTTGCTCTTCTTTGAACCTTTTCTAATTCCGTTGTATCATTTTTGAGATAAACGGCGACCAGAACTGAACACAATACTCAAGGTATGGTCGCACCATGGAGCGATGCAAAGGCATTATAGCATTTTCGTTCTTATTCACCATTCTTTACCTAATTTCCTAACAGATACTATAGTAATTGATAGCTATGGGTATTGCTAAAAAGAGTTCTTGAAGTAGTTTTCACAGTATAATTGACAAAGAAAATGAAATAAAGGGATAGAGAATTGTTTACATCCCTGTGTGTATGTGTGTGTGTGTGTGGGGGACTTGCAGAGTGGTAAAATTTAGAGGGTGGGGTTAGTTTTGGAGCATGGAGGAGTGGTTATGGTGGACTAGTTTTAGAGGTGGGTCAATTTGTGGGGTAGCAGGTTATTTCCATGGGCTATTTCTGGGGGTTGGGGCAGTTTGTAGGGTGTTGTTGGTTGCATATTGAGTATTTTGTGGAGTGGGGCAGTTTGCAGGATGATGGTTCAGTTGTGAGAGGTTAGTATTTTGGGGGGGGGGGGTGCATTTTACAGGGTGGTGGGATACTTGGGTATTTTTAAAGAGTGGAGCAGTTTGCAGGGGGCAGTTTTGAGGTGGTGTGGCAGTTGCAGGAGATACTTTTTTTGGTGTGGGGCAGTATGTTGGGTGGGATGGCAGTTAGTTTATTAGGACTGGGCAGATTGCAGGGTACTGAGGTAGTTGCAGGGAGTACATCTTGGGTATTAGGCAGTTTGTGGTGTGATGTGACAATTGGGATAGTTTTGGGAGTGGAGTAGTTGTGAGGGATGTAAATATTTTTTGGAGGGATGTAGAGGCAGTTTGTGAGTTTGGAAGAGTTGGAAATTCCATCTTTTAAAAATGTTTTGCCCTGTCCTCTTAGTGCTAAATTTCACTCTGTGCTACAGAAACTAGAACTCCGTTTCCTATAGAAATGCATGGGACCATTTTTTTTTTTTGGGGGGGGGGGACCTATATCTCTGGAACCCCCTTGTCTGATTTGGCCCGTTTTCAAACTTGATGTCAGTGTTTCCCTCATAACAGATGTTCTGATCCCCTTTTGTATAGTTCTTTTCAACTTCTTTTGGTTAGAAAAATAGTAAAGGCCAAACAGAAGGAAAGTAAAGGGAAAAGGCAGCATGTGGAAGTGCTGCTGGAGAACCACGCCCTATGCGGATAATTTAGCATTGCTGATGAGCAGTGCAACCTTTGTTTCTCTCTCTCTGTACCTCCTAGAGTAATAGGTGACGCTTTATATAGTTTGCAGGCAGGGTAAGGATGTGCTTGGGTGAAATTTTTTTTTTTTTTTTTGCTCAGAGTAAGTTTAGTTCTAACTTGACTGCCTATATTCTCCAGGGACTTGAAAGCCAGTGGCATAGGGCTTGCATGGACACAAAGCTCCGAAGGACTTAAAAATGCCTTCAGTCAGGGTTCAGGCAATCTCCTGGGTGGGCATATATGTTGGTTCTGTGGAAGATGCTTAGAACAGTTTCTACACAACAGTTGTGTAGATATCTCTTCATTCCCTTTTGTTAACACTATGAATGCAAACCACCTTTGGAGCAGCAGTTCTGGCAGCCATAGTGGATTCCTGCCCAAATAAAGAGGGCTTTTGTACATCCCTCTGGTCCGGATTGGTCCAGCATGGAACAGGAGGAAAGTAATGCCTTACCTGAGAACTGTCATTCCTTGAGTCCTGCAAGACCTGCCCAGGAACCCACCTAAGAATCTAGGAGAGAGACACCCATACACATTACAAATTGTACAACATACTTACAAAAAGAAAAAAAAGGTTGCATGGATTTATAAGTGTGGATACTGGATAATAAAATATCCAAGAGTCTGATGAGACAGGACTCAAAGAACAAAAGTTATCAGGTAAGGCATAACTGTACTGTTTCCCACAGCTATTTGAAAATCTTGAAATGCTACAGTGTAGTTTATAAAACATATGGAGAAAATACAACTTTTTTGGAAAACTTGATCATGGTGCTGAGCTGTTGACTGCTATCTGATTCCAAACTAGGTACTAGTAGTAGCTGTTCAGTATTCAGGAGGGATTTTGGTGAGCAGCCAGATGGGAAATGAGGTATTCCTGATGCTTTAGAAAGAAAAAAGGCAGAACTGTTTGAATACAGTTGCTTTCAACCTTAAACATTTCATTTTCTATTTTTTTTTTTTTTGGTGCTAGACTTTCTGTGGATGTGCTGGTTCCACATCGGGAATTTGTTTTGAGACTTCATCTGCTTCTGGTCTTCCAACACCCATTTGCTTGCCAAATTATTATTTTAAATGTATAAGCCTCCTTTTCCACTGAAGAGCCCTAAGATGGATACAACCAAATAGGATATCTGTTCTTTGAGTGCAAATGGCTTTACATTTGGACTGTTGCTGTGCACTGCCTGCACTCCTGAAGCTTCAGATCATAGTGAACATGCTTTTTTAAACTGTGTTTATTTTTCAGACTCTTCTAAAATATATTACGGTCAGCACTGGTGTAATTGTACAGTACAAAATATTTTTCTTAAGAGTAATAAACGGTACAAAACTTACATTAAGCATAGGTTTAACATTGGTTTCCTCTTGCTAAAATGGCTAACATATTGAACCCCCCTCTCCCAAATTGAAGCACTGCCATTATAATTATAATATAGAATGCCTATGAGTGATATTAAATATACTGATGACCCTCGGTTGTCCAGATACGAGCAGGATATATCTTTCTCCAGCTTCCATTTGTGAGAAAGTTAGCCTGTCAAGAATAGTAGTTTCTTTAATCTGGTTTGATAAAAAAGCAATTGTGTTAAAATTTTCCAGAAGAATCCAATAGCATGTCTCACCATATGAATCGGTTGAGCAATACGCTTTTTAGAATTAGTTTTGAGTCTGGTAGTGTATCAGTGTCCCAGAAGACCTAGAACAAGAGCTAGGGAAACAGGTATCTGATTAAGGCTGGAATTTCTTACAGCTGGAGCCAGGAATGTTGAACATGTGTTAGACCATCACAAAATTAGACAAGAATCCTGTTGACCACAAATGGTTCAGCACTCAGGGCAGACAGCTACACAGTATTTGGAAGAAAATAAGGGGTAATGTGTGTAGCATTGTGCTTGCATCATAAACTCACTCATTTTACTACAAATTGAAATTGTATATCTAAATCTCAAGCTTGTCTTTTTACCATTAATTGATGCCACTATATTTTTGATTCTGGATAATAAATAAGGGTGGCTCATATCCTCATTTAATTAACAAACATAATCACCATGATTGTCAGAGAAGAGATGTTGGTTTTTCTAGAGCATGCTGTGGACATGATCCACCCTTATTGTGTTGGAGATCAGCCCAAGTCACGTTGTAAGATTCAGGAGCAATATCATTAAAAGGTTTCATTAACAGTATTGTAAATTGCCGAGCCCTAACTGTAGCAAAGGCATAGTTTTAAATGTAGATGGCCAAGGGATGTTTGGGATTGTTTAGAATTGGGGCAATGACAATTGCTTCATGTATATTCATGAATGTGGTTGTCTGTAGTCCAGACAACCACAGTTGGTTCATGTTGCTAGAATGTCTATGTACTTTTTCTTACCCACAGTCTCAAGCACCAATTTTATACCTATACTTACTCTTTGAAAATTGCCTAAGGAAAATGTTGTACAGACACTGACGGAATTTTGTAATTAAAATAATGTGTGCAGTTTTGAAAATACGAAACTGGCACGGTGTTCCCACCCTAACCTCAGTCTCAGAAATGCCTCCCACTGGATATTGGTAAAAGTGGGTAGAAATGCATTGTTACCTACACAGAGGGTGGTCAGTTTTCAAATAGCATTCTTACCCACGTAATAGCTTTTGAAAATTTTCTCTCTAAGGTAGCAATAATTTTAGTCTGGTCCTGTGGGGGTTTACAGCAATAATGAAAGCGAAGCTATGTGAGCTGTTTTGCTTTCTTTTATTGGTTAGTAAAACATTAGCTGCAGAGATCATATTTGCTTTCTCTCCAGCTAATTTTTTATCCTTGCAACATGAATAGCCTTGCGTAAATGGAAGCTGCATGTGTTTCTCATCCTACCCAACCTCCACCCTCCAGGACTGTCTTCTCCATCCGCAGCTAAAAGTATGCACAATGTTGAAGAATGCACATACCTAACCTGCAGACAGGGAGGGCAGTACTGAAAGCAGCACCGTACCGAGGGCAGGGCACAGATATGGAATGGTGCAAACATTTCTCCCAGCCCAGAGTCTCCTTTCATTGGCAGTGGTAAAGCAGCAGAATGGGAGGCACCAGTGGACGAGTCACGCAGGATACTACTATAACTCATTGTGAACCTGAATGAAGACCTTGATTTCTGTAGGTAAAATGCTGCCACATACTTTGTCAAAAAAAGAGGCCCTTACTAAAATGCAGTAAGAAGTTATGGTGTGAATTAGCGTGCAGTAACTGTTAGCGCATGACAACAATAACTGTTCTGATGCTTGTGTAATAGTGTATACTGAATCATGCACTAACTGCATGTCCTGAAATGGGTGAGTAATAGGCATCGACTACTACTTGCAGTTTGTCCCTGTGATACCGTGTTAGAAGAGACCTATTTACTGATAACTGAGGATCAATTATCGATGGTAACAGACAATTTTTGCTTAAAAGCTATTAAGGCTGAAGTCACCCGAGTATAGCAGGATACAGACATTGTTGTCAGTTTTCTCATTTTGTCTAATTTCTAGTAGTGTTGTGGGGACTAAGCACATAATTACCAAACCCCAAAAGGTTGGCAGTGAGTGAGAGGTATAATTTATCTCTAAGCGCTATGGATATTATAAACAAAGCCAAACCTCTCACCTGTGATCCTAATTCACAGTCCAAAAGTATACCTATTTTCACTTATACGTTATACTGAGAGTAATGGACTCAAGGCTCAGATGTTATTATAAAAAGGTAAAGCTGTTTATTGTACTATACTGGCAGCAGATAATAATAGATGTAATCAGAGACAATGAATCATGCCATATCAATTAGAATGGTGGAAAAGGGTCTCAAGTAGGTGTCAAGAGAACTAAGATAGCGCACACTCCCCTTATCCTGAAATATTAGAGCTAAAAGAAAATCCTTCAGAAAATGGAAGAAGGAACTGACTGAAAATAATAAGAAACAGCATAAGGAATGTCATGTCAAATGCAAAGCACTGATAAGGAAGGCTAAGAGTGACTTCGAAAAACAGATTGCGTTGGAGGCAAAAACATATAGTACAATTTTTTTTAGGTATATTAAAAGCAGGAAGCCGGCAAAAGAATCAGTTGGACCGCTAGATGACTGAGGAGTAAAAGAGGCAATCAGGGAAGACAAAGCCTTAGCGGAGATATTAAATGAATTCTTTGCTTCGGTCTTCACCGATGAAGATTTGGGTGGAATACCGGTGCCAGAAATGGTATTCGAAGCTGACGAGTTGGAGAAACTTAATGAATTCTCTGTAAACGTGGAGGATGTAATGGGGCAGTTCTACAAACTGAAGAGTAGCAAATGTCCTGGACCGGATGGTATTCATCCCAGAGTACTGATAGAACTGAAAATGAGCTTGCGGAGCTATTGTTAGTAATATGTAATTTATCCTTAAAATCGAGCGTGGTACCGGAAGATTGGAGGGTGGCCAATGTAACGCCGATTTTTTTAAAAAAGGTTCCAGAGGAGATCCGGGAAATTATAGACCGGTGAGTTTGATGTCGGCACCGGGCAAAATGGTAGACTATTATTAAGAACAAAATTGCAGAGCACATTCAAAAGCATGGATTAATGAGACAAAGTCAACATGGATTTATTGAAGGGAAATCTTGCCTCACCAATCTACTACATTTCTTTGAAGGGGTGAACAAACATGTGGATAAAGGTGAGCCGGTTGATATTGTGTATCTGGATTTTCAGAAGGAGTTTGACAAAGTACCTCATGAAAGACTCCAGAGGAAATTAGAGAGTCATGGGATAGCAGATAGTGTTCTATTGTGGATTAAAAACTGGTTAAAAGATAGAAAACAGAGAGTAGGGTTTAAATGGTCAGTATTCTCAATGGAGAAGGGTAGTTAGTGGAGTTCCACAGGGGTCTGTGCTGGGACCGCTTCTTTTTGACATATTTATAAATGACCTAGAGATGGGAGTAACTAGTGTAATTAAATTTGCTGATGACACAAAGTTATTCAAAGTTGTTAAATTGCGAGAGGATTGTGAAAAATTGCAAGAGGACCATACGAGACTGGGAGACTGGGCATCTAAATGGCAGATGATGTTTAATGTGAGCAAGTGCAAAGTGATGCATGTGGGAAAGAGGAACCCGAATTATAGCTACGTCATGCAAGGTTCCATATTAGGAGTCACAGACCAAGAAAGGGATCTAGGTGTCGTCGTTGATGATATATTGAAACCTTCTGCTCAGTGTGCTGCTGCAGCTAAGAAAGCAAATAGAATGTTAGGTATTATTAGGAAAGGAATGGCAAATAAAAATGAGGATGTTATAATGCCTTTGTATCGCTCCATGGTGCGACCGCACCTTGAATATTGTGTTGAATTCTGGTCGCTGCATCTCAAAAAAGACATATAGTGGAATTAGAAAAGGTGCAGAGAAGGGCGACAAAAATGATAAAGGGGATGGGATGACTTCCCTATGAGGAAAGGCTGAAGCGTCTAGGGCTCTTCAGCTTGGAGAAAGGGCGAGGGGAGATATGATAGAGGTCTATAAAATAATGAGTGGAGTTGAACGGGTAGATGTGAAGCATCTGTTCACGCTTTCCAAAAATACTAGGACTAGGGGGCATGCGATGAAGCTACAATGTAGTAAATTTAAAACGAATCGTAGAAACGTTTCTTCATTCAACGTGTACTTAAACTCTGGAATTCGTTGCCAGAGAATGTGGTAAAGGCTGTTTTTAGCTTAGTGGAGTTTTAAAAAGGTTTGGACGGCTTCCTAAAGAAAATGTCCATAGACCGTTATTAAATGGACTTGGGGAAAATCCACTATTTCTGGGATAAGCAGTATAAAATGTTTTGTACTGTTTTGGGATCTTGCCGGGTATTTGTGACCTGGATTGGCCACTGTTGGAAACAGGATGCTGGGCTTGGTGGACCTTTGGTCTTTCCCAGTATGGCAATACTTATGTACTTATTAGGATGCCTAAATCAAAACACCAAAAGCCACTGATGAATTCCACACAGTC
Source organism: Microcaecilia unicolor (assembly GCF_901765095.1). Lineage (NCBI taxonomy): Eukaryota > Metazoa > Chordata > Amphibia > Gymnophiona > Siphonopidae > Microcaecilia > Microcaecilia unicolor. Next base: position 157,571,047 of record NC_044035.1, read on the forward strand.
ACGCAAATCAAACCAAAGAAGGGGAGGAAACCAACCAAAATGTTCAGGATGACCAACGTTTATTCTCCAAAATAAATGCTGATAGAATGACCCAGCATGGGCTGTGTTTTGTCATAGTCTTCGTCAGGCTTATCTTAATAAAAACAGATGAACATAAATAGAATAAATGAATACAAACAGAGCAATAATCCAACAGACATAAAATGAAAACAATCAATGAAAAGGATCTAAAACACACACACTCTAGAATAAACATAAGTTGCTGAGATATATAATACGGCATATACCTTTGAAATCAGCAAGCAACGTGTTGTCATATTCAGTGTCATAACAGCATTGTTCTATAAAACAGATGATAAATATATTATAAAAAAGTTTTGTAGCTGCAGATAAAGTAACTTGCTCCTTAATCACTTAAACGATCAATGCAGAACATAGAAAACAAGAGAGCTTTGGGAAGGAACTCAGTGGCAACAATGTTAAGATGACTGTAATAAATCAGGACTCAAAACTTATGCTTGGGCTAAAATAATGTCAAATTTCAAATACCTTGATACAAAAAGTCAATAAAATAGAATGCATTAACTGTTTCCCTTGGGAACAGACTGTGGAAATGATGTCCTACAGAGAGAGAACAAAAAGTGATATACCAAACTAATATTAATGACAATATCAAGGGACAATGCTCAAAAAAAGGGTCAGGGAAAAGTTGTGAAAATGCAAGTTCAAATGTAATTCAAAAACCTTATTGGAGTTAAAGCCATGTCATGTTACAAATACCTTAATAAAAAGAGAAAAAGTGCGCTGACTGCTTCTTATAAAAAATATGAGCGCTAGAATCTCGTCATATTCCTAAAATATTGAGTTAAAACAATGCACTAACCATATCGCTTAAAAACCAGAATCTAAAAACTGAATGCCAACCCAACCGTATTCCAAACTGGAAACTCAGTTAAGACATAAAGAAAAAAGTCCCCCAAAATATATATACTGCATCAAAGGACAGCCACAACCTTGATGCTATATTTATTTATTTATTTATTTTGCATTTGTATCTCGCAGTTTCCTGCCCGTTGGTAGGTTCAGTGTGGCTTACATGATTCAAAGGTAAAATGGTTACATTTGTTTTTGAACATACAGCGCTGTTGGTCTGAGAATGCCAAAAACAAAATCATCAGAGTGGATACAAAATCAACCTCTGTATCATGGCTAATAGAACATAAGTTACTGAACAAATTTAAGATATAAACATCGAGGCGCAACATGGCTAAGTGTTCCACTGGAATATTCCACTGCAAAAACACTGATGTGAGAAAAAGCCAGCCATAAAAACCGGCAAAACATGAATATGCAAGAGGTTGATGTAACAAATTTCAAACAGAGATTATATAACATATAAAGCATAAAAGCACCTGTTTGTGACAATAGTATGCAAGTTATAAAGAAATGGGAAAGATAAAAAAAGGAAACAATAAAAAGCTGTCATCCATGAATATATATGTGATGTCATAATATTGCTAACAGTATTACATAAGTATTGCCACACTGGGACAGACCAAAGGTCCATCAAGCCCAGCATCCTGTTTCCAACAGTGGCCAATTCAGGTCACAAATGCCTGGCAAGATTCCAAAAAAGCTCGATACATTTTATTCTGCTTATCCCAGAAGTAAGCAGTGGATTTTCCCCAAGTCAATTTATTAATGGTCGATGAACTTTTCCTTTAGGAAGCCGTCCAGACCCTTTTTAAACCCTGCTAAGCTAACCACCTTTACCATATTCCCTGGCAACGAATTCCAGAGTTTAATTACATGTTGACTGAAGAATCATTTTCTCCAATTTGTATTCAATTTACTACTTTGTAGTTTCATCGCATGCCCCCTAGTCCTAGTATTTTTGGAAAGAGTAAACAAACGATTCATGTCTACCCTTTCCACTTCACTCATTTTATAGAACTTTATCATATCTCCCCTCAGCTGTCTCTTCTTCAAACTGAAGAGGCCTAGATGCTACAGCCTTTCCTCATAGGGAAGTCGTCCCATCCCCTTTATCATTTTCGTTGCCCTTCTCTGTACCTTTTCTAATTCCACTAAAAATTAAAAGAAATCTTGTGTTTTGAATGACCTTTTGATTACAAGAAATGTACCATCTCAGCCTTTCTTTTAAGACCCTGTGGAATAACTGTACACAATTTGTAAACGAGTCTGTTTCAGTCTTAAGAGTGCAAGATCGAGATCTCCTCCTCTCCATCTCTTCCTGAGCATCTTAAAAACAAAAAACTTAAGATCTTCTTCAATTTTTTGTTGTTTCTCTATCCAATACTCAGCATGTCAGTCACTTAGAATGGTGGAAAAGGGTCTCAAGTAGGTGTCAAGAGAAGTAAGATCACACACACTCCCCTAATCCTGAAATATTAGGATGTCTAACACCCCAGGCACTCACAGGCACTAAGGACATAACAGTTCAGACCTGACATGATATTTCTCACGAGCACTGGAGGCGGCACAGGAACTGATGATAATAAATCAGGATTCAGGAACTCAGTCAGCAGGTAGACTCTCCCAGCCAGGAGAGTCTATGCAGGCAAGTGATGCCACAGATTAACGAGCCTTCATTCTAGTGGCAGGCTCGGAGCCAGCCGGTGGCTGTTATCAAGGCTCAGGCAGATAACAGCTCCCTTGCCAGCTAAATAACACCTTCAAGGATGGGGTCTTTATATCTTTCTCCACAAGTCCTGGGACATGAAGACCTGAAGTCCCTGCAATGATGTCCATGCCGATAACAATATAAGAACAAAAAGTTGTTGTTATCCAAGTTGTTTTGCTTTTAGTAGACTGGATGACTCCTTATGGACCTCAAGGCCTTTACTCAGTACCAAGCTTCTGCATTAGGTTTGAGAATGGTCCAGTCTGTAAAAGTCAGGTTCATGATGTAGGCTAGTGCTGAACTGTAGTGCGTTGATGCAGGATTTTAGCCCTACAGTGTCATAATTAGCCCTACACTGTCATAATCTGAATAAAATGTTCTTTAAATGCTTGTTTAATAGTGTTTTGAAGGTAACTCCTCTGTACAAATCTTACTCATCTTCAGTGATTGCTGATTAAATTTAGAACTAGAGCTGCACAGCCTCTTCAGACAAAATTAAAATAAAAAAAAGTTCCACTAGAATATTTATTTATTGGTATTTATGAAGAGATTCATCCAAGACAATGTACAGTACAATTTAATACAAAACCTGCAATTTTGTTAATAGCTTAAGAATAGTAAAAAAAAAATAACCAAATATAAGCAGGAATAAGAATATCCTCATTTTGGCGTATGGATATGATCCCAGTTAAATGGGGAGCAGCTGTCTATTACAACCTATCGTTGAGTCTTTAGCTCTTCTACACTGTCTTTACCTAGGGTGCTGGAGCCTTTGTTAAAGTTCTTTATATATGGGTTTGGATTTAGTTACTTGCCTTTCCAATCCTTTGCTCAAGGTAAGTTTTAGAGTATGTAGTTTCACGTTTACAAAGCTGGAACTGGGTTTGTGAGCCCTTGGGCCACTGCTGAGGAGCGGCAGTGGCAGGCAAAACCACCCCACACTAGAGACAGGGCAGATCTCTGACAAACAGTTAGGCTTCACCTGCACCTGGCCGCTTTTCACCAGAAGTTGAGCTCCTGGCTTCAGGTGGCCGGCAGGACTTACTGGACAGGGCCGGGACTGGATAACAGCTAGACAGCACAGGGACTGAGGGTCAGAGGGAAAAGGAATAAACAGGGACAGCAAGGCAGGGAAAGGATAGGCTAAAGGACAGGACTGAAAGCTGCGAGCAGCCACTGAAACAGGGAACAAACACAGCCAGACACAAGACTGAACTGAAAGCTGCAAGCAGCCACTGAAGCAGGGAACAAACACAGATAAACCCAGAACTAGGCAAGACATACAAACAAGACTGGGAAACAAGCAATACCCTAACCTAAACATTGACTATCTAGAACAGGCAAGACTTCAGGCAAGAACTAGAGCAAGAAACAAACTCAGGCTGAAGTGCAAAAGCACCAACATACCAGGGCCTTAGACGCAATGCAAACGCCAAGGCAGAGAGGTGCCAAATGGCTAATAAGCCCAGCAGCAGCTGAGCTTCAGCTGCAGTAATCATCAGGCAGCTACAGGTGCAGTGCAGGGTCAAACAAAACAGACAAGTCTGGCAGCCTGGAAGATCCGGATTGGACTGGGCTAAAGTCTGGAACGGGTGATAGTCCATAGCAGCCACCGGTTCTGGCCACCAGAGGGCGAGGGGAGCACAGACGTAACAGAAAGGGGATGGGTCGATACACTGCCTTTCTGTGGTTACAATCAAAGCAGTTTATATATTATATACAGGTACCTATTTTGTACCTGGGGCAGTGGAGGGTTAAGTGACTTGCCCAGAGTCACAAGGAACTGCAGTGGGAATCAAACCCAATTCCCTAGGCTCAAAGCCCAGTGCGCTAACCGCTTAGGCTACTCCTTTTATTCCACTAGTACAGGCAGTGGAGAGCAAAGTGATCTGTTTAAGTTTCTCAGTCTGCTACCCTAATCACTAGACTAATCCTCCATGGTGTTTCACCCTGACAAATCGCCATGTTCTTTATGGCTTTGCAGAGCTTGACCATTTGGCTCCCTCTGTCACTTACACCAGACTGAACTGAATTTGATTGTCTTGCTTTGTGGTTCCATGAAGATGGTAGCGGCAGGTAGTTACTGAACCCGCATGTGCTCGCAGGCCTCATCTTCCTTTCGTCATCTATGGGAGAGGAAGGACAGGAACTTGTGCGGACTCAGAAAGGTCCTTATATTAACTGCCCACTGCTGCTGAGTTCAGGAAACAAAAAGGATTATGGTTCTAGGATTTTATTTTGTTTTACAGTTAGAAAGAACATGACTTCCTGTGTCCCATTTCACTGTCTCCCCTCTTTTTGCTTTTCCTTTGCCCTTTCGTTCTTTTACCTTGCAAGCCTTCTATTGGTTGTTCAACAGTTTAGCAGCTATTTTTGGGGTAAAAGGGTAATAAATTTTAATAGTGGTTCTACTCAATAAGGCTTTAAAAATCAGCTGAAACCTAGGTTAGTGATAAAAGCACAGAAGCTCAATCTGCGTCTTCAGCTCTGGAAAGATAGCAATAATATTAGGCTCTACATTAAAATGAAAGCTGGGTAAAGAATCATATTTGTGCAGCTCCTGTTCATTACTGTGCTAATGAATCATCATCTGTCCTACAAGCATAAAGAATATCCGTGTAAAAAGCACGATGTTAATGTACATGATAGGAAGGAAAGCAGCTTAATAAATTTTCCTAGCTTGAAATGTCTGATCTTGTTCAGCATGGAATGTACCATACATAGCAAATTTGTAACCAGTGTTATTTGGGTTTAATGAATTTTGTTGTAAGTTGCTCCAGGAACTGAAACAGTAAGGTATAAGAATAATTACATTAGGGATAATACCTTGGTGTAGGTTCTGCTTAGTGGTTAATCCAATGTATTTATTTACAGAGAAACTGTATAGTCTGTTAATTCCAAATTATTTCCATCAGCAGTATACAATAAATAAGAAAGTGTGAAAATGATACATAAAGAGGCATATTTTCAAAGCACTTAGCCTCCCAAAGTTCCATAGAAACCTATGGAACTTAGCCTCCCAAAGTGCTTTGAAAATATGCCTCAAAATAGAAAATAAAACCAGCATTCAAATATGCCAAGTATAACACTAAATAAAATACGAGTAGGTAGAGGATTCTGGAGATCAGCCAAGGATGGGGTTTGGTATGCCTTATAGAAAGGGAAATGAAAAGAAATAATACTATTATAGGAAAAGATGGCTTCTTTGTGTCACAGTCACCCCTGCGTCAGGGTCCCGTGTGACGTGCCTCACTGCCTTATGCGCTGCTCCCTCCTCTGGCCTGCTGACAATTTGTGTCAGGGGAGACTGGATTTGAGTTGACGCTGCTTGGGTCTGCCCCTCACTGACGACATCACCCTGGGCCTCCTTCTGTAGTCACTGCTCTCTGCCTCTTTGCCTTGCAACAGGTCATCCTGGTTCCAGTTCCAGCACATTAGAGTACCTGAGAATGAAAGAATGGGAGGTTGGTTCGAGGAGGAAGGAAAGCCAAGAGTTAGAAGGCTGGAAGGAGCATGGGATGGCAGGAGACTTCTTTGAGACCTCCAGTAACTTTTTTTGTGGAGAACTTGATGGCTTTACATATGGACGTAATATGGAGATAAATTTAACATTATCATCTTGATATTCAAGGTGTTAACTGGGTTAACGTGTGCTTCAGTAGGAAGTCAGTATAAAGCTCTTAATGTTGAGGAGACGTGGTCTTTTCCATATGATCTCACCAACTTCACAGCCATCTTTTGGATCAGTTGTAATTTTTTAAATTGTTTCTGCAGTAACCCACTGTTAGTACTGCAGAAGTCTGACCTGGACATAACAAGAACATGATGTCATCTCCTTTATAACAAGATGCTCCTGGGGGAATTCTGCACTACCGCTCATTGCAGAATTTGTGCAGAATTCTGCACTTGCCACCAAAAATTGTGCAGACACCAGGAAGCAGGGTAATTTTGTCTGGTTCCCACACAGGCATACCCACTGAGCTTAGTCCCTATTTCCCTATCCCTTTCTCATTTCACAGCCCCCCTCCTGCAGGACCCCACTGTGGGACAAACTGTTTCTAATATTACTTTACCCCCCCCCCCCCCCCCCAAGAACATAAGCTGTAAAAGCTAATGAGGAGGAAATCGGCTGCCTGTGAGGCTGTGCCTTCCTCCTCCACTGCTCAGGGCTTACTGTAGTATTTGTACTTATAGGGCTGTATTGTGTTCTGCACGGTTCAAATACTGCAGTTGGCCCCAAGCAGTAGAGGAGGAAGATGTTTAAAATAACAAGGACTGCTGTTGACTGAATATCAGGGGAAGGAAGGTATGTTTTTATGGTCGCACTTAGAGGGTAAAAGATATGTATAAGGTCTAAACATATAAGTTTGAATGGCCAGTATATGTATTTACAAAATGGCAGTTGTATATATTTTTGACTGCAAATATATGTGTTACTTAGAAAATGCATATATAATTTTTGAATGGCCAGTTATATGTTTAAAATTTGAACAGTGGCCATGCCACTGAATATGTCCTCCATCGGGTTTTGTATATGCCTTAATTGCGCAGGGAAAGAAAGACCAACTCTGAAAGCATTACAGAAAAGTGTTTATTGTATCAGAACTGAGAGACAGACAGTCATAAATCAGATTTTCTCTGACAAACATGGCTTTGTGTTGCATCTTATATAGTGTTACAATACTTTTATTACCATAAGCACAGACCAAGATAATATATACATGGTTCATTAATGCATTTATACAATACTGTATTCAATTATGAAGCATCCCACTATTCCAGAGTCTGTGGGATTATGTCAATCAACCAACAAGTGGAGATAGAGAACTGAGCTGAGACATATCTCTTGGCATCCAGTCCAGTTCCTTAGTATTTTCTATCTCCAGCAGTTAGATGGACAGACTTTTCAGCCTCTGGTTCTGAGTATTTTGCTTCTGGTCCAGTTGGTCAACTGGTCCCCAGTTGAGCTTTATGGGTGACTTGAGTCTGTAGAGTCTTACCTGGAGGCCCTGTCTATGGTGACCTGCAACTTTACTTCTTCCCGCCCTTCACCTCTCCCCTGTTGCCTGCGGAGCTCTCCTTTTACAGTTAAACAACCTAAAAAAGAAGGAAAGAGGTTTATTGGAGAGCGTGGGACAGAGTATCAGTCCTGATTCTTTTTCATCTGGGATAAAACTTTTAGAGACTGTGAGCTTGGGGGAAGCAGCTGGCATTGTTTAAGTCCAACTAAAGTTTGATTCGGAACCTCTTGTAGGGCTGCAAGTTGTACTTGGTGCAGGGGAGGGATCCTTACTCACTGCTTGGGACTGCATTGTGCTGTGCTTGTGCCAGTTGGAGTAAATGGTGACTCCTACGGAGGCAGTTAAGTGATTTTCCCGCTGTGGGACCCACCAGCTGGGTTTGTGGTGTTGCAGTCCATGCAAGCTGGAAAACCTGTAGGACGTGGGGGAAATGGTCGTTGGCAGCACATCTTTGGATATGGTGCAGCATCCGAATATGCCAGTGACTCCGGGTCTCCGACAGGGTCAGTGTGCAGTTTGATGGAGGAGAATGCAGAAACGGACACATATTGTTGGGGCCGACTGACAGTGAGGAATAGCCTCTGATAATGCATGGAGCACAGCGGCTATTTTATAATCTCAGGGCCCGACAGAGCATTCAGTTACATTGGGATCTTTGTTTTCTCTGGAGTGTATATTGCTCTTACACCAGGCTTATTTAGTAAAGCAGGGACAGTCAGAGTTGGTGCAGAGTGCTTTAGTCTCTCGCCCTGCTGCCCCACCGGCCCTTAAGAGATCTCACTGTCCACTCCTGGAGGTGTATGTCTGCTACTCCTTTCTTATCTGATGTAGTCTTGGTCTATTCAGAGGATCCATTATTGATTGAGCCTTTAGAGGAGGGAGATGACCTGAAAGTACTGAAGTTTTTTCATAGAGGAGCTCAGTACTCTTATTTCTGAGGCATTGGTGGTGCTTTCCATTGAGAAGCCTTCTGCTTTGGCATCAGGCGTTCCATTTTTGTCGATCATGTGTGGGCTTAGAGGTCCTCCTAAGGCCTTCCTGATGCATCTAGGCATTCAAGACCTGATTACAGCAGAATGGGTCATGCTGGACGCAGGTCTGAGAGTGGGAAGAGCCATGTCTCACCTCTGTCCATTGGTTTCAGAGGAGAAAGACAAATTGCAGCTTCCCAGGATAGACTCCCTTGTTTGGCGGTGACTAAAAAAACCCATCTTGCTGGCAGAAGGGGGCATTGCCCTAAATGACCTACAGGATAGGAAGCTAGAAGGCTCGCTGAAACAAGCCTTTGACATGGCCTCTTTGGACCTTCAAGCGACAGTGTGCAACAGTCTTGAAGTGGCATCAGCAGTCTGCAACACAAAATGGGCACCATAATGCCGAACCAGAAGTGGGGTTGGCCTACTTGTCAAATGCTATGACATGTTATGGGTTACAGCTTGCAGTATGTCTTTGATTGTCATGGCATGTTGGCAAATCTGGTTGCAGCATTGGTCAGCGGATGCAGTGTCAGTCACGTCTAGTTAATCTTTCCTTTTGGGGCAAGTGGCTATTTGGAGAAGATCTCAGTAACTGGGGGAAACTAAGCCACAGCAGTTGTCTGAGGATAAGCCAAAAGCCTCTGGGTGTCCAGGGGGCTCTCGATCTCGAGACAGCAGACAATACTGGCCTGGTGGTCAGAAATATGGTCGGAAGTCCCACTTTCCTTTCGTGTGGACAGGAAGTCATCCTCTCAGCTAGAGCACCCAATGCCTCCTGAGCTTTGCAATGATGCGAGGCTGGTCCACCCTTCTCTTCCTCCAGTGGGAGGACATCTTCAGGAGGTTCGGGAGGTATGGGCCAAAATCACGTCAGACCAGTGGGTTCTAGATATTCTTACAGAAGTGTAGCATGATATGAGGAATTTTCAGAGTTATTGATTTTGCTAGAATCAGATACAAATATATATATAAAAATATATATTTGCAAAGACTTTTAGTATCAGAAAAACTGGTCTGACCTTCACCGTCCCCCTGAAGACCAGTGATAGTATCCAACCAGCCAGTTCTAGTGTTAAAGTTATCACCACATCTCCAGAGAACAAAGTGGAGGAGTAGCCTAGTGGTTAGTGCAGTGGACTTTGATCCTGGGGAACTGAGTTCGATTCCCACTGCAGCTCCTTGTGACTCTGGGCAAGTCACTTAACCCTCCATTGTCCCTGATACAAAATAAGTACCTGAATATTTGTAAACCGCTTTAAATGTAGTTGCAAAAACCTCAGAAAGGCGGTATATCAAGTCCCATTTCCCTTTCATATTGACAGCAATCACAGAGACTGGAGTTAACAAAAGACAGCCATGTACCTGAAACTCTCAGACTATGACCCACCTAATCTGACAAAAGAAAGCCCATCTACTTTAGACAATGACTCTTTTAATCCTGTCAATACCTTCTGAGTATATATCACAGCAGATGGCCAGCCACAAGTCCTTATGATGTCATTTAAACATGTGACCAGTTACCCTGCTCCATTTTCTAAAATCAGAAGAGAACCTACTCCTGAGTTTTCATTGGATTAATACACCCCACCTGACCTCAGCTTATTGACCCAACAAGAAATTATAAAACCTGTAACACAATCTGCCCCTCTCTCTTCTCCTCTCTCCTCCCTGGACCCTGCCTGCTGGACAATCTGCATCTCTCTGAATCTTCACTGAATCTCTCTGAGACAAGCCAGGTTCTATTCTCAACTAATCTGCCAAAAAGACTTCTTTGCCAGCAAAGAGCTCCTTCACCACTCCAACTAGCAGCAGAAAGAATTCATCTGGACCTCAATCAAAGTGAGTTACTATTAATCCAGCCTAATTAATAATTCAGACTTTATAACAATATTTATCTAGTTGCACATTTCCCTTGTGTAAAAATCCCTAAAAGCTGCCTTCTAACATTATTGCATTACCTGTATTGTAAATAAACATTATTAGTAAATATCTGGTCCTTATGTTCTGTGCCCATGTCCTTAAATCTTATACAGTGCAGGTTAATGCAGTTTCCCAAAATACAAATATATCCCTTTATCCCCTTTTACATTATAGAAGGAGTTCTCCTGCCCAGGCGCTCCTTTCTTCTTGAAGTCTCCTTGTCGAAAGGGAACCAAGCTGGTCGAGCTTCAGGCCATTGTAGATTCCTTGCTGGCGCTCCAGGCCATTGATCTAGTCCCCATGCCAAACAGAGACAAGGCATAGATACTCAATCTACTTCATTGTTGCAAAGAAGGAAGGCATCTTTCTTCTGGTCTTAGGTCTCAAAGTTCTAAACCGCTGTCACCGAGTGTTCTGCTTTCACATGGAAACACTAAAAGCAGTCATAGCCTTGGTTGAAGCAGGAGAATTTCTCACCTCTCTCAGTCTCAAGGAAGTGTACATGCATATATCCATATGGCCGCGACATAAGAAGTTTCTATGTTTAGTGCTGCTGGGCATTCACTTCCAGTTCAGGGCTTTGACCTTCAGTCTCTCAATGGCAAAAAGAACATTTACCAAGGTTATGGTGGTTATAGTCTTTGGTGCCAGGGAATCGAAGTTCACCCGTATCTCGATGACTGGCTCATTTGTGGGTCATCCTATTTGGACAGTGTGGCGGTGGCATAAAAAGTTTTCCATCTTCTGCAGTCGATGGGTTGGGTGATCAATTTTGAGAAGAGCAGACTATCTCCATTGCAGACTCTGGAGTATCTGGGCATAGTATTTGACACAAGAAAAGAGAGTATCTTCCTGATGGAACACAGGAAGTTGAAGCTGGTTCAACATATTTGTGTTCTCAATCGAGGCAGGCTCAGGGTCTGGGACTACGTGGGGTCAATGTCAGCACGACCTTCATCTTCCTTGGATGCTGTTTACCAGACGGAGTTTGCAGTGGTGGTTTACTACCCAAGAATTTAACCGTTGGAGCTCCTTTTCTGATAACACAAGGAGAGGTGGTGACAACGGACCCTAGCAATTTGAGGACAACAGACCCTAGCAATTTGAGTTGGGTAGCTCATTACAAGTTCCATCTAGCACAAGGCATATGAGCAGAACAGGAATCTCAGTGGTCAGTAAATATCTTGGGGCTCAAGGCAGTGTGGAATGCCTTATTTGACTTCGGTCCCTTTCTGGCGGGGGCCCTGTTCCACATTTTCTCCGACAGTGAGACAGCAGTGGCTTACACCAACAAGCAAGTCAGGACCCGCTACCATCCGATGGTGGTGGAGACAGCCTTCCTCATAAGTTGGGCAGAGAAAAATAGTTTCTGTTTGTTAGCAGCACATATTGCTGGGCCCTTGAATGTGCAAGTGGCCTTTTTCAGCAGGTACTCCTTGGATCTGGAAGAATGGGAATTATCCAGCCAGGGCTTTCAGCTGATGGTGGACTGATGGGGTTCTCTGCTTCTGGATGATGACTACAGAAAGGAATGCCAAATGTCCAAGTTATTTCAGTCATCGGAAAGAACTGGGGCTCTGTGCCCTATTGCAGTCCTGGCCAGAAACACATTACTGTATGTCTTCCCTCCTTGGCCCATGATAGAATGTGAACAGGATTGCATTGCACCAGGCTCTAATAATTCTTATAGTCCCAGATTGGCATGGAGGCTGTGGTATGTGGACCTGATTCAACTGCTGGACGGGGATCCTCTCTGTCTTCTGCAGGTACATGGCCTACTGAAGCAAAGTCCAGTGCTCAAGGAGGATCCGTATTCCTTTTGGTCTTACGGCTTGACCATTGAAAGGGCTCAGTTGAGACAAAAAGGTTATTTTGATTCAGTGATTGCTATCTTGTTTCAGGCTTGGAAATGCTCTACATCCATGGCGTATGCAAGAGCGTGGAAGATGTTTGAGGACTAGTGTTCTGAGCTCGGTCTTTCTCCCTTCTGTGCTCAGATCGCTCATACCCTAGCGTTTCTCCAGGCAGTTATTCAGAAAGGATTGGTGTTGGGTTCTCTAAAAGTTCAGGTTGAGGCTTTGGCACGTTTCAGGAGCTGAAAACAGATGATGTCTCTTGAGGCCTTCCTGGATATTGTTCAGTTCTTGCAACGAGTGGTCTGCTTACAGCCTCCTTTTGTACACAGTGTCCAGAGTGGAACCTTAATTAGTCTTTCGGGCTCTTCAGAAGCCTCCTTTTGAGGCAATCTGGAAGGCCTCCTTGAAAGATTTTAGTCTAAAGACAGCATTCTTGGTGGCTGTTACATTGTCAAGTAGAGTTTCAAAGCTTTAGGCACTCTTGTTGGAATCCCGTTTTCTGCTTTTCGGAGGCAGTGGTCTCCCTGTGCACGGTTCTTTCCTTTCTTCTGAAAGTGGTATCGGCATTTCATTTCAACCAATCTGTGGTGCTTCAATCCTTTTGCAGAGAGGACAAAGAGGCTTAGTATTCTTCTTTTAGACTTCTCAATGTGTGTAGAGTCCTTATTAGTTACCTGGAAGTCATGAATGAGATTTTCAAATTGGACAGACTATTTGTGCTTTTTGGTAAGCAGAGGTTTGGCCTCATGGCTTCCAAGCCCACAATTGCTAGATGGCTGAAGGAGAATATAGCATCAGCTTATTTGCTTGCAGGGAAGCAGGCTCCTCAGGCCTTGAGGGCTCATTCTACAAGGCATACAGTGACATCCTGGGCAGAGATTATCTTACTGTCTCAAGCGGATATTTGCAAGGCAGTGAACCGGTCAGTGCTGTATATTTGTGCCAAGTGCTAAAGGGTGGATATTGCGGTGTGCTCTGAAGCCAGTTTTGGGGCTTCGGTCCTCAGGGTGGCGGTGCCAGGATCCCACCCACTCTAGCAATTACTTTTAAATATACCACAGGTTCTGGAATATTGGGGAGCTATGTAATGGGAAGCTAGGCAATGGAAGAAGAAATTAGGTTTCGCCTGATTAATTTTCTTTCCATTAGTCTTTCCCACTATTCTAGAGGCCTGCTTGAGGTTTCTGAGCGGTTTAGTCAGTGTGAAGTAATGGGTCAAATAACTACGGTCATCTTGCATGGTGCGTATTTTATATCTCTTGTTCTCTACAAGTTTTCCAGAGATGATAGAGGTTCACATATGTTTGCTCGTTTGGTTAGTGTTAGGTTAGCGAGTTTTTTAAGGTTGTTGTATTTATGCTGAGTTTCTCCTTACTGCTTGCCTATGTAAATACCGAGGAGCAGGACCGGATGCCAAGTGAGATATGTCACAGCTCAGTTTTCAGTTCTCTATCTCCACTTGCAGGTTGATGGATACAACTATCCACAGATTCTGTAATAGTGGGCAGGCCTAATGGAAAAAAAATTATCAGGTAAAACCTTATTTCTCCACATAATGCTTGGCTATCTTTCATACTAATGAGGAATACTTGCTAATTGGCAATAGATGTGTAGTGTGTAAAAGGTGGACAACAGGTAATGAGAGGAGGCCAGGATTTCACCTCTCATGTATGTAAGGAAAATGAATTCTGCCTCAAAGCAGTGTATGATAGGACTATACTGTAAGCCAGGTCATTTACATAAGACACATCGCTTATGTTATATAACCACCCTTTCTGGCACGTTCTTTCTGTGCACTTGGAGTGCACTTTCATTACTAGACTTTCACTCCATTTAACGATAGCCATTCGGGAGCTTGTGTTTTTGGATTGCTAAGGAAACTCCCTAGTGCATTAGGAATTCTAGGGATCCGTGGCTTATCTTTTTTTTAGCTTTCCCTTTGCATTTCAGATATATATATATATAGAAAGTGTGTTTCTTGCATAACCTTGTATGCTTCTTTTAATTCCCTGAATTAAGCAAACGCTCTATCCTCCATATACCTACCATCCCTCATTACTGCCACTTCCACATATCGATATAGAAAGTGCAATAAAACACCTTTTGGGTTCTTAGCTAGTGGTACTTTAGATGTGAAATCAAGTTCTGATATTCCAAGTTATGTGCTCACTATTTTGTCTGCACATCTACATTTAATTCCGTCTCATCTTACAGTAAGTTCTTATATGTTGGAAGAAGCAGGTCTGTGCATGTTCGAAGTTGAATTTAAGTTTGTATTTAGCTATCTGCTATAACTGCACAGCTATATGTGCAGCAAGGACAGAATGTTCACTGTTCTCCAAATTTGTGTAGTAGGAGCTATTATGGGATTTTTGCCTCAGGATTCTGTGAGCAGAAGGAGCACCACCTGGCAATGATTGTCAGCAATAATGGCAAGCCTGTACTTTGTATCTGGGCTTCCTCTAACTTGAGCCACGACAGCAGGTGCATCCAAAATCATTCTATACTCCTTGGGGAATTCTGCTCTATTTCGCATTGCTTATTTGAACTGTGTTGCTGTATGGCGTTCCACATGGTTCAAATAAGCAGTTGGGCCCAGGCCAACCGAGGAGGAGGAAGTGATCTGATGTGCAGCCACTGCTTAATGGTAAGGGTCCCCACCTTACCATGTCTTCCTCCTGGAGGAGGAGGGGAGAAGGCCCAAGGAAGCTGTGGTTTTGTGTTGCAGCTAGAGGGGTTTGTCATGGCAGTGGAAGAATGGCCTAATGGTTAGTGTAGTGGGTCAGCAGTGGGTTGAGATCTTGGAGAACCAGGTTCAATGCCCTCTGCAGCTCCGTGTGACCCTGGACAAGTTACGTAACCCTCCGTTGCCCTGGTTACAACAGTAATAGAATGCACTACCTAGACCACGAGACCAATAGGGACAGACCCAGTACCTGTAAAGTGAAGCTGTAAACCGCTTGGATCTGAGCGGTATATAAATAAATGAATGAATGGGGGGAGGGGCTCCCTGAACATCCTAGATAATGTGTGCTGTTGAAGAGGGAGCTCAAAGCAAGTAGGGCTGTATGCTGTGGGGTGGGATGGGGAGCTGCAGGCCCAAAGGGAGGCAATCTGCAGACTGCCGCTGCTGCACTTCTTTCACACGGAGCGAGGTCGAGGTGAGGCGCTATGATTTGAATTCATGGGGGCCCGGCCCAGTGATGGATGGAAGGGGGGTGGTGCCCGGGCCAGGGGAATTATGTCCCCCCTCCCCCCCCCCCCCCCGGTAGCCTTGCCTCCGGCTGCTGGGAAAAAGTGAGAAAAACCTCGCTCCGCTGCTCTCCGCTCTTCTGTGAGGAATCAGCATCATCATCAAGGCTTGGTTCCACCCCTAGCTGTTCCTGCTGCTTCCTTCTATTGGCTGGCTGACATCCTAGAATGCTCATTTCCCTGAAGATGGACTCTCATTGGCTTGTCTCCTCCTCCCTGTAGGACTTCCCTGGTGACATCACTTTAGGGCTGTGAACTGATTGGATCCAAACTTCCTTTTCATACAGCTGCATGTAAGCTGTTATACTATTTTTTTTTTGTGTGCTCCATCTTCCCTGCCTTGTTTCTCCCCTTCTCCTACTTGCAATAATGAAGAACCGGCAGGTCCACACCTCACGTTAAAATTTCCATGGTAAAGGTAGGGACTGCTTTTTTGCATGGGGTCAGAAACAGTAGTGAATCACATTCACATTATAATAAAAATTAGTTCATTAGCATTCCGTTTTCGTTAGCTGCTACCGTGACAGAAAAATGGCTCGGAGAACCCTTTTGTGCATGTCCCGGTTTACTACTTGCGCGCTAAACTGGCTAGAACAACCAGTTTAAAAACCACGTTGCTGGCTCGTTAAGTTTAGTGCATCTGGCCCTAAGTAACTTGGTTGCCTAGGCTTATTCTTTAGGGAGAGAATTTCTGATTTGTCAGAATTGATCTGAGAGAGTGACACTTGATTCTGTTCCTTAGACAATTTACATCAAAAGAGAAGGTGTGAAGCATTTCAGTTTTGTGTCATAAATAGCAGAATATCAGCACCCCCTCAATTTATTCCCAGATTTCCTCACTATTTGAGCCTGCGAGATGAAAGAACAGGGGGACAAGGGACACCCTGCTTAGTTCACTGAGAATAGAAAGTCAAGATCAGAGCATCATTAATCATAATTTTAACCCTAACTTTTTTATATAGTGTCATGATCCAATTAGTCTATCAATCGAGCACCCTGATGTTCTGTAAGGCTGATAGGATGATATGGCTATTTCTTTTTACAAAAATCTTATTGGCATCTAAGGTTGCTATTATCTTATCAAACTTGACTTGTTTAGCTACGTGAATATGTATTATCCAATAACAGTTTGCCCTTGATGAGGTTAGCCTGATCCTGGTGTATAATTGGGGGCATGGATTTTTTTTGTAGCCTTTGCTGCATGACCTTGGATAGATCTGAATAATCCACATTGATCAGTGCGATTGGCCGGTATGAATTTTACATTTACATTAGAGTGGCATTAGTTAACTCATTCACAGATGCCAGCGAAGTCTTGTAGAAATCAGTATGATAGCCGCCTGGGTCCGGACCTTTCCCGCTTGTAGGCTGCCAATAGCCCTTTTTCTCAAGTACTGAAATAACATAATTTAATCTGTGTATCTGCCTTCTCAGATATTTTAGGGAGATGTACCTTAGCAAGTGTGGAAAGCACAAAAAGCATGACTCAAAGAATTCTCTGAAATCATTCTGTATGATGCTTGAATTTATGTTGTCTGTGACATACTACTACTACTACTTGACATTTCTAAAGCGCTACCAGGGTTACGCAGCGCTGTACAATTTAACATAGAAGGACAGTCCCTGCTCAAGGAGCTTACAATGGAGGGGAGGGGCAGTTTGAATGGAGCAATTCCCTTTGAAAAGAATAATAAAATGAAATCAAGTGTGATAATTTATTTAACAATTAAAGATCAATGTCAGATTTCAATTAATGGATTTTACTTTAAAACTGCACAGTTCCATTGTACCAGTACAACCAGTATTTGCGTATCTCCACCACTACATTCTGCAGTCATGGGGAGCATCAAAAATTAGGTGCTGGGGAAAAATTGATGCTGAGCGCTATTCTATGGCGCTCCAGTATGAGTGTTCTTTATAGAATCCCACGTAGTACTGATTCCTGCTCCCAACTTTGGCTGTGAGAACATAAACCAAGTGAAACGTGGTGTAAATCCTGGCACACAAGTTGGGTGCACATCCCTGGAATTCTATAATAATGCGTGCAACGTTTTGGAATGTCCCAACCTGCCCAGGCCCCCCTCTTTGTGTTGCGCTATGGGGGTCTTTTACTAAGCCACAGTAGTGTTTTTAGCTCGCAGTGAATCCAAAATGCCCATTATATTCCTGTGGGCATCTCTGCATTTACCGTGAGCTAAAAACGCTACCGTGGCTTAATAACCCACCTTTTCACCACTGCTTTTGGCTCCTAGCCACTACTCAATTGCCTCCCCTTGTTCCTTCTCACCCAGTACTTCCCTCGCCCTTAATTTGTCTTGTCTGTCTGTATTATATTTTTAGATTGTAAGCTCTATTGAGCAAGGACTGTCTCTCTATGTCAGGTGTTCAGCGCTGCGTGCGTCTGGTAGCGCTATACAAATGTTAATAATAATAATAAAAGACCACCCTAGGGATTTGGGTGCCCTATGTTATATAACACGCAGCCAGATGTGCCTACAAATCTTTATTACTGACAACGTCAATAATTGATAGCACCCAGTCATTGACTGTTAATAGGTTGTTAAGTTGTGTGCAATCCAGGGGTAAGTGCTCCAACATGTCAGTATAATTATTTTGTGTGAAGTTTCATTAATAATATTAAATATTTGTTTTAAAACGTTCCAAACTTCAGACCAATATACTGGCAGAAGATAGTAAAATCTGTGAAAAAGTACCTTTCTCTTTTTTACAAGACCAGCACATAGATGAAACTAAAAGACCTGCATTAAATATCAGTGGGTCCCATAAGGCCTGGTGACTGGCAAAAAACCTTGACTGATTTAATGCCAGCAGAAAAGAGGCCACAGATTGTTTTTGACCAGAAATATTTCCATTCTTCTGCAGATGGCTTTAGCAGCAGGTCCTTAGTTCAGGCTTTCTTCAGACTCACCAAGGAGTTGGATAGTCTGGCTTGTGGAAGGTTAGATGCTACGTGACCCTCTAATGGAGCTTGTTCTGCAAGGAAGCATGTTGTGGGAAAACTTAACTGCTTCAGATAATGTTTGAGCTGTAGCCATTTAAACCATGGGGAAGGGGGGGCTCTGTCATTGTTTCCTCAGTTTCTAACCAACCCAGTTTATAATCCTCAAGCGGGGCAAACCATACATACCCTCGATATGTTAAAAAAGAAAAAAAGGCTTGAGAAATGCTACTCCTGCCAGATTGTTAAAGTGGTTCAGTTTTTTAAGTCAAGGCTCAACAAATCCCAGGCACCAGATTGCCATGGTGACTTGAAATTAGCCTCTAGCACTATATATATATTTCTCCGAGGACAAGCAGGCTGCTTGTTCTCACTGATGGGTTGACGTCCTCGGCAGCCCCCTCCATCGGAAAGTTTACTAGCAAAGGCCTTTGCTAGTCCTCGCGCGCCCATACGCACCGCGCATGCGCGGCCGTCTTCCCGCCCGAAACCGGCTCGAGCCGGCCAGTCTTCTTTCGTCCGCGCTCGGTACGGTCGTGTTACGCCGTTCGTGCCCCAGAGAGTCGACCTCGCGCGTCCTTTTCGACGTGTTTTTTCCTTGTTTTTCTTTAAAAAAGTTCGGGAAGCGCTCCGGAAGTGTTCCGGAAGACCCTTTCGGGTTTTCTGCCCTTCCCGTAATTTTCACAGCTTTTGCCCCGTAAGTTTTCTTTCGTTGTCGGGGTAGGCCTAGTTTGGCCTCGGTCGAGATTTTTCTCCCTTTAAATTTTGGTGCTTCAATTTTCGCCATTTCGGCTTTTGATTTCGCCGGCGTGATTTTTCCGCCCATGACATCGAAGCCTTCCAGCGGCTTCAAGAAGTGCACCCAGTGCGCCCGGGTAATCTCGCTCACTGATAGGCACTCTGCGTGTCTTCAGTGTCTAGGGGCCCAGCACCGCCCTCAGAACTGCAGTCTGTGTTCCCTGTTACAAAGGCGGACTCAGGTAGCGAGATTAGCCCAGTGGAACGTTTTGTTCTCGGGCTCTTCGTCAACATCGGCACTGGAGGCATCGAGTGCATCGACGTCGTCAGCGTCCGGACCATCTTCCTTGGCTGCCGCTCCATCGACTGCATCGAGGCATCGGACCTCTGCATCGGCGCCGAGGCATCGGGCGACTGCATCGACGTCGGTGGTACCGAGACTTCGTCTGCTGATGTCGTCGGACGGAGGTGCATCGTCAGGAGTGCAGGTGAGGGCTGTCCATTCCCCTGCTGGTGGCGGTGAGCCTTCGGGTGGGTCTCCTCCTACCCTGAGGGCTCCTGCGGTACAGCCCCCCCGGGATCGACCCTCTTCGGTCTCGGCCCCGAGGAAGCGACGGATGGATTCTACGTCCTCCTCGTCGGTGCCGGGGAGCTCCGGTGACATGCTTCGGAAGAAGTCGAAGAAGCATCGACACCGGTCTCCTCCCCGTGTCGGCACCGAGAGCTCTGGGTCGCCGAGGGATTCGGCACCCAGCAGGCATCGGCATCGAGAGGACCGCTCACCCTCTGTTCAGGAGGTGTCGATGCGCTCCACTCTGGACAGCCCGGAACAGCCTCCTCGCCCGGAACAGGTTCTGACGTCGACACCTGCATCGACCTCTCAGCCTTTTTCTGCAGCCACTCTGAACGAGAGCCTCCGGGCCGTTCTCCCAGAGATTCTGGGAGAGCTGTTGCGCCCTTCCCTTCCGGTACCGGCGGTGCTTGCGCCTCCGGTACCGTCGAGCGTGGCGCCGGCTGGTCCATCGCCCAGGTTGAGGTCCCCGACGTCGGTACCGCGTGCGGTGCCGACCGCGGCCACCTCCCACGAAGGCTCCCCGACTACGTCGGCGGAGGGAGCTTCGCCGATGCGGGCGAGGGAGTCTACCTCTCGACGCCCCCATCGTGGACGTGGCTCCACGGAGTCGAGCCGGGCGAGGTTGCAGACACAGGTCCGTGAACTTGTGTCTGACACCGAGGGTGAGGCCTCGTGGGAGGACGAAGAAGACCCCAGATATTTCTCTGACGAGGAGTCTGAGGGTCTTCCTTCTGATCCCACTCCCTCTCCTGAAAGGCAGCTTTCTCCTCCTGAGAGTCTGTCTTTCGCTTCCTTTGTCCGGGAGATGTCTACGGCCATCCCCTTCCCGGTGGTTGTGGAGGACGAGCCCAGGGCTGAAATGTTTGAGCTCCTGGACTATCCTTCTCCACCTAAGGAAGCGTCCACTGTTCCCTTGCATCATGTCCTGAAAAAGACATTGCTTGCGAACTGGACCAAGCCTTTAAGTAATCCCCACATTCCCAAGAAGATCGAGTCCCAGTACCGGATCCATGGGGACCCAGAGCTGATGCGCACTCAGTTGCCTCACGACTCTGGAGTTGTGGATTTGGCCCTAAAGAAGGCTAAGAGTTCTAGGGAGCATGCTTCGGCGCCCCCGGGCAAAGACCCTAGAACCTTAGACTCCTTTGGGAGGAAGGCCTACCATTCTTCTATGCTCGTGGCCAAGATCCAGTCTTACCAGCTCTACACGAGCATACACATGCGGAACAATGTGCGGCAGTTGGCGGGCTTGGTTGATGCTCTTCCCCCTGAGCAAGCCAAGCCTTTTCAGGAGGTGGTCAGGCAGCTGAAGGCGTGCAGAAAATTCCTGGCCAGAGGAGTTTATGACACTTTTGATGTTGCGTCCAGGGCCGCTGCTCAAGGTGTGGTGATGCGCAGGCTGTCATGGCTGCGTGCCGCCGACCTGGAGAATAGAATCCAGCAGCGGATTGCGGACTCGCCTTGCCGTGCGGACAACATTTTTGGGGAAAAAGTCGAACAGGTGGTAGAGTCTCTCCACCAGCGGGACACCGCATTCGACAAGTTCTCCCGCCGGCAGCCTTCAGCATCTACCTCTACAGGTAGAAGATTTTTCGGGGGAAGGAAGACTGGTCCCTATGCTTCTGGTAAGCGTAGGTACAATCCTCCTTCCCGACAGCCTGCGGCCCAGGCTAAGCCCCAGCGCGCTCGCTCTCGTCAGCAGCGTGCGCCTCAGCAAGGCCCCGCGGCTCCCCAGCAAAAGCAAGGGGCGAGCTTTTGACTGGCTCCAGCAGAGCATAGCCGACATCCAAGTGTCAGTGTCGGGCGACCTGCCAGTCGGAGGGAGGTTGAAAGCTTTTCACCAAAGGTGGCCTCTCATAACCTCCGATCAGTGGGTTCTGCAAATAGTCCGGCAAGGATACACCCTCAATTTGGCCTCAAAACCTCCAAATTGTCCACCGGGAGCTCAGTCTTACAGCTTCCAGCACAAGCAGGTACTTGCAGAGGAACTCTCCGCCCTTCTCAGCGCCAATGCGGTCGAGCCCGTGCCATCCGGGCAGGAAGGGCTGGGATTCTATTCCAGGTACTTCCTTGTGGAAAAGAAGACAGGGGGGATGCGTCCCATCCTAGACCTAAGGGCCCTGAACAAATATCTCGTAAAAGAAAAGTTCAGGATGCTTTCCCTGGGCACCCTCCTCCCCATGATTCAGCAAAACGATTGGCTATGCTCTCTGGACTTGAAGGATGCCTACACTCACATCCCGATACTGCCAGCTCACAGACAGTATCTGCGATTTCAGCTGGGCACACGCCACTTCCAGTACTGTGTGCTACCCTTTGGGCTCGCCTCTGCGCCCAGGGTGTTCACAAAGTGCTTGGCTGTGGTAGCAGCGGCACTTCGCAGGCTGGGGGTGCACGTGTTCCCATATCTCGACGATTGGCTGGTGAAGAACACATCCGAGGCAGGAGCCCTGCAGTCCATGCAGATGACTATTCGCCTCCTGGAGCTACTGGGGTTTGTGATAAATTATCCAAAGTCCCATCTTCTCCCAGTGCAGAAACTCGAATTCATAGGAGCTCTGCTGGATTCTCGGACGGCTCGCGCCTATCTCCCAGAGACGAGAGCCAACAACTTGTTGTCCCTCGTCTCGCGGGTGCGAGCGTCCCAGCAGATCACAGCTCGGCAGATGTTGAGATTGCTGGGCCACATGGCCTCCACAGTTCATGTGACTCCCATGGCCCGCCTTCACATGAGATCTGCTCAATGGACCCTAGCCTCCCAGTGGTATCAGGCCGCCGGGGGTCTAGAGGACGTGATCCACCTGTCCACGAGTTTTCTCAAATCCCTATATTGGTGGACGATTTGCTCCAATTTGACTCTGGGACGTCCCTTCCAAATTCCTCAGCCACAAAAGGTGCTGACCACGGATGCGTCCCTCCTGGGATGGGGAGCTCATGTCAATGGGCTTCACACCCAAGGAAGCTGGTCCCTCCAGGAACGCGATCTGCAGATCAATCTTCTGGAGTTACGAGCGATCTGGAACGCTCTGAAGGCTTTCAGAGATCGGCTGTCCCACCAAATTATCCAAATTCAGACAGACAACCAGGTTGCCATGTACTATGTCAACAAGCAGGGGGGCACCGGATCTCGCCCCCTGTGTCAGGAAGCCGTCAGCATGTGGCTCTGGGCTCGCCGTCACGGCATGGGGCTCCAAGCCACATATCTGGCAGGCGTAAACAACAGTCTGGCCGACAGGTTGAGCAGGATTATGCAACCTCACGAGTGGTCGCTCAATTCCCGTGTGGTACGACAGATCTTCCAGGTGTGGGGCACCCCCTTGGTAGATCTCTTCGCATCTCGAGTGAACCACAAAGTCCCTCAGTTCTGTTCCAGGCTTCAGGCCCACGGCAGACTGGCATCGGATGCCTTCCTCCTGGACTGGGGGGAGGGTCTGCTGTATGCTTATCCTCCCATACCTCTGGTGGGGAAGACTTTGTTGAAACTCAAGCAAGACCGAGGCACCATGATTCTGATTGCTCCTTTTTGGCCGCATCAGATCTGGTTCCCTCTTCTTCTGGAGTTGTCCTCCGAAGAACCGTGGAGATTGGAGTGTTTTCCGACCCTCATCACACAGGACGAAGGGGCACTTCTGCATCCCAGCCTCCAGTCGCTGGCTCTTACGGCCTGGATGTTGAGGGCGTAGACTTTGCCTCTTTGGGTCTGTCAGAGGGTGTCTCCCGCATCTTGCTTGCTTCCAGGAAAGATTCCACTAAGAGAAGTTACTTCTTCCATTGGAGGAGGTTTGCCGTCTGGTGTGACAGCAAGGCCCTAGATCCTCGCTCTTGTCCTACACAGACCCTGCTTGAATACCTTCTGCACTTGTCTGAGTCTGGTCTCAAGACCAACTCTGTAAGGGTTCACCTTAGTGCAATCAGTGCTTACCATTACCATGTGGAAGGTAAGCCGATCTCAGGACAGCCTTTAGTTGTTCGCTTCATGAGAGGCTTGCTGTTGTCAAAGCCCCCTGTCAAGCCTCCTACAGTGTCATGGGATCTCAATGTCGTTCTCACCCAGCTGATGAAACCTCCTTTCGAGCCACTGAATTCCTGCCATCTGAAGTACTTGACTTGGAAGGTCATTTTCTTGGTGGCAGTTACTTCAGCTCGTAGAGTCAGTGAGCTTCAGGCCCTGGTAGCCCAGGCCCCTTACACCAAATTTCATCATAACAGAGTAGTCCTCCGCACTCACCCTAAGTTCTTGCCAAAGGTCGTGTCGGAGTTCCATCTAAACCAGTCAATTGTCTTGCCAACATTCTTTCCCCGTCCTCATTCCTGCCCTGCTGAACGTCAGCTGCACACATTGGACTGCAAGAGAGCATTGGCCTTCTACCTGGAGCGGACACAGCCCCACAGACAGTCCGCCCAATTGTTTGTTTCTTTTGATCCCAATAGGAGGGGAGTGGCTGTAGGGAAACGCACCATATCCAATTGGCTAGCAGATTGCATTTCCTTCACTTACTCCCAGGCGGGGCTGGCTCTTGAGGGTCATGTCACGGCTCATAATGTTAGAGCCATGGCTGCGTCGGTAGCCCACTTGAAGTCAGCCTCTATTGAAGAAATTTGCAAAGCTGCGACGTGGTCATCTGTCCACACATTCACATCTCATTACTGCCTGCAGCAGGATACCCGACGCGACAGTCGGTTCGGGCAGTCAGTTCTTCAGAACCTGTTTGGGCTTTAGGATCCAACTCCACCCCCCGAGGGCCCTGTTTGTTCTGTTCCAGGCTGCACTCTCAGTTAGTTGGTAAATTTTTTAGGTCAATTTCAGTTATGTCCTCGCCGTTGCGAGGCCCAATTGACCATGGTTGTTGTTTTGAGTGAGCCTGGGGGCTAGGGATACCCCATCAGTGAGAACAAGCAGCCTGCTTGTCCTCGGAGAAAGCGAATGCTACATACCTGTAGAAGGTATTCTCCGAGGACAGCAGGCTGATTGTTCTCACAAACCCGCCCGCCTCCCCTTTGGAGTTGAGTCTTCCCTAGAAGTGTATTGTCTTGCTACATACTGGACTGGCCGGCTCGAGCCGGTTTCGGGCGGGAAGACGGCCGCGCATGCGCGGTGCGCATGGGTGCGCGAGGACTAGCAAAGGCCTTTGCTAGTAAACTTTCCGATGGAGGGGGCTGCCGAGGACGTCAACCCATCAGTGAGAACAATCAGCCTGCTGTCCTCGGAGAATACCTTCTACAGGTATGTAGCATTCGCTATATTGTAGAAAGGCTCTTGCTGGTCCAGGCGGTGGAGCCCTGCCCCCACCAGCTGCCAGTTAGGAGGTTGGGCATTATGTAGCAGAAAGGCAAGCTAACGTTGGACTGATGAAGTACAAGGGCACAGTTTGTGCAATACTACCCGAGATATTCAACAGCAAGGTCTACTGATGGATATCATTTCTCCAGCATTACTACAGATACCCAGCGCTCTGCAAATACCTAGACAACTCCTGCTTCCTAGAGCTTAGTGTGTTCAAAACACAACCGCTGACCTCACTTGCTCACTGCAGAGAGCTCATGGAGGTGCCAATAACCCCAGTTTGAGGCTTTAATGGAAACTCCAGAGCCACCCTTGCTGCCCAGTGGAAAGCAGCATAATATTATAGTCTAAATATTTCTTGGATTTAAAAATGGAATGGTATGTTTGTTTCCATTGTCCATTGTAAGCTTTCCTTTTGTAAGCTTACTTCCCTCTGCAGAAGGGAGAGGGTTGTTGTGGGGGAAGGGATAGAAAGGGCAGACAGTGAATGGAAGGGGGAGAGAGAGAGGGCAGACAGGGGCAGATGGTGGATGGAAGGGGCAGAGATAGAGGGCAGATGTAGATGGAAGGAGCAGGGAGAGAGGGTGACAGCAGAGAGGGCAGACACTGGATGGCAGAGAGAGAACAAAGAGATGCTGGATGGAAGGAAGACAGTGAAAAGAAGATGAGGAAAGCAGAAACCAGAGACAACAAACTGTAAATAAAATATATATTTTTATTTTTTTTGCTTTAGGATAAAGTAGTATTGTAGCTGTGTTAATAAATGTTTATAATAGAACATGTAAACAAGGTAATCTTTTTATTGGACTAATTTTAATACATTTTGGTTAACTTTCGGAGAACAAAACCCCCTTCCTCAGGTCAGGATAGGATACTGTAAATAAAATATATATTTTTATTTTTTTGCTTTAGGATAAAGTAGTATTGTAGCTGTGTTAATAAATGTTTATAATAGAACATGTAAACAAGGTAATCTTTTTATTGGACTAATTTTAATACATTTTGGTTAACTTTCGGAGAACAAAACCCCCTTCCTCAGGTCAGGATAGGATACTGTAACAGCACTATACTGTATTGACTTGAGGAAGGATGTTTTGGCCTCTGAAAGCTAAGTGTATTAGTCCAATAAAATGGTATTATTTTATTTTCTATATTTATTTCTATTTGTTAATTTGTAAAGTGGTGATTGGTACTTGTTAGTTTTTTCAAATTTACATCTGATGTCTTTATATTTTGCACAGTATGGTAGTTTGGTATTTATGGTATTTTATGCTAGACGGGGGGGGGGGGGGGGGGGGGGTCAACTGATAGTCTGCAGGGGGGCACCAGAGACCCTAGGCACGGCCCTGCTTATGGAGGTTGAGGATGAGCCCAGGGTTGAGATGCTCGAGGTCCTGGATTATCCTCCACCTAGAGAGGCTGTGATGGCTCCTCTACATAAGGTACTGAAAGAAGTCCTTATGCGGAACTGGTCGTTCCCTCTGTTTGGCCCCGTGATCCCGAAGAAAACTGAATCCCAGTATCGGATCCACGGTGAACCTGGATTGATGAGGTCTCAGTTACCCCACAATTCCATGGTTGTGGACTCCACCCTCAAGAGAACTAGGGACTATGCCTCAGTGCCCCCAGGCAGAGAAGCTAGGACTCTTGATTCTTTTGGGAGGAAAACGTATCAGGCCGCTATCCTCGCTGCCAAAATTCAATCTTACCAGCTCTTCACGAGCATCCATTTGCGGAACTCGATGAGGCAACCGTCCAGCTTGGTTGATGCACTCCCTCCGGAGCAGGCCGAGCCTTTTCGCCAGGTGGTCAGGCAGCAGAAGGCATGTTGAAAGTTCCTGGCAAGGGGTATTTTCAACACTTTTGTTATAGCATCCAGGATCGCTGCCCAAGGTATAGTAATGCGCACACTCTCATGGCTGCGTGTCTCTGACCTGGATCATTCTGTCCAGCAGCGTATGGTGGATGTTCCTTGCTGGGGGGATAACCTTTTTGGTGAGAAAGTAGAGAATCTAGTTGACCAGATCAAGAAGCACAATGATGCTATGAATTCTCTCTCCCACCGGGCGTCTTCTGCTACTACCTCCTCATCTAGGAGGTTTTTTGGAGGGAAGAGGAGTGCTCCCTATTCCTATGCTAGGCGTAGGTACACTCCTGCTTCTCGGCAGCCTGCCCAGGCTCAGTCCCAGCGCGCTCTATCTCGTCAACAGCGAGCACCTAAGGCCACTGTGGCTCCCCAGCAAAAGCAAGGGACGGGCTTTTGACTGGCTCCAGTTCAGCATAGCCTCAGTAAATGTGTCCATACTGGACGACTTGCTGGTTGGGGGGAGGTTAATGTTCTTTCACCAAAGGTGGTCTTTTATAACCTCCGACCGGTGGGTTCTTCAAGTTGTCCGGTTAGGATACACCCTCAATCTGGAATCCAAGCCTCCAAATTGCCTTCCGGGAGCTCAGTCCTACAGCTCCCAGCACAAGCAGGTACTTGCAGAGGAACTCTCCACCCTTCTACAGGCCCAAGCGGTCGAACCCATTCCACCAGGGGAAGAAGGGCTGGGATTCTATTCCAGGTACTTCCTTGTGCAAAAGAAAACAGGGGGGATGTGTCCCACCCTAGATCTAAGGGCCCTGAACAAATTTCTTATCCGAGAAAAGTTCATGATGATTTCCCTAGGCACCCCATGATTCAGGAAAACAATTGGCTATGCTCTCTGGACTTAAAGGATGCTTACACACACATCTCGATACTTCCAGCTCACAGGAAGTGTCTTTGATTTCATTGGGAACACAGCATTTTCAGTACCGTGTACTGCCTTTTGGTCTGGCGTCTGCGCCCAGAGTGTTTACAAAATGCCTAGCTGTAGTTGCAGCGATGCTACGCAGACTGGGAGTGCATGTGTTTCCTTATCTCGACGATTGGCTGGTGAAGAGCACCTTGAAGGAAGGTGCTCTGGAGTCCATGCGAATGACTATTCAGGTGCTGGAGCTACTGGGGTTTGTCATAAATTATCCCAAGTCCCTCTCACCCCAGTCCAAAAATTTGAATTCATTGGAGCTCTGCTGAACCCTCAGACAGCTCGAGCTTATCTCCCCGAGGCAAGGGCGGACAACCTTCTGTCCCTGGTGTCCATGGTTCGAGCGTCTCAGCAGGTCACGGCTCGGCAGATGTTGAGACTTCTGGGGCACATGGTCTCCACAGTTCATGTAACGCCCATGGCACGTCTACATATGAGATCAGCTCAATGGACCCTAGCTTCCCAGTGGTTTCAAGCTGCGCGAGATCTAGAGGATGTAATCCAACTGTCCACCAACTTTCGGAATTCTCTTCAGTGGTGGACGATTCGATCCAGTTTGACCATGGGGGTGACCATTCCAAGTTGCTCACCCACAAAAAGTGCTGACGACGGATGCATCTCTCCTGGGGTGGGGAGCTCATGTAGATGGGCTCCACACTCAGGGAGCCTGGTCCGTTCAGGAAAAAGGTCTGCAGATCAACCTCCTGGAATTAAGAGCGATCTGGAATGCTAGGCTTTCAGAGATCGGCTGTCCAACCAAATCATTTTGATTCAGACAGACAATCAGGTTGCCATGTTTTACACCAACATGCAGGGGGGTACTGGATCTCGCCCTCTATGTCAGGAAGCCATCCAGATGTGGCTTTGGGCATGCCGTCATGACATGTTTCTCCAAGCCACTTACATAAGTACATAAGTAATGCCACACTGGGAAAAGACCAGGGGTCCATCAAGTCCAGCATCCTATCCACGACAGCGGCCAATCCAGGCCAAGGGCACCTGGCAAGCTTCCCACACGTACAAACATTCTATAGGCATAAACAACAGTCTGGCCAACAGGTTGAGCAGGATAATGCAACCTAACGAGTGGTCACTGAACATGGGCATAGTCCACAAGGTCTTCCGAGCATGGGGCACCCCCTCGGTGGATCTTTTGGCTGCTCAGATCAATCACAAGTTCCCTCAGATCTATTCCAGACTTCAGGCCCACGACAGACTAGCATCAGATGCCTTTCTCCTACATTGGGAGACAGGCCTTCTGTATGCGTATCCTCCCATACCTCTAGTAGGGAAGACTTTGCTGAAACTCCAGCAAGACTGCGGGACCATGAACCTGATTGCACCCTTCTGGCCACGTCAGATTTGGTTCCCTCTTCTTCTGGAGTTGTCCTCCGAAGAACTGTGGAGATTGGAGTGTTTTCCAACCCTCATCACTCAGAACGAGGGGTCGCTTCTATATCCCAACCTCCAGTCTCTGGCTCTCACGGCCTGGATGTTGAGAGCTTAGAATTTGCCTCCTTGGGTCTTTCAGAGGGTGTCTCTCGAGTCTTGCTTGCTTCCAGGAAAGATTCCACAAAGAGGTGTTACTCTTTCAAATGGAGGAGGTTTGCCGTCTGGTGTGACAGCAAGGCCCTAGATCCTCTTTCTTGTCCTACATAGATCCTGCTTGAATACCTTCTACACGTGTCAGAGTCTGGTCTCAAGACCAACTCCGTAAGAGTTCACCTTAGTGCAATTAGTTCTTTTCATCGCCGTGTAGAGGGTAAGCCTATCTCTGGACAGCATTTAGTTGTTCGCTTCAGGAGACGTTTGCTTTTGTCAAAGCCCCCTATCAAACCTCCACCAGTGTCATGGGATCTCAACGTCATTCTCACCCAGCTGATGAAAGCTCCTTTTGAGCCACTGAATTCCTGCCATCTGAAGTACTTGACCTGGAAGGTCATTTTCTTGGTGGCTGTTACTTCAGCTCGTAGGGTCAGTGAGCTTCAGACCTTGGTAGTACATGCACCTTATATCAAGTTTTATCACAACAGAGTAGTTCTCCGCACGTACTCTAAGTTCCTGCCAAAGGTGGTGTTGGAGTTCCATCTGAACCAGTCAATTGTCTTGCCAACGTTTTTTCCTCGTCCTCATACCCACCCTGGCGAAAGCAGTTTGCATACCTTGCTTGGACTGCTAGAGAATTGGCCTTTTACGTGGAGCGGACGAAGCCCTTCAGACAGTCTGCCCAGTTGTTTGTTTCTTTTGACCCCAACAGGAGGGGAGTCGCCATCGGGAAAACGCACAATCTCCAATTGGCTAGCAGATTGCATTTCCTTCACTTACGCCCAAGCTGGGCTGACTCTGGAGGGTCATGTCATGGCTCATAATGTTAGAGCCATGGCCGCGTCAGTGGCTCACTTAAAGTCAGCCTCCATTGAAGAGATTTGCAAGGCTGCAACATGGTCATCAGTCCACACATTCACATCTCACTACTGCCTTCAGCAGGATACTCAACGCGACAGTCGGTTTGGGCAGTCATTGCTGCAGAATCTGTTCGGTGTTTAGAATCCAACTCCACCCACCTAGACCCATTTTTATTTTGTTCCAGGCTGAATTTCCAGTTAGTTGTTTATGGTTTCAGGTCAATCTATGTTATGTCCTCGCCGTTACGAGGCCCAATTGACCAATGTTCATTGTTTTGAGTGAGCCTGGGTGCTAGGGATACCCCACATGTGAGAACAAGCAGCCTGCTTGTCCTCGGAGAAAGCGAAGATATTTACCTGTAGCAGGTATTCTCCGAGGACAGCAGGCTGATTGTTCTCACAAACCTTCCCACCTCCCCTTTGGAGTTGTTACTAGTTTGTTGTATGCTTTTTGATTTAACTAAGGGGCACGCTCAAGCGACGGGCGGGAAGTCATCCACGCAAGTGCAGTGCGTATGATTCACGCGCCAGAAGACTCTGGGCAAAACTTTTTATTTTTGCTTCAAACATTTGCTCCATTTCCTGGGCCGACGCGGATGTCGACCCACATGTGAGAACAATCAGCCTGCTGTCCTCAGAGAATACCTGCTACAGGTAAAGTATCTTCGCTTAATGGAACATTTTTCCAGTGTAGTCCAACATCAAAGTGAGCTTGACACCCCACCCTAAAGGAGCTGCAGTAGACCTCAGAGGGGACCTCTCTTCCTTTCCTGCACCCCACTTTTCAACTTTGATGGAGACAACGAGGGGAGGAGGGAAGGTCTAACCACTGGCTCCTAAATTTCCTGGCTGGTTCTTAATTTCAAAGAAAATTTGTTGAATTGTGTTTTATGAGCAAAGAAAACTGAAAATAGCACTTAAAATTTGAGGTAACACACGTTGTATGTGCAGGACGTCAGACTCAGAAACAGAACGAAGGAAGACGAGGACCTCGGCTGGTGGGGGTTGGGGTTCCCCGCCAGCAAAGGTAGGCGACGGCGGGTGGGGGGGGTCGAGAGGGTCATCGGCGGGGGGGGGTCAAAGTTGTTGTTGGTGATGCTGGCGGCGGCGGGGGATGTCGGCAATGGCGGGGGGGGGGGGGGTGCTAAAATGTACCAAAGTCTAGCTATGCCCCTGGTCAAGAGTCCTTTATTAGTACATCTGACATGGGCCATGTTTGCCGTCAAGTGCCTGCATCAAGGGTCAATGAAATCAATCTATGCTTTTAGAATAATGAGCATAAAATTTACTTGGAACTTGCATAAGACACTTGTCTGGGTCCAACTGAATATCGGTGTGGATCCACATAAGGGGTCTGGCATTCTGACCCCTTCCCCTTTTTAAAACTTCTTTCCAACATTCCTTTGGCTTGGATAGAGTAAAAAGATATTTATAGTATCAGTTGTCTTATTTTCCATGTCGCTGTATATCTCCTAGAAATGGGATGAGCTCTCCCATTTTCTGTGTTTGATCTGTGTAAATATTGTCTTTAGTGGAAAACTTTTGTGTGTGATAGTTATTAGAGAAAAAGTGAACTTACTAGGTAAAACTGAACTTGTTATTTTCTTGCTTGTAATATTTCTTCTCTGACTCCTGAACATCGCTTCAATTTTGCCAACTTGAAAAGTACACTAGTGCAGCTTTTAACGTTTAACATATGATTTCTATAATTAGGGCAATTTTTGTTTTGATTTTCAGTTCTAGCTCTATCGGTATAACTTTCAGCCTTCTGTCAGTTTCCCCCCCCCCCCCCCCCCTTTAGGTAGCAATGATTATTCCCCCTCAGAATAGCATTCTATGATTTTTAGCAGAGAACAAGTTATAATGTAAATTAAAATCATTGATTGTCTTCTTCACTGGGTTTATAAACTCTCCTCTCCCCAGTAAAGACAAATTCAGTCTCCATGTAAACTTGAGTCTAAGTGCTGTTCTTACTGTCGGTGTTAAAGCCACTGGGTATTGATCTGAAAGCAGATAATACTACATTTAGTATATTTGTCATGAGACTCAAAGAGCAAATGAAATAATCAATGTAGCTATGCAAGTTGTGATGCATAGTGTAGAAGGTATAATCTCCACTGGATGGATATTTACTTATCCTCACACTTTAAGTGTTTAGCATACCTGGTGTTTTGTTTTTTTTACCTGTGTACCCAGACAAATATTCCAGAAGCATAAATATATATGCATTGCCATACTGGGGCAGGTCAAAGGCTCACAAAGCCCAGTACCTGTCGAGATCCCCAAAAAGGAAAATTGATTTTATGCTGCTTATTTTGGGAATAAGCAGTGGATTTTCCCAAGTCTGTCTTAATAATAGCTTATGGACTTTTCTTTCAGAAACTTGTCCAATCCTTGTATGTCCCTAGCCCTTTGTATTTTTGTAAAGAATAAACAAGTGATTCATGTTGGCCTGTTCCACTCCACTCAGTTTTTTATTCCAGTCTTCTGTTCTTTTCCCATTACCAGTGGCAGTTCTTCTATTTTGACATATGCTGAACAAGTGCAGCATAGAAATCACGGACCATCATATGCATTTATTAAAACAAACTTATCAGAACTCAGAGAACAATGAAGTATGCTGTACCTCCTCTCTGTCTGCCTTTGATTTTATAAAGTGACTGCAACGACTTTAGTCTAGAATGCAGACCCTTCTGCTCTTGGAGTTGTAAGGTGTAGAATACATCTGAGCTATCTCGTTCCTCCTTTCAGCTCATGATAGGTGTGCCTCCTGCAAAAAAGCTATTTAAGCATTTGTCATTTTACAATACTGGAGTATATGCTTCCTCTTTGATTTCGATTTGACACCCCTCTAATACTGTATTGTAGTGTTTTGGGACCTTGCCAGGTACTTGTAACCTGGATTGGCCACTGTTGGAAATAGGATGCTGGGCTTGATGGACCTTTTGTCTGTCCCAGTATGGCAACACTTATGTACTTATTTAATGAAGTAAGGTTAATCTGCTTTCTGCCATCCTGCTCACTTCTTCAGTACTTTTGTCAAATACATCTTAGGCACACTTGTTTTGTACTATCGTTCCCACTATCATGAATTCATCTCTGTCACCTATATAATAACCTATTTCTTTTGTGTTTGTTGGTTTGTTATTTTCCACCTGTTATTTCAGAAACTCGTTTTTGCATCCTAACTAATCCTTAATCCCGTCTTCCACTATTTAATTCCTCTGCTGATTGCCAGTCTTCCTGAAACTTTCCACCTGGACATAGGCAAACCATCTTCTATGGCTGCTCAGCAGAGTCCTTTCCAGTGGGACCATAGTTGAGAATTAAAGCTTCACTCGCCACCCCCTACCTCATGTATCCCCTTCATCTTGCAACTAACAACAGTGAAACCAACCAGTCAAGTCCCATTCTCTTAATTCCTACCAATACTTTTGTAAGTGCTTTCAAAATCTTTAATATTGTATGGAAAGTTTGCCTATTTTGCAGATTACATCAAAATCTGCATCTGAGAAAACAGTAGATGTACAAAGTGTGGGAAACAGGAGGAGGTTTCTAGTGAAACATGAGAAATGGTCTAGTGTTTGGCAGCTAATATTTATTGTTTAAAAATAATGCAGGGCCATGTATTTGTGCAGCAAAATCCCAAGGAATCAGAATAGTATAGAGGGTGAAGTTCTGTGTGAAAAGGACAGCATGATTGCTGGATGGTTGTATACTTTAAAGTGGCCAAACAGGTAGAAAAGATAACAGCAAAAGCCAGGAGGGTGTGTAGATACAAAGGGGAGAGGAATGAACAGCAGGAAAAAGGTGATAGTGCCTCTGTATAAGTCTCTGATAAGACTTCACTTACGAGTGCTGTGCACAGTTCTGGAGGCCATACCTTCCAAAGG
The DNA here is from genome assembly GCF_901765095.1 of Microcaecilia unicolor. NCBI lineage: Eukaryota > Metazoa > Chordata > Amphibia > Gymnophiona > Siphonopidae > Microcaecilia > Microcaecilia unicolor. The sequence continues at coordinate 157,605,362 of NC_044035.1, forward strand.
CTATAAACCAGATGAAGTTGGTTAGAGAGCAAGCTACTAAAAGATCATCAGTCTTCAGCATAAAGCACATGAGGGCAGACAAATATCTAAATATGTATGAAGGAGAGGTGCAAAAGAGGGTTTCTCATTCATAAATTCACAGGAATCTGAGCTCTTTCAGTAGACAGGAGGCTCTGAAACAAGGGTCAGAGGTTGAGAGTGTAAGAGGTAGTGAAAGGAAATGATGAATTTACAGAAAGGCAACAAAGGAAAAATACATAAAAATGGACAAAATGAAAAAAAAATATAAAAAGAAAATCATGAAAAAATATTTGTAAAGAAATATATGTAAAAAGCCCACTTACCCTCCACAAACGGTACAGCTTAGAAAAATACAGCTGAGTAAATAATGAATTAATTGGAAGACTAACATTATAAAACATGTTAGACCTGAGAAATGCTATTGCACTCCATGTGGCCCTTTTACTAAGCAGTGGTAAAATTTGCAGTTATTGCAGCTTAAAATGGGACTTTACTGTACGGTAGCTGTAGATTTAATAAAGCAACTATTGGAGGCATTCCCAGCATTTGCTGTTAAAGGTGCCGCCTTAAATTTATAGATACCATGCAGTACTGTTCTTGGAGTTAGTGCAGAAGAACTTAATGCTTCCTTTTAAGAGGTGGTAAGTGGGTCCCGTGCAACAGTGTCAAGTAGCACATGTTATTTGCAGTGCGCTAATTGCAAAATGCCTTCGAAGCCCATTATCAGCCCATGACATTCCTCTTTACTTTGTTTGCGGAGATGTTATTTTTAATTTGGAGTAACTAAGTATGTTTATCTTGGGTGGATATTTGTTGTGGTGGTTTAATATTTTTTGTTTTCTTCTCTGATTTCCCGTATATATTATGACAATTCTAATATTCCATAGTGTCCCACAGATCAATCCAGCAGGTGGAGATAGAGAGAACTTCTGAGGGTCTCTATGTGGTCATGTGTAGCCACCCAAACCTCAATCTAGCTCACCTTTAAGCTCATTCCACTAGGGTGCAAGCGGCTTCTGTGGTGGAGTCAAAGTCGGTATCCTTGGAGGAGATTTGTAGATCGGCTACCTGGTCATTGGTTCATCGTTCGGGGCTTCAGTGCTGCAAACTGGGATCTCTGGGTCCCGCCCTACTTAAGAACTGCTTGAGTATATCCCACCAGTCTGGATTGATCTGTGGGATGCTATGGAAGGAAAAATTAGTTATTACCTGATAATTTTTTTTCCATTAGTCCTGGCAGATCAATCCAGAGACCTTCCCTGGAAGTTTCTGCGTATGTTTGTTTGATTTCTAGTTCATGTTTGGAGTTGTTGTTTCAGATTGTTTATTGTTTGTTCAATGTGGATTGGAGCGAATGCCTTACTTGCTGCGAGCTGCACGAGTTCCTCCCGCGGTTGCAGGGTATGCTTGAATTTTCTGAGGACAGGAGAATAGCTCTTTAGTTGGGAGTTGAAAGTCTACATGGCTTTGATATCGATAATACTGAGTTTTGGGTGGCTACACATGACCACATATAGAGCCTCAGAAGTTCTCTCTATCTCCACCTGCTGGCAGAGGGACATAACCCATCAGTCTCTGGATTGATCTGTCAGGACTAATGGAAAGAAAATTATCAGGTAATAACTAATTTTACCATAATAAAATAAGAATAGTTTTCTTTCTCTCATATATCCACTTTCCTTGTGATCTTGTGCCACTACCTTGATCCGTGGTAGTCAAAGCCATGCCATATTCAGAACTACTGGGAACGGGGTTTGAAGTACACAATAGCCATGGTGAATCATTAGTAATGCATCGGTCTTTGTTTTGCCACCTGCCCATGCCTCTCTGATTTCTGCATAGATTCTCTAATGCTGTCTCTTCATCTTCTCTTCTGCTGCTGTGATGGTATTCCAGATTTTCATTTTTATCTTTGTGTGCTACACTTGGTTGAGTAGGAAACAGCAAAGATGCATAAAGATCTGGGCTCTTTGTTAATCTCCCCCATTATACTCCAGCCTTTGTTGCTAAAGTTTAGCAGAAAAGCCTTTAAAAAATACCTTGTTGAATTCTGGTATATTTTCTCTCATGCTTTGAGATGCCTCTATAACTTTAACTTTGTCTCCAGTGTTTTGCACTCTGACCAGCTTAATGCGACCAGTTGTGTATTCATTTGGAGGTAGTTACTGTGCATTAATTGCTCTGAGTTAACCGCTGCATTGATGTCACATCAATTAATAAAAAAAAAGAGGTGTAATTAGCTGTATTACACATTATTGGCTGTTTCATTAATGATTGTGTAAACTGCATGACAGCCCTTCCAAATATGCTCCTAACAGTTAGTGCAGAGGTTTTGCAGTTACCAGGTGGTAATTTTGGATATTAGCACAAAATCTTAGTGCGCTTTAGTATATGAGAACCAAAGCATGCTGGCTATCCATTCAGAGGAAAAAAAACCAAAACCTATTGGGTCAGTTTCCTCCTCTGCTCCAGGATACCAAAGAGTCTTTTGTTTTACCTGTTCCAGTTCTCAAGATCATCCATTTTTCCCGTTAAATGTTTCTCAGGTCTCTCCAGCACAACTGTTTTCCACCTGGCTTTGGTAAGGGACTGCTTTAGGCCCTCGTCCTCTTCTTTAGGTTCCAGTTCAGCTCTGATCTTATGTTCTAGGAAAGTATGAATGGTTGTAGCTAGCCATATCCATGTCACACTCTATTCCACTGATTAGGCCAGGGGAAAGAACGAGATCACAGAAAGGTGGTATATTGAATACCATCCCCATCAACCACTTCCTAGCCTTTATCAGAAGCCTGTTCATTTCGCTCAACTCTCTTCTGGACAGCTGTTTTACAACCTGGTCTGCCAACATTGTTGATAGCAAGCATTTATCTGCCTCTCAGGACAGTTCTTTTTTTAAGTCCCACTGTTATTTATCTCAGCAATTTAGGGATTTTATTGAGGGTGATGGTGGGAACTGCCCAGTTTAGTTCCCTTCTCACCTTATTGGTTCATAGCCCTCTCTTCTTTTGTTTGTATAAAGTTAGTAATTTTATTACGTTTTATTAATTACGGCAGTTGATCATGTTTACAAAGTACAGCTGTAGCAAGAAAATTGGTATTCAAAAGTTTCACAAGCTTTGAAAAACACCATTAAATCTCATTAACTAGAATTTTGCAGTTTGCTTATATTATATGCTAACTAGTTTATCACGTTATTAGTTAGGATAATATTCCCAAACCTTTATGAATTGAATCATTTTGTCAGGAGAATCTTACTGGAGCCATTCAGAAGGCAGAGAGACAGGTATCTACTATTTTTGTTTTCCTCAGCATCATAGCCTTGATATGGGGTGTTCAGTCATGGAGTAACAAGATGTACATCAGAAAACAAAGCAATGGTGAGGAAACAGCTTCTTTAAATGATTATAAAGAAACATTTTTTTTAGTAATAGTAAATATATGTTTTCTGATATTTTCATCAACAGTTAATATTGTTATGCATAAACCTGGCCTGTTTGCATTACTTGGGGCCTGAACTCCTTCATTCCTGCTTGTTTGTACATAACAATATATGCCTGTTTCTTCTCTTTATTGTGAGCATACAGGACCCACAACTGTTTTCTGGCTTCCTTGAAGAGGATAGTAACATAGTAACATAGTGTGATTGCAGGACTGCAGAGGGAGTCTGACAGGGGTGCATGATCCACATCAGAGAACGGTTGTTGCATGACTGGATTGAAGTCATTTTGCAGAGGTTATAAAATAGAAGAGAAGATCCCTGCTTCAGTTCTGATAGAACTGGAAGCCCAAAGGAGCAAGAGTAAACTGCTAGGTCACCCCCCCACCCCCCAACCAAACAAACAAAAAAACGCTTTTCTTAGATATTCTTGTAATTCCATTTCCCAGATTTTCCTGTAAGTATTTCCCATCTCTCTTTTCTTCTTCTCTGCACTTGCTCTCAGTGTAGCCTTTGTTTCTTCAGCTCCTGAAAAGCATTTTCGTTCCTTTTGGCACTCTAAAATGATAGTACAGAGTCAGACCAGCTCCTCTTATCTTAAAATAATTTCCTCTCATTCTTGTTGTCTGCTACATTTTGCAGGCCACCCTCCCCGCATGCTTGGGCTCATGGCTGCACACTTCATTCTTTAGATGGGGGAAGAAGGGAAGAGCTAATAAAGCCAGCTGCCTAAGGACAGGTGAAATGGCTCTGCATTATTGCTTCAGTTCAGCATATTGCATTAAATCTTTAGCCTGGTTTCCTCTCTCAGTATTGTTCACTGTGAGCTTTATTAAGTATTGATTTAACAGATTTTAAAAGCAGCATGCAATTAAAGCATATTAGTTTGTCACCAGTACAGATGAGTGCTGAGATGCTGGCAAAAAGCTCAGAAGAGATGTGTTAGGCATTTTCTGTCTAGGATTCTAAAGGTAAAGTTCTTGGAAGCCTATATGGAGCTGAACATCTTTGGGGGTCTTTTACTAAGCCGTGGTAGAAATCAGCTGGTGGTAAATGCATGTAGGGGTAGGGGAACTGGCAGTTCACAAGACAAAGGTGAGGAGCAGTAGCCTGCAGGATAAAGGAGGTGCAGTAACTGCAGTGGTGCAATACTTTGCATTTTGTACTTACCTGTCCTGTATTAAGTTACACTGTGTTAAAGATCTGCCTTCTTTGTATGTTGCAATTCTCACCAATTCAATAGTGCATAAAGGGGTTCTTTCACTAAGCTACTGTAACGTTTTTAGCTCGTGGTAGAAATCAGCTGGTGGTAAATGCCATAGGAATATAATGGGTGTCTTGGCGTTTACCGCCAGCTGATTTCTACCACGAGCTAAAAACGTTACAGTAGCTTAGTGAAAGAACCCCTTTATGCACTACTGAATTGGTGAGAATTGCAACATACAAAGAAGGCAGATCTTTAACACAGTGTAACTTAATACAGGACAGGTAAGTACAAAATGCAAAGTATTGCACCACTTCAGTTACTGCACCTCCTTTATCCTGCAGGCTACTGCTCCTCACCTTTGTCTTGTGAACTGCCAGTTCCCCTACCCTGGTGGCTGATGCTTCTCTGTCAGTTTTTTCTTCAGTGACCCTGCCACCACATGCATCCTCAGCCTTTATTTTTTGGGTTATTATACTTGGGGCCCTGTTTACTAAGACGTACTAGCGTTTTTAGCGTGGGCTAAAAATTAGCGCATGCTAACGCTAGAGACACCCATATATTCCTATGGGTGTCTCTAGTGTTAAATTAGCCCATGCTAAAAACATTAGTGCGCCTACAGCACAACTTAGTAAACAGGGCCCGTGGTTTGCAAGGGGAATTATTTTATGATACTTGCTTTGTGGCTAGATCATTAAAGACCAGTCAGGAGAAACTTTGGGACTCACATTTTAATTTCCTCTGCAACAGACTCTGATCTTTGGTTCGTCACCTTAGCTTCCTGTATATGCATATATCCAACTGTTATTAGGTGATGAATTAAAAGGATACAGACTTAAATGTCTTCAAGAATTAAAATGTTTATTAGCCATAGACAAGCAGGGTAAGCCAGCTACACAAATTGTGATATCATTTCAAAGCAAAAGACGTGAAGCTTTTCAGAGCAAGCTGTAGAAAAGTCTAGAAGGCTTTAGTTCTGCCTTGTTATCATTTGGGTCTCCCTTGGTGTCTCTTTGTCTGCAGATCTGATTGGATACTTCTTTTTTTTTTTTTTTTCCTTCTCCCTTAGATGTTTTTTTCCTACAGTTTTTACTGCTTCAGTTATCATTCTCATGCTATTCTCAGAGCAAATTTCTCAGCATTTATTATGCTTTTTATTTTGTGACGAGAACCGAGCCTTAGTGTGTCTTTGTGAGGCACATTCAACAAACTCAGTTGGCTGTTCTGTTTTCATTGCAATTTCATTTGTTTTATTTTGCTTCAACTGTTAACTTCATAATGGCAGGGAAGAAAGCCAGAGGCTTCAAGTGGTGCCCAACATACAGTATATTTCCCATTATTGTTTGGACATTTCAACACGGACTTTTATCATGATAGTACATGGGGATGGAAGAGGACAGGAACTGGATTTAGCTTCCTTTTTCAGTAGTAGCTCAAGGCAAGTTCATTCAGGTTTGTTCAGGATCTCGTTTAAGGGTTGCAATCCAGTTTAATTTTGTTTTAGTTCATGGTATTTCAGTAGTAATTCAAGGCAAGTTTTATTAGATACAGTAGCTATTTTCCTATCCCTGGAAGGCTTGCAATCTAAGATCATACTTGATGCAGTGGAGGGTTAAGTGACTTGCCCAGAGTCACAAGGACCATCAGTGGGACTTGAACCCTGGTTCTAAGCCCAGTGTTGTAGCTATCAAACTACTTTTTTGGGGTGGCTCCTCTTAAAAAACAAACAAACAAAAAGAAAGATGAACAGAGATCTGACCCATTAAAAATATTGTTGACTCTCGTGTTTATGGTTTGTCATTTTCCCCCCCTTTGGATAAAAGACTTCTTTTTTAACCTAGGAGTGACTATTTTTCTGTAAGAGGCCAAATAGTCAAAAACATGTTCCCCCCCCCCCCCCCCCCCATATCCCATTTTTAGAGTTTGATTCCTATGCAGTAGTGGCACATTAGAAAGTTCTATCCAGGTCGAAAAAGCCTTCTAGGTTTTTTTTTTCCTTTACAGCTTGCTAAGAAATGTTCCATGTTGGCACCATCAAATGATGTCACCCACTTATGTGGTTAATTTTCCTACTATCTATGGTGAACACATGTAATTAGTAAACAGTTTTTAACTTTACTGAACAAGTGTATTTTATTGCATAATAGGCACTGCCTAGTTCATGACAAACTTGGCTCCTAGAGGGCCATGACCTAGATGGATTTTCACATTGGACACAAGTGAGCTGTTTAGGAAATGGCTGCTAAGCCAAGATTTATCTGCACACACAAAACCAGAAATGTGAGCTAATGGGACGGCTCAATGTCATTGAAATAATATTGTAATTCAAACTATCTTTCCTCACATCTGTTTTACAGATGAGCATTTCTTAAAGACAGAAAAATTTTATACCCAGGTTTTTTGGATGAGGGAAAATAAGAATAAGGAAAGAAATTATACAATTAAAAAAAACTTGGACTCTGGATCTCTTGAATGTCATACTTCATTATTGGGCCTTTCAACTGGCCAAGTATCAATTCACTCTTTGAGAAAAGTCTTGATTGGGTGACTATTGAAAGGGTCTGTTGACTGTTATTTCCTGGATATCTTATGTTAGAAATCAAACTGGATGATATTGTATCCCATTTTAAAATCTTCCAGTTTGAATATAACCTAAAAGTGCACAAGTTTACTTTAACTTGTGCCAGAAGATGGGAAGGTTGATATTTAGTGCTAAGTAACTGGGCAGGAAAGGCTCCCACTGGCTAAATGGCACTAAGCAAGTTGGGAGCAGATATTTAGCGGCACCTCAGAATGCTGCTCAATATCATCAGTGACCTCCGCAGCACACTCTGGGGGTAGAATGGGGGTGGACCTTGAAGTTATCTGGGAACAGGCAATGAATAATTCCTTGTCATCAAGCAGATGCAGCCATTACAGATGGGTTGTGTCCATCAACCAGCAGAGGGAGATATAGAGCACACTTTTTTCAGTGCCTCATACCAGCTTGCTCCACTGCCTCTCTTCAGTATTCTCTATCTCCCCTAGCAGAGTGGCTGCAGCTTCTTCGAGCTCCATCTAAAATCTGCCTGGAGGTTGCTCCTGTGCTTTTGCCAGTTGTTAGCAGGGGTGTTGGAGGCTATAGCAGCTTCACTTTAAAGGCACATAGGTTCGCCCTTTCCCTGCCTTACCCAAACCTCCGTGGATGTGGACACATTGCTTAGCTTTCCCTGTCCTTCCCCACCAACAGTGGATGCAGGCACATAGGTTCGCCCTTTCACTGCCTTTCCCACTCACCTGAGCCTCCGGAGTTCTATTTACCTCTGCTTTCCTCACAGCGTTAAAAAAAAAAAAAAAAAAAGTTGCGTCGCGCTTTGGCGCTTAGACGCTAGAACAGAGGTTTTTCCTTGCCTTTTTCTGTGGGACCGGAGCTGTGATACTCGGTCCAGTGAGGTAAGAGTGTTTTCTGACTCCTCCGGGGTGGGCCCGCGATCGGGGCGATTTTGGTGCGAACCGCCATTTTGAATTTTACTGCCGTTTTCGGCGATGGCTGCGGAGACAGTAAAGTGCTGTTCCAAGTGTGGCAAGCGCAGATCAGCAGCGGGGCTCTATAAATCGTGTGTACAGACGTTAGAGCCGGCCCGAGCATGGCGAGCGACGATTCTTCGTGCTCTGAGCTGGCAGCGGGCGCCATTTTGAATTTACCACATGGCGCGACCTCCGCTGCGTCGGAGAGTCCTGAGCCCGGGGGGAGGCCTCGGAGTGAGGCAGATATGGGAGCTACTAGCCCCGGCAGAGATCCGGGTGCCCAGGGTGAGTTTTTCTCCCCTGATTTTGTCTTATTAATGCATAAAGCATACATGCTTAAAAGAGCTCTCCCACAAAGCCCGGCACGGGCCTCTTCTAATGCCCCCCCCCGGTGGATTCTAGCCTGGGTATGCCCTCTGAGCCGTTATTCCCTGATAATTGGCAGAATATGAAGCGCAGAAGGGCTCATTCCCCTTCAGAGAGTGCTGCACCTCCTTCCCCCCCCCCCCCCCCCCCTTGTGGTCAGGCTGTGAGGATTTGGAGGACTCTGGCAGGCCTTCATGGTCTGAGGAGCCAGAGTCTGGTGCAGAAGTGACTTAGGATCTGGATGATCCCTCCGCGGTGAGGATTTTCCACTGTGATGAGCTGCCAGCGCTTATTTCTGATGCCCTGCAGGCTCTCTCTATTGAGGACCCTGCCAGTGGCACAGCCTCCTCTGTGAATCCTAGGATGGCTAGTACCAAAAAGCCTGCTCGAGCCTTTCCTTTGCATGACTCCATCCAAGAGCTTATTTCGGCTCAATGGGCTGACCCCGAGGGACCTTTGAAAGTTTCCAGGGCTAATGGGCAATTATACCCTCTGAGTGAGGAACATATGGCTTGCTTTGCTATGCCTAAAGTGGATACCCTAATCACAGCTGTGACAAAGAGAACTACCCTCCCTGTTGAAGGAGGTGTTGCCCTGAAGGATATTCAAGACCGTAGACTGGAATCAGCACTTAAACAGTCATTTGAAATTGCAGGTCTCTCTATTCGGGCGTCTGCATGCAGTTGTTATGCTGCTAGAGCCTGCCTGGCTTGGTTGCAACAGGCAGTGGAACAGCCCTGATGGAGCGGAGCCCTTTTCAGATGTGGCTCCGCGGATGGAGTCGGCCTTGTCCTTTCTTGCTGACGCCCTTTATGATATTGTCAGAGCTTCGGCGAAACACATGGCAGTAGCAGTGGCGGCTCGCCGTCTTCTTTGGCTACGGCATTGGGCGGCGGACATGGCCTCTAAGCAAAGGTTGGTGAAGTTGCCCTTTCAAGGCCTTCTCCTGTTTTGGTGAGGAGTTGGAGAAAATTGTGAAGGGCCTGGGAGAGGCTAAACCCCAGCGCTTGCCCGAAGATAGGCCTCGGCCTTCCTCTAAGGGTGCGGCAGTCCACTCCTCTTACAGACCTCTCTTCCGTGAAGCTCGAAGGTACCGCCCGGGGCATTCTGCTGGGTTCACTTCTCGTGCCCGTTTTCAGCAGAGGAACTCCTTTCACTCGGACAAACGTTCCACAGCCACTGGCTCAAGGCCTGGAGTTCAGGGGCGACCCTCTCAATGATGGTGCGCCGGCCCTCTCCTCGAGTCCTGTCATTGGAGGACGTCTTTCCCTCTTTGCCGAGGAGTGGGCCAACATTTCCTCAGATCAATGGGTCTTGGACCTGATCAGAGACGGTTACAGAATAGAATTCGATGCCCCTGTAAGAGATGTGTTTGTGGAGTCCCGATGCGGTTCTGCTGCCAAACGGGCGGCGGTAGAGGAGACTTTTCAAGGTCTGATTCAGATAGAGGCCGTGTCCCCGGTACCTCCCGCCGAACACGGCTGCAGCCGCTACTCCATCTACTTTGTGGTGCCGCGAAAAGGAGGGTCTTTTCGCCCTATTCTGGACTTAAAAGAATTAAACAAGTCCCTGAGAGTGCGGCATTTTCACATGGAAACCCTGCGCTCCGTCATTGCGGCGGTACAGCCAGGAGAGTTTCTCACGTCTCTGGACCTGAAAGAAGCTTACTTGCACATTCCAATTTGGCCCCCGCACCAGAAGTTTCTGAGGTTTGCGGTGATGGGAAAGCATTTCCAGTTCCGGGCCTTGCCTTTTGGCCTCGCCACAGCTCCCCGCACCTTTTCGAAGGTTATGGTGGTAGTAGCTGCCTTTCTAAGGCGAGAGGGTATTCGGGTTCACCCGTACCTGGACAACTGGCTCTTTCGAGCAAACTCTGCTGCAGAGAGTCAGCATGTAACAGCCAGAGTGGTCTCAGTACTTCAATCTCTGGGCTGGGTCGTCAATTTGGCCAAAAGTCACCTGACCCCCTCGCAGTCTCTAGAATATTTGGGGGCCAGGTTTGACACAGCCTCGGGGTATGTGTACTTACCCGAGCAAAGGCGGTGCAAGCTTCAGAATCAGGTCCGTCTGCTCCTGAGGATGCCCCGCCCGCGAGCTTGGGACATTGTCCAGCTGCTTGGATCGATGACGGCCACCATGGAACTGGTGCCCTGGGCGAGAGCGCACCTGAGACCTCTACAGTATGCTCTACTCCAAAAATGGTCTCCAGTATCTCAGGATTACCAATGCAGACTCTCTTGGCTCCCTGCGGCCCGACTCAGCATGGAGTGGTGGCTCTCAGACAGTATGCTGTGGCGAGGAATGCTGCTGGCGCTCCCCGATTGATGCCTAGTGGTGACAGATGCCAGTCTGAAAGGCTGGGGTGCACATTGCAAGGGGAAGCATGCCCAGGGTCTATGGACACCCGAGGAGTCGGAATGGTCCATCAACCGCCTAGAGTTGAAAGCGGTGTTTCAGGCGCTTCTGGCCTTTCAAGTGACCCTGGAAGGATTGGCTGTCAGAGTGATGTCGGACAACACGACAGCAGTGGCCTACATAAATCGACAAGGCGGCACTCAGTGCAGAGCTCTAGCCACGCAGGCTGAACAAATTTGCCACTGGGCTGAGCTGCATCTACAGTTTCTGTCGGCAGCTCACATTGCAGGTCAGAGCAACGTGCAAGCCGGTTATCTAAGCAGGCATCAGATTGATCCAGCGGAGTGGGAACTTGCAGACGAAGTGTTCCTGCAGATATGTGCCAAGTGGGGCAAGCCTGTGATGGATCTAATGGCGACAAGCTCCAATGCCAAAGTCCCGTGCTTCTTCAGCAGACGGAGAGATCCTCGCGCGGCGGGGTTGGATGCCTTGGCTCAACCCTGGCCTCCGGGCCTCCTGTATGTGTTCCCTCCATGGCCCTTGAAAGGGCGAGTGCTCCTGCGGATTTGGCTGCATCCAGGAGAAGTGGTTCTCGTCGCCCCGGATTGGCCCAGGAGGCCTTGGTATGCGGACCTCTGACAGATGCTCGTAGAGGATCCCCTTCAGTTACCTCTGGTTCCCAACCTGTTGTCTCAGGGTCCGGTGACCGTGGAGGACGCCGGCCGATTTGGTCTTATGGCCTGGCGATTGAGAGGGCGCAATTGAGAGGCAGAGGCTATTCCAATAAAGTAATTACCACTCTTCTGCAAGCCCGCAAGCGTTCCACTTCCGTGGCTTATGCCAGGATTTGGCGCCAGTTTGAAGTCTGGTGTGCTTCCAGAGAGATCACACCCCTGCGTGCTCCTGTCTCGCCGATTCTGGACTTTTTGCAGGATGGTGTACAAAAAGGCTTGGCCTATAATTCCCTGCGGGTGCAAGTGGCAGCATTGGCCTCCCTGCGTGGCAAGGTTGAAGGCGTGTCTTTAGCTGCTCATCCGGATGTGGCACGGTTTCTTAGAGGGGTGCTTCAGCTCCGTCCTCCCGTGCGTGCCTTTGAACCGCTTCGGCGTGCTTCAGAGAAAGATTTGACACTGAAGGCCGTCTTGTTAGTGGCCATTACTTCGGTGAGACGGGTGTCAGAGCTCCAGGCGCTGTCCTGTAGAGACCCTTTTCTGCAGTTTTCAGAGTCTGGGGTCACGGTTCGGACCGTGCCTTCCTTCTTGCCTAAGGTGGTTTCAGCGTTTCACCTAAACCAACCTATTTTCTTGCCCTTCTTTGTCGAGGAGGAGTTTCCAGAATCTTTTGGGCAATTGCACCTGTTGGACGTGCGCAGGACTCTGCTGCAGTATCTGCGAGTTACTAACTCTTTCAGGACCTCTGATCATCTGTTTGTTTTGCTATCAGGTCCTCGCAGAGGGTCTCCAGCGTCTAAAGCCACTATTGCCCGCTGGCTTAAAGAATCTATCTTTTCAGCTTATTTGCTTGCCGACCGGCCTCCGCCTGATGCCTTTAAGGCGCATTCCACTAGAGGAATTTCCTCTTCTTGGGCTGAAACTGGAGCACTCTCTCTTCAAGAGATTTGTAGTGCAGCAACATGGGCTTCTAAGCTCTCTTTTGCCCGACATTACAGGCTGGATGTGGCTGCCAGGAGGGATGCACATTTTGGAGCGCAAGTGCTGGCGCGTGGTGTGGCTTGTTCCCACCCTGTCTAGGGATTGCTTTGATACATCCCATCTGTAATGGCTGCATCTGCTTGATGACAAGGAAGGGAAAATTAGGTTCTTACCGTGATAATTTTCTTTCCTTTAGTCATAGCAGATGCAGCCATGATCCCTCCCTGTCTGATACTATCTGCTGTAAATCTATTTCAGGTTCTGTTCGTGTTTCCTGGAGATTCCGTCCTTGGGAGAATGTCGGAAAACGGTCTTCAGGATTCTTGTTCAATTAAAGGAGGATGACTTAATTCCCTCCAGTTTCATGTTTTGGAGGATGAGTTTATTCCCTCCGGGAGGATGAGTTTATTCCCTCCAGTTATGTCTCAGTGGAGGATGAGTTTATGCCCTCCGGGAGGATGTTTCATTCCCTCCATTCTGAGTTAATGCCCTTTGTTGTAGGGCCATCGTTCGCTGTGAGGAAAGCTCATGTTATTCCCATTGTGGTTTGCCATACTGCTTTGGAAGCTTCAAATACTGAAGAGAGGCAGTGGAGCAAGCTGGTATGAGGCACTGAAAAAAGTGTGCTGTCTATCTCCCTCTGCTGGTTGATGGACACAACCCATCTGTAATGGCTGCTATGACTAAAGGAAAGAAAATTATCATGGTAAGAACCTAATTTTCCCCTAATTGGGTAAGGTGGACCGCATAAAAGTAGTCCTAACTATTCCTGGTTAGATATTCAGGTACCGGCACTGAATGTTGGCCAGACCTGGATAACTTTGGTGGTCACAAAAGTCTCAGTTAATTAGTGTTGGTATGTGGATTAGGCCCAACCCTGAATATCCAGGTCTAGTTCAGCCCACAGTGGTTAGTAGATAAAGACTGACTGCACAGCCTGATTGGGCTATTTCTAGGATATAATGAGCTTTAATGGCTGACAAATGGACTAGGTTCAAAAATATGCAGGTCTGGGAACAAGATCTATGTATTCAATCAAACAATGGCGAACTGATAACAGTACAATTAAAGTAGCAATGGCTGTTAATCTATTAGAAAATGCTTACAAAGTATCATATCAATGGCAGACCTGCCAAGAGGGCTGGATCGCTGAGAGGGAGATTTTAGCCATGCCCCTCGCTCCACCCCACATCCCCAGCTCCACCCAGTAACCCCTCTCAATAACCACTCACTTTACCTCTTGGCTCCTCCCTCGATGGACCTCGGCTGGCACTAACAATCAGCTTCCCTTTCTGAGTGCAGGAGAATTGTGTCGGGGGGGGGGGGGGGGGGGGGAGCAGGGGAGGCAGAGGCAGCTCCTGCTTTGGAGCCGGACTCGGAACAGTAGGTGAGAGTGCTCAGTTTGCAGAGACTCTCTTTTTTTCTGCCCGCTGCTAAAGTGTGCAATGCACGAGGCATCACACTGACATCAACAGCACGCACCTCTTCTCTGCTGGCGCGTGCGTGTTATTGGGCCTGCGGGGGGGTGGGGGGGGAATGCTACTTGGCCACTGGAGCTGCTCAGTGGGAGTCTCTCCGACATTGGTGTGAGTGCAGGAGATGACTCGTCAAGGCAGGAGACTTGGCAGGTCTGTGATGGTAGCTTATTTCTAGCATGTAGAGCAGGATTTACCTGTTGTTATCAGGTGACTGGGGTGTGGCTTCAAAGGCATGTTTATGCATGTGGTGATAGGAGTGCCCTGTAATCCAGGAATTTTGTAACAACTTCATTGAGTTCTTTGAGGAAATGGGTATAAAAGTAGTAAAGGAACCAATGTCTCTCCTGCTGCATAGCAGACCAGGGGGAGTGTCCAGTAAGACTAGTGCACTGTTATTCTGGTGGCACAATGCGAGATAAGTGAGACTATGGAGATAACTACTACTACTACTACTACTTAGCATTTCTATAGCGCTGCCAGGGTTACGCAGCGCTGTACAAGTTTAAACACGGGGAGGGACAGATAACCTGCAGCATCTTCATTGGAGGCCATATACCAAAATATTTTGAACATTTACTTAAGCTAACAGTGATCCAATGGTTTGAGATCCATTTTTATGATAGAGAAGAAGCTGCAAGGGTCTGTGGAGAAAATAACTCCAAACAAGGATTTGAATTTAGAGGCTAATAGATATTAGTGAGATTATAGTCCCTAATAAATACGATATTTAGAACTTCTGGAGGCTGGGGAGGGAAGGGTAGGATAGGGGAAGGTGTGAGGGGATGAATGGATGAGAAAACATTTTGTGAAGTGAGAAACTGTGAGATGTGCAGTACTTGTGATTGCTGGAAAGCTATGATCTGAAAAGATAAAAATAAAGTTAAAAAAACAAAACCTTGTGCCAGAGAAAAATATTTAGAGCTGGTGATATTCAGAGCTGCTGGCTTTTTTTTTCAATGAGATTAAAAAAAAAGCCTTTAACTGGCAGAAGTGAGTGTGGCTTTTTTTTTATTTTTTTTATTTTTTATTAAAGGACTGTAGGCCTTCTCTGAATTTCAGCTAGGGGTTAACCTAAGTGGCCTGACATTTCAAATCTAGAGAGACTGACCTATTATTAACAGACCACTGCTTAGCACAGTTAACCGTTTCAGTGACTGATGTTTTGATGGGGAATAAATCCATCTAATCAAGCCTTGAAGCTGATTTTCTTTACCTTTGAGGTGTGATTCTCAGCCTTGCTTTCCCTTCCCTCACAGTGCCCGCCCTCAGAGGAAGGCAGGACATTGAGAGGGAAGGGAAGGCTCAAGGTGAGCCTGCTTCTTCAGTGCTGCCACCACTGCTACTGCTTTGACTTTGAGTTAAAAGATTTAAACGCAGGATGGCAGGAACAAAAAGGGGGCTGTCACAGGAGCTGAGGGCGGGCAGGTAGGGACCCGGGGGCTATGGCTGGGGCTGAAACTGTGAGTCAGTGGTGGCGGCAAGCATGGCTTGTGACGCCCTCCAGAGGTCGACACCCCCCTGCCATTCTTACCAGGTTGCGCTGGCCCTGAGAGCGAGTCACCATGGAGGAGATGGGGTTGTGTTCGACAGCATTGCCATGGGGCAAGTAGTGGCATAATGCATCAGAAAAACAATTGTTCTGGATGACCAGCTCCTGCAGGTGGTTGAGAATGTGGGGTTTGAGGCCACTGCATGTCCTATTTATGAAGTGTCCTCCAGAACAACTTTTGCTAGGCAAGTGATCCCAGCCTGTATAATTAGTTGAATATCCAGCTGCAGGCACAGTTGGCAAAGACAGAGGATAGTAGCCTGCATTTCACTAGTGACTAGTCATAGCACTGCACATCCTACCTCTCTCTGACAGCATCTGTGAGGCAGGAACAGTCTTGTAGGTACTGAAGGATTCGCTGGCTGCAGGGTACCAGTGGGTTGTGCTGCGTACCCAGGTGATGGATGATAGCAGTACCCGGGCCCATATTTTAACAGAAATGAAGGGAATCATTGAGGGCTGGCAACTAGGTCAGAGACAGGCCACTGTGCTTCCTGGCTTTTGTGTAACAGATGGTGGAATGATCATGGTTAAGGCAATGAAGGAGGGTGATTTTCTTGGTATTAGATAATTTCACATTTATTGCATCTGATTGTAGGAGACTCCCTGGGCCCCCGGAGCAAGGGAAGCAGTAGTTTATTTTATTTGTATTTATTTATTAGGATTTATTTACCACCTTTTTTTAAGGAAGTCACTCAAGGTGGTGTACAGTAAGAATAAATCAGACATGAGCAATAGGCATTTACAGCAGTAAAAATAGTCAAATAACAATACAAAGTATGGCATAGTATACTACTTACATTGTCAACATAATACGTAATAGAACATTTTAATTGACAGTGAAGGGTATAAGCAAAGATGAAACTTATAGATAGGTAAGAGAGTAAGAGGAGTTAGAAAATAAGCTGACTAAAGAAGGGTGCAGTCCTGAAACTACTGATAAGCCACTTGCTGAAAAATAGCAGGTATTTCCACTAGAGTATGAAGGATGGGCATCAGCTGCGAGAGAAGCAGGAAGCAGCAGGAGCGTCTGAATGCCAGCTCATTCAGGATGTTGGTACCAGATGAAATTCCATTTATCTGAATTTGGAGATGTTAGTGAAGCAGTGGGCAGCTCTCCATCGGAAGTCACTGGAGACAGAGATTTGTATAGAAAGCCCCCAGGGCATCAGGACTGGACAAATATGACTCAGGTCGTAGAAGACCTGAAGCTTTCATGGCTGTTAGAGAGGAGCTGAGTTCTAGAAAAGGCCACATTGATTCATATCATTCCAATAGTGAATATTCTATAGGCAAAGTTAGAGGGCTTTTTGCAGGGATTCATAGTGGAGGTTTTGTGCTAGTTGAGTTCTTGCATGTTCAAGTGAGGAATAAAGCTCAAAATCCCTTATAGGCTATTTCTTCTCATGATCTACTTCTATCGCTGAGCACTGCAAGACACTGACTTACTGAAAATAGAAGCTGGTGATTCAGATGGAGAAAAGGGAGCGGTAGTGGTAGCATGAACAGAATCTTCAGCTCCTCCTCCCTCCATCCAAATCTTTATGTACCAGTCCTCCATGAGCCTCCAGCACAGGAGACGTTTTGGTGACAGAAGCCCTGGCTACAGTGATAAGCGGTAGAGACTGGTCTGGCACAAGTGAGATCCTGGCACAAACTTCTGTGACACTTTGCTTTGGGGAACCCATTGAGGCTATGGCCGTAGAATCTTTGGCATACTGAGCTCCCAAGTTGGCACTCTGGCATACAGGGCAGAACAGCATTTCTTGAGCCTGTATTCTTCATGATAGAGTATATTGTCAGTCCACATTGTTCACAACTAGCACCAGAGTTGGTGGAAAAGCTCAGGTTTCTAAAGACAAACTTCTGTGCTTGGTTTTCCTCAATTTTCCATGCATCTGGGAGAAGGAATGCATGTAGCTAGTGGATGCCAGCCACTCTTGATGCTGCCATGCTGTTACTGCCTGACTTGCTGATGCCTGGTTATTAAAAATTTGTTTAATTATCAATTTCGTGGTTGGGGGAAGGGCTGGAGTATGGAGGTTGATTTTCGTGGGACAACAAAGTTGAAAGTTCACCTAAGGTGACCAACGCCCTAGTTAAATGGTTCATGCTAAAATATTTGTGTGACTCTAACAGTCTTATATGTCCATATCAGTACAACAGACTGCTTTGTTTAGCAAAGTGTTCTCAGGATGGTATCTGGACAACATTAGAAATGCCCTTCTGATATAGGAAAATGCAGACGGAATTCTTTGTTTGGATCCTTGGCCCCTTTCCTGGTGCCTTGAAGAGTTCCATGTACTTATGATTGCTGCTTTGAATAGATTAGACAATTTGGTCTTGTTTATTCTAGACTACACATGTGGTGGCATTTAAGAGTTGGAATGGGCAATTAATGACTTGTTTAGATTTTTTTTAATTATATATTGCTTTTAATTGTGAAGGTATTTTTGTTCCTTTTAAATGTATTTCATTTCTGTAAACTAAGGGGAAAGAAAGCCATAAGCTGCACCGTGTTGACTTGATTTATGTGACTGATGTACATTTCTCTCTAGATCTGTCAAATATTAACGTGGTAGTTGCATCAGGGTACAGTTCATGGATGTGGAAACTAGAATAGTTGTATACTTGTAGAATTTTTTGGAAAGTATACATTTTACCTGAGTTGTGTTCTAAGAAACAGAAAAACAGTAAAATAGCAGTTAGAAGAAAAAAGGGCTTTTAATACTCTGGTTAAGAAGCTGCTCACAGTTAAATTTCTTCTGCCTGGTGCTAACTAGAAAGCAGCTGTTTTGTTTACGAATATGCAGGTGTGTATATGATACTAGAATTCTCACTTCGGATGTGAATTTAGTGGTTTGCCATAAAGACACTAGTTTCAAAGCGGCATATGGAAAATCACTCAGTAAATGTGTTTGTGTTTCTGTAATCTATTCAGCTACCAACATTTATACTTAAGAAGAGTAATTTTTATAAGAGGTCACTTTTATATGTGAAGGCCAAGTGTGGAGCTATTTTGTGAAGACACATAGTTGTCTTTGTAAAATAGCACAAATTCTGCTGTTGTACCTGTTGAGGTACAATTGTAAGCAAATGCATCGACGGGAGCAAATGCATCTGCATGGAGTGGCAGGTACAACTAAGACTTTAAAAAAAAAAAAATAGCACCACTGTTGGTGTTGCTTTCCCCCCTCTTTCAGTGCATTGCAGACTTCTTGCTGCTGTTTTTATTCTCTTTATCTTTGGATGGTTTATGTGCAGTTTTATGCAGGAGAGCATGGGAATGGGTGCCATTTTGTCGGGGCTGACTGGTAGTAAGGAGCAGCCTCTGTCTGATCATGGATAGAGCACAGCTGCTATTTTACAGCCTTAGGGCCCGACAGAACATTCAACTGCATCAGAATCTTTGTTTTCTCCAGAGTTTATAATGCTCTTACACCAGGCCTATTTACTGATTCAGAGACAGTCAGAGTTGCTGCAAGGTGCTTTAGTTTCTCACACGCTGCCCCTCTTGCTTCTAAGAGATCTCATTTAGAATTCAGGAGTGGGCAGATAGGCTATCTTTGCTTCTCCCTCCTTATCTGATGTGATCGTGGTCTATTCGGAGGAGCCAAGGTTGAAGGAACCATTAGGGAGATGATCCGAAAGTACTGAGGTTGTTTCATAAACATGAGCTCCCTACTCTTATTTCTGAGGCACTGGCAGTACGTTCCATTGCAAACAAAAAAGAAGCAGAAACTGGGCCTTCAGGATTGAGAAAAAATGGAGTCCTTTAATATTAAAGGACTCCATTTTTTCTCAATCCTGAAGGCCCAGTTTCTGCTTCTTTTTTGTTTGCCTTGTTGTACTTGTATGCTGTTTTCCCTCTCTTTTGTGACAGTACGTTCCATTGAGCAGCCTACTTCTTCAGTGTCAGGAGTTCCATCTTCATCGATCATGAAGAGGCTTAGAGGTCCTTCTAAGGCTTTCTCGATGCATCCAGGCATTTAGGACCTGATTAGAGCAGAATGGGTATCACCGGACGCGGGGCTGAGAGTGGGAAGAATCATGGCTCGCCTCTAGCGGTTAGTTCTGGTGGAGAAAGATAAATTGCAGCTTCCCAGGGTGAACTCCCTGGTTTTGACGGTGACCAAGAAGACCACCTTGCCGGTGGAAGGGGCCATTGCCCTAAAAGACCTCCAGGATAGGAAGCTAGAAGGCTCGCTGAAACAAGCCTTTAAAGTGGCCTCTTTGAGCCTTCAAGTGACAGTGTGCAGCTCGTTCATGGCAAGAGCTTGCCTGACGTGGCATCAGTAGTTGGGAACACAAGACAGGCGCCATAATGCCCAGCTGGAAGCAGTGTCCACCTACTCGGTGGATGCTATTTATGACATGTTATGGGTTACGGCCCACAGTATGTCTATGGCTGTCGTAGCACTTCGGCAACTCTGGTTGAGGCATTGGGCAGTGGATGCAGCATCAAAGTCATGTCAAGTTAAACTGCCCTTTTGGGGCAAGTGGCTATTTGGAGATAATCTCAGTAACTTGGTGAAAGAACTGGGGCAAACTAAGCCACAGTGGTTGCCAGAGGATAAGCAGAAAGCCTCTGATCATCCGTCTTCAAGGGGCTCCCAATTTGGAGACATCGGGCGGTGCTGGCCTAGCAGTCAGCAATATGGTCAGAAGTTCTACTTTAAGCCATGCCAGTCTTCTTTTTGTGTGGACAGGAAGTCCTCCTCTTTGCTAGAGTGCCCAATGCCTCCAGTGATACAAAGCTGGTCCACTCTTCTTTTTCTCCGGTGAGAGGATGTCTACAGGAGTTTTGGGAGGAGTGGGCCAAAATCACGTTAGACTAGTGGGTTCTGGATATTTTTACTTAAGGTTACAAGTCAGAGATTTCCTGCTTGATCACTCCTCTTCTTTCAGTGCCCTTGTAGAAAGGGAACCAAGGCAGTCGAAGTTCAGATCACTCTAGATTCCTTGCTGGTGCTCCGGGCCATTGTTCAGTTCTTCAGGCCGAACAGGGACAAGGCATGTACTCTGTCTAATTCATTGTTCCAAAGAAAGAAGGCATCTTTCATCTAGCCTTAGATCTCAGAAGTCTAAACTGTTACCTCCATGCTGTTTCACATGGAGACACTAAGAGCAGTCATACCCTTGGTTCAAGCGGAAGAATTTCTCACCATCGTCTATCTCAAGGAGACGTACTTAAATATACGCACATGGTTGCCACATCCGAGGTTTCTACATGTTGTGGTGCTGGGCCTTCACTTCCAGTTCAGGGCTTTGTCTTTCAGTCTGGCCACAGCTCCAAGAACATTTACTGAGGTTATGGTGGTGGCGGCAGTGTCCTTCATTCATGTGTCATCCTATTCAGGTAGCGTGGTGTTGAAGGACAGAATTGTCCATTTTGTGCAGTTGTTGGGTGATCATTTTTGAGCAGATCAGACTTAACTCCATCACAGATGCTGGAGTACCTGGGTGTTCTATTCCCGCTGGTCTCCAGTGTCACAGAAGTTTCAGGCCAGATAATGGGCCAAGCACACGCACCCCCCTCCCCGCCATCTGCTGTCAACTAAACCTCCTTGCAGTGACCAGACTAGAAACCATGGGAGGAAAGGAAAAAGACCTTGGATAGTCACTAATAAAGGGTCATGGTGCCAGGATCCCACCACTGATTTGGACTCCCTACACCCCTCCTTAGGAACTCCATTTATTGGTTAAGTCTCTCTTACCTGTACCCTTCTCCTTCACTGTCAACTCCAGATTCTGTATGCCTGGAATAGACTTCCTGAGTAGGTTCCATTTATGGCTGTATTCAAATCTAGGCTGGAAGCCCACCTTTTTGAGGCTGCTTTTAATTCTTAACTCCTGTTTACCTGTTTAGTACCCATGTCTGTTTTAATAATTCTCACAATAAGTAATTCCCTAATCCCTTATTTGTTAGCTTGTAAGCTCTGTTGCGCGGGGTCTCATATGTGTTTAATGTGCAGTACTGCGTACGTCTAGTAGCACAGTAGAAACAATATGTAGTAGATTGAGCTGAAAAGAGAAGGAAAGAGGAACTACCAGGCCAAAGCAAAGAAAAAAAGAATAACTGCTCCATGGTAATGATATGATTTAAGACCTCCTTTTCAGGTGGCAGGGCCCCTTTGAGATGACCAACCATGAGTGGAATTATTCATGAGATTATACTGTTTGGTTTGTTTTCCTTTGGAGCATGAAATAAAAAATTATTTCTTCTGAGACTAAATTATTAGTCAGATGGAACTGAGATTTATAAGCAAACAATTTTCAAATAACTGTGGAAATCCCTTCTCTGATTGCCAGGAAGCAATAAATTGAGAAGGGAAGGGGAATCACGAAGGGGAGGGATGAAATATGATCCAGCAAGGAACTAATGTCTACTCTTATACAGTAATTCTCAAAACAAATCCCTCAGTCTATGGTATTATAGAGAACTCAAAAACAAAAAACCAAGACTCAATATCTGCTTTGAATACTGGGCTTGAAGCACTCCAGATTCAAAAGTCTACTGTTCAGTACAACCAGGACTATCCAACAGACTTTTTTATATGCATATATATGTATGTGATAAAGAGAGCCCTCAGCCAAAACACCACTTTTTTTTTTTTTATAGAAAGGCAATATATTTCGTTGCCAAGTGGTATAGCACTTATTCATCGGGTCTCCCTTACATTTCTGTATGTGCTATTGCCCCACACCTTGGTGCTGTATAGACAAATATAAATCAAAAACATGAACTTATCTGAATAAAGTAATGTTGTCTTTTCGCTTCACAATTAATTGGCCTCCCCTTGAAACGCCCGACACCGCAGGTTTCATAAAGTCTTTCTTCAGGGACTCGGGTTAAGGCCGTCTGAGGAAAAAATGTGAAGTCATCGTCTCTCGACAAGTGAGTATTCAGCGCACCTTCTCCTATTGACAGAGCAGCAGCTTATAAAGGCGCCCAGACGTGGCCAACCCCGGAAATGATGCTTGAGGTGTCACTCTTCTCTCATTCAAATGGTTTCCAAAATCCCAGATACTGCAGCTCTGATACCACCACTTCCTGAGGTTGTACTATAACTGCTCCTCCCCCAAGGATCACAGCAGTTCTTCTCCCAATCCTGTCTTTTGCATGGGCTTTCTGGCAGTTGCTTCTTTATCAGGTGCACAGGCTGCACAGAGCCCTCGGGGAGCTTTACTAATGATAGCAAGTGGTGGTATCAGAGCTGTAATGTAGACAGCTGGATATGTAAGTATCAGCACATACTTCAGCCCTCCTTTCTCCACTACTGAGGTCCCTTTGTGTATATCAAAAACAAAGAAGGAGGTTTGGGTTTCATGAATGTGCAACAGCCAACTGAAAAAAAGTGAGGATGTGACAGATATAAATTTGTTTTATTTCTCTGTGGCTCCTTGTTCCGTTTACGGCTTTGGTTAGAGTTTTGTTGTATACCACTGTTTTGTCTCCTTTATTTTCATAGTGTTTATTGGAGCTAACTTTATTTCATGTCTTTGTATGTGTATTTTGTATTTGATTTTTTTTAACGAATAGTTTCAATTTAAGACTTGCTTAATTTCTTATATTGATGGTCAAGTGTGTGTGTGTAGAGAGAGACACACACACACATTTTTATCTATCATGTATTATTTTTCATGTCTATGGTTTCATTTATGCTGGCTCTTTTATTATTTTTATATATTTATATTATTGATGCTTGTTTGTGTATATGTTGAATTGATTTTTATATTTTGTAAAGTAATTTGACTCCTGACTCTGGCACCTAGGCCGAAACATGGCTGGGTCGAGTTTGTTTCACACTAGACAATTGGAATTGTTGACAGAATTAAAAACATATCCTTGGAATCCTCGTTCCTTTTGTTGCCTCACTTTTTTTTTGGTTCCCTTTGTGTATATTCCATTTCTGTCTGAATACTATTTTAGACCTTATAACCTTTTCTGGAAGTTTGTTCAAATGTCAACTAGCCTTTCAGTGCAAAAGTATTTTCTCACATTCCTTTTTAGTTTCCCTTCCTCCTGCTTTGTATGATGATCTCCTTGTTCTTCACTTTTTTATTCCATGGAAAATGCTTTCTTTTGGTGTTTTATTGAAGTTATGAATGTTATTCTGAACCTTGTTTTAAAAAGTCAATTTTTGGATCATTGTGCACTTTCTAATTATAGAGCTATTGCAATTATACCTATTATTGTTAAAATTATGGAAAGTTTAGTCGCTAAACAACTATGGGATTGATGGTCAAAGTGATTTAACTGGGATGGAGAGGCTCCTGTCCGGTTAAATCGCTTGTGCAGGGCTACCCAGGGATATTCAGCGGCACCTAACTGAACAGTTTTGTTGAATATCCCCTCAAACCACCTAAGCTGAAATAGTGCTGATCTTTAGCACTTAATCACATAAAGCAACGGGATAAATCGGACTGCATAATACCCAGTGTACCTGAATGTAACTTGCCTTGAGCTACTACTGAAAAGGTGTGAGCAAAATCCAAATAAATAAATAAAAATAAAAGACGGTTAAGGCAAAGTATTGGCCTTAACCAGATAAGTGCTGTCTGTCTGCACATACCTGGACATTCAGTGCTGGTGTGCAAACATGGCTCGGCATTGAATATCCAGATATAAAAATGCTGTGGCTAAAATATCATGCTTGTCCATGCCAGCTCCAATCTCAAAATGGCTGCTGTGACTTCCAGCGGCAGTCTTGCAAGACTGCCGCTACAGATAATGGCAGCTATTTGGCGTGGCGGAGAGGATATGGGCAGGAGCGATTTGGGTATTGTTCCTGCCCCGACTTCCTATTAGATCATTAGGGATGAACAATAGGCCTGGGTGGATCGGGGAGGGCGGGAGGGCTCATTTTGAGTGTGGAGGGAGGGGGAAGGAGTGGTGGCTCATTCATGTTGTGGGTGGACCTGGTCAGCCCCTAGTTGACAGTTTCATCTTCAGCAAATTTCCTCTGCAGATTCAGTTTTGGTTGCTCTCTATTTCAGGAAATGTATTAAAATGGTTCTCTGGTTTTTTGAAATATAGAGTGAAAAGGGCAGATTCAGAATCAATTTTATGGCACTTACATAGTGGAGTTCCACAGGGGTTCACCCCTGTCTCCTATTCTTTTTAATGCCTTGATGGGTGTGCTGGGAAAATAACTTTCATGAGCTGCCCTTACACCTTTTACATATATTACATTATTATTTTTCATAGATTGATCCAGGATCGTTTAACAAAGATGGAAAATGGGCATATGCATATAAACTTAAGCTAAATCCGGATAAAACAAAATTCATTTTGAATTGGCTTTTCACCATCTACACAGTTGACAACTGATGCTCATTACTTCATTCCTCTTTAAATACAATGGCTGAGCTGTTTAACATTTTAATCATTTTTTTGTAAGTAAAATTACTCCCTTGGGTATGGAAATATTTTTTAATCTGACAATTTTAAGACATTGGTTCAGGCTTTTGTTTTGACACAGTTGGATTATTGTGATATTTTGTGTTTATGCTGTTCATCTAAACAGAGGAAAATATTGAAAACATTACAAAATACTGTTGCATGTTTGATTAGTAAGACTACAAAATATGATAGGGCATTCGTTTCTCATTTGATTCCATGGATTACCCACAGAGGCTCGTCTCTTATTTAAATTATACACATTTGTTTTTTTCAAATTGTCTATGACTTGGCTCCAGTATATTTGATGGAAATGTTAGAATTTGTGCCTCCAGTTGCAACTTCTGTTCAACATAGGTATTTGTTATTCTGTTTTTCATCTAAGAGAGGGGTTTAAATATACCAAGAATTTTCTTATCTATTCTTTACTATGCTGTTAGTTATTGGAAGTTACTTCCTTTAGATATTAAGCAAGAAACTAATTATATGAAGTTTAGAAAATAAATTGAAGACCTACTTATTTCAGAAGTTTGTGACTGTTGATTAATTATTTTGGATTTTTTTTCTTTTAATGTTATTCCTAGTATTATACTAGCTGCTTCTTTGTATGCCGCATTGAACCAAATTGTTTGGTAGGCGCAGTTTACAAGATCTGGTATTGTATTGATTGTAAACATTCAAATATCTTTCATATTCCCTGTTCCCTTTTTCCTTCTACAGAATACGTATTTATCTCCCTCCGCCTTTCTTTGTAAGATTTGTAGTTCACAATGCACCATTTTGATGACAGTTCAGTCATGTCAATGATGTTTGGTAGATGTGGTCTCCAGGAATGAACATAGTTCTAAAGATGGGTTTCTTCTCACCAGAGTCCTCTAGAGAGAGATTTCCCTCCTAGTAGTGATACCAGTTTTAATGCCTCCAAGTATATTATTCTGTCTTTGAATCCCTATCAATAGGAATTCAAGAGCTTTAGCCTGTATGCTTTAAAGTACTGATGCCCAAACCTGGTCCTGGAGGTACCCCAGTCAGTCAGGTTTTCAAGATACCCACAATGAATATTTATGAGAGAGATTTGCATGCACTGCTTCTACTGCATGCAAATCTCTCTCATAAATATCACTGTAGATATCCTGAAAACCGGATTGGCTGGGGTGGCTCCAGGACCAAGTTTGGGAACAACTGTTTTAAAGGTTAGCCTTACTTAACAGTATGCCTCTCTGTATATAAATGTCTACCGCAGGTCTGGTGGATGCGCTAGGCAAACTAGATGGCTGCCTTGAACACCTATAGTTTTGGGAGTGGCAGCTACAGGATTGGCATACTGCTTCCACAAACCTTTTAAGACCTCTGCAGTGGGCAGAAGTCGTCTCCTTCTTCCCAGTGCAAGAAGCTTGGGAAGCAGGGAGTGGCCTTTAGCAGCAGAACCAGCTGTGGAATCAAAGCAGTGATGTAGGTGGGGGCTTATTCTTGCCTTCCCCTGCAGCCTCAACTTTGTCTGTGGGTTTAGTCTTATGAGATTAGTAGATACCATAAGAACCATTGCAACAATGTTAGGTCTATAGATAGCAGGGAATGTCTGAGAAAAAAGGATGTGTAACTTCACTTGCGATATGTTGGTTTTTAATGGGACCCTGATGGGGAGGAATTGGAAGCAGTGTATGCATTATGCATGAGAACTACTATGAGAAATGAATGTGAGAGTACACAAGAAAGCAGAAATGTAACAAAATAGGGCCTTAAAGAAAATTTTCATAGCTGCCTAAGAACTGAAGCCATAAAAATGTTAGAATGAGCTGTTTTCACTCATAATCAACAGCAAAACAGAGATGCGTGGAATATGTCAAATCAGAATTGTAAGGCCTATCTAATCTGCCTGATTAGCTTCTTGTTACAAAGCCTGAAATAATTTATAAATTAAACCGTATTCAAGTTAAGTTGGCCTACTTTATTGGAGGAGCACTGCTACTAGTTCCCTCAGGGAGCTGGCAAGAGAAGTAAGTGCTTTAGTAACAGGCCAGTGCCGAGTCTTACCTCTCTATCGTGTATTGACATCAGAGGCTTTTTGAGCTAGACTTTCACAAAATTGAGTTTGCATGTGCTGGAATCCTTACTCTCTTCTCTTTGAGCTGTTCTACCTCTTTTGCTATTCTTGATCCACTTCAATCTGGTTTTCGCCCCCTTCATTCAACTGAAACAGCGCTTGCTAAAGTCTCCAATGATCTGTTCCTGGCCAGATCCAAAGGTCTCTGTTCTATACTCATCCTTCTCGATCTATCTGCTGCTTTTGACACTGTTGATCACAGCCTACTCCTTGATACGCTGTCCTCACTTGGATTTCAGGGCTCTGTTCTTTGCTGGTTTTCTTCTTATCTCTCCCAGTGTACCTTTAGCGTATACTCTAGTGGATCCTCCTCTACTTCTATCCCACTGTCAGTTGGTGTACCTCAGGGATCTGTCCTGGGACCTCTTCTTTTCTCCATCTATACTTCTTCCCTTGGTACTCTGATCTCATCCCATGGTTTTCAGTATCATCTTTACGCTGATGACTCCCAGAAAGATCTACCTCTCCACACCAGAAATCTCAGCAGGAATCCAGGCCAAAGTATCAGCCTGCCTGTTTGACATTGCTGCCTGGATATCTCAGCGCCATCTGAAACTAAACATGACCAAGACTGAGCTTCTCATCTTTCCCCCTAAACCAACCTCTCCTCCTCCCCCATTCTCTATTTCTTTGGATAACACTCTCATCCTTCCTGTCTCATCAGCTCGTAACCTTGGGGTCATCTTCGACTCCTCCCTCTCCTTCTCTACACATATTCAGCAGACTGCTAAAACCTGTCGTTTCTTTCTCTATAATATCAGCAAAATTCGCCCTTTCCTTTCTGAGTACACTACCAGAACCCCCATCCACACTCTTATCACCTCTCGCTTAGACTATTGCAACTTTCTTCTTACAGGTCTCCTACTTAGCCATCTCTGTTTTCTTCAATCTGTTCAAAATTCTGCTGCACGACTAATATTCTGCCAGTGTCGTTATGCTCATATTAGCCCTCTCCTCAAGTCACTTCACTGGCTTCCTATCCGTTTCCGCATACAGTTCAAACTCCTCTTATTGACCTATAAGTGCATTCACTCTGCAGCTCCTCAGTACCTCTCCACTCTCATCTCTCCCTACATTCCTCTCTGGGAACTCCATTCACTGGGTAAATCTCTCTTATCTGTACCCTTCTCCTCCACTGCTAACTCCAGGCTCCGTTCCTTTTATCTTGCTGCACCATATGCCTGGAATAGACTTCCTGAGCCGGTATGTCAAGCTCCATCTCTGGCCGTCTTCAAATCTGAGCTAAAAGCCCATCTTTTTGATGCTGCTTTTAACTCCTAACTCTTATTCACTTTGTTCAGAACCCTTATTCTATCATCCTCACTTTAATATTCCCTTATCTCTTGTTTGTTCTGTCTGTCTGTCCTAATTAGATTGTAAGCTCTGTCGAGCAGAGACTGTCTCTTCATGTTCAAGTGTACAGCGCTGCGTACGTCTAGTAGCTTTCTAGAAACGATAAGTAGTAGTAGTAGTAGTTTTGCTCCTTTGTGTCATGGCCAATCCCTGGTATTCCATTCAGCATACTGCCTTGGGATTGTTCATGGTGGATGGGGTCAGTGCTACTTGCAGCAGAGAAAATGTATTTTCTTGCCAAAGTCCCTATTAATATAGAACAAGAGGGAGGTTCATCCATAATGTATGAAATATACTTATATTGATTTACTTTCAAGTGGTTTGATGGTTTTAGAACTTTGACAGTTGACTGCTGAAAGGCAAAGGAAGTGCATGTTACTGTTTTTTATATACATCGATATAAGTAATTGCAGTCAGTAAAAAGCAGGAAAGAAATTTGTTAGGTCATGTATTCTGGGATGACAGCTTACTGCGTAAAGTTGGTTGAATTTTGTTTAATGCAACTATATTAGCCTGGCCCTAATATTTGTTCTTTGGAGAGGGAATCTTTTCATTTGCAGAATTTCAACCAGCAGATTTCTTTTTGTGTGGGGTTGGCATATCTTGTATTTATTTTTAAAATTTGTAACCCACTTAACATCTAAGCGGTTCACAGCAAATACATTCACATAAAAAAAAAAAAAATATATATATATATACAATATAAACAAAATCAATGTGCTCATTCCTCATCTGCTTGCAATATTTGGTAAATGTTGTTTTAACATTTTATGCAAAAGAAAAACTGTATTTCCTTTTGGTTCCCCCTCCCCCCCCCCCCACCAAGCAGTCTAGACTATTATTTTATTCCTCTTGCCACCAGATGGAGATGGAGCACAACTGTTTGGTTTTCCCTGTTTTTGCTGGTACAGCTGGGAGATTCTCAGTATTCTCTCTCTCTCTCCAGGAGAAGGAAGAACAGAAATGGACTGATATGGCAGGGAAGAATGGCCAGGGTGATTGAGGCTCTTTTGGGGGTCTGCTGTGACCCTTTGGTTCTGTAGTGGCAGTCTAACTAACGTTGATCTGCCAGCCAGGAATTGTATTTGTGCCCCATTGCAAACTCTTAAGAATAAAAAAAAAAAAAAAAAGGGAGATGGTAAGAACTGTGGTAGGTCACAATTTCAGTAGCTAGTATTCAGTAGCCTAAGTATTTTTGACATGATTTTGCCAAGGTAGAAGATAGCACACAGAAGGTATAATGAGCCAATGAATGTACCTATGAAGAGCAACGAGTCATAGGTAGAACGCTGGCAGGTATGTCCAGGGCCTTGGATAGAAGCAGGTAATGGCTGTCCTGTGGTGGGTAGGAGCAGAGCCTCTTTGTGAGTTTGTTTTGCTGAAACTGTGACGGAGTCTTGGGGAAGTCAGTGAGGAATGTTGCATCTCTTACAGAAGCAGGAAAACCCATGAGAGGGAATTTGGTCACGCCCTACCCCCCAGTTTCATGAGAGAGATTAGAATGGAAATGTGATCATATGGTTTCCATAAACAATAGGGGTAAATCATAATTCATTATATTAATGCATAAGGCTTATTGTACTCTGAGGCAGCAGCAAGGAACTCCGGGAGAGGATTTGGTCCAGGGTCCAAGAAGTTCAAACAGGCAGAAGAAGGCCAACCAACAGTAAGTTCTCTTCAGCATCTTATGTTTATTACAAAAGCCTGTTATACCACCAGTAGTCCAAATAGTACAGCAAAGCAGTGTACAATATAATAAAAAGAAGGAAAAAAAGGAAATGTGGGAAAGCCAAGTAGGATGGAGAGGGAAGTAAGAGAAAAAAAGGTGGTGGAGAGATGATAGAGAAGAAGCTAGAGGGGGCCAAGTTGGGGGGGGGGGGGGGTAGAGAAGAGTAGAGACTGGGGAAAGAAAGGGATTGGATAGGCAGGATGGAGGAGCAGATTTGCCCATGTGGGTCAGTGTGGGATAAGGTTAAAACCATCCTAGGAGGAGTGAATAGAAAAGAGGTTATTTGACGGCCTGCTGGAAAAAGCCAGGTTGTAACTTCTTTCTTAAATTTAGGGAGTGAGAGCTCGGAGCGAATGTGAAGAGACAGGGAATTCCACAGCTACAGGCCAAGGTATGAAAAGGCTGAGTCCCCAGACTGAGGCATGGTACAGAGGGGTTAGGGTGAAGAATATAGTATGGACAAAGACCAGTACTTTGAATTTCAGATGTGTCGTGAGAGGAAGGCGATAATCAAGTTTTAAAAGAGGAGAGACGTGTTTGCAGTATGAGCATTGTACAAGAATTTGACAGCTACAGACTAAACGAATTGAAGGATTTTAAGAGAGTTGACCATTGTATGGAGCATTGCAGTAATTCAGGCATGATATTACAGTTGTTGGGACAAGGATTCTGAGAAGAGCAATTAGTAAACTAAAGGTTTTAACAAGTGGGTTTGATATCGGGTGAAAGTACAATTTGATGACCCAACCAATTTTATGCTGGAAGGATTGCTTAGAGTCTAGGATTATACTGAGGATGCAAATATTGCCTTGAAAATGAAGAGCGCAGTTATTGACTGAAGGAGCTGGATGGGAAATTATAGGGGATTGGGAAAGTGTATGGCTTCACATTTGGAGGAATTCAGAAACAGACAATTCATACAGCCAGTATGCTACAGCCTGAAGTGCGGCAGTGTCCGGTGATGACTGAACAGTGAAAAGAATCTGTATGTCATCTGCATAGCAGTAGGGAATGCAACCAATGAATTGTGTTACTCAAGGAGGTTTAATAAACAGGAGTGGAAGTCAGCCTATCTAGTCCATTGTAAGCAAGGAAGCCAATTAGGACAGTCTGAGTTTCCCCTGCTGGCGCAGCTGTCATCCTAGTTTACTGAAAACAAAGCAAGCAATCTGTCACAACTGTCAGGAATGGTGAGCCCTTGGACCAAAGCCGGAGCTTTGGCAGACAAATCACCGGGGCTGGCACAGGCAGGAATCAGAACAGACTGGACTAGGATAAACAGACTCAACAAGGCAGGACAGAGGTAACTAAGCACAATGGACAACACAAGAACCGGATCCAGACGAGGCAAGGAAAAGAAGGCAAAGGGCCAGAACTGGAACCCAGACAGGACAAGGCAAGACTCGGAATGGGATTAAAATTGGGACTGGGACCCAGAAATGCAAGACAAGGCAAAACACGGAAGTAGATTAAAACTGGGTCCAGAAAATGGCAGGACAAGGCAAGGACTGGATCCGGACAGGACTAGACTGAAAGAGACAAGACAAAGCACAACTAGACAGGCAAGACAGGGTAGGAGCTAGGCAACAAGAATAACAAAAGCAAGACAATAAACAAGGCAGGGACAGGATACAGGATTCTCGAACAGGAGTCAGGATTCTCGACCAGGCTTGGCTGGAACATGATTCAGGATTCTTGACCAGATTTGGCTGGAACAGGATTCAGGATTCTCGACCAGGCTTGGCTGGAACAGGATTCAGGATTCTCAAACAGGCTTGGCTGGAACAAGATTCTGGAACGGGCTTGGCTTGGCTGGAACAGGATTGTGGAATGGGCTTGGCATGGCTGGAACAGGATTTTGGAACAGGCTCGGCTTGGCTGGAACAGGATTCTGGAACGGGCTTGCCTGGAACAGGATACTGAAAGGGACTTGGCTTGGCTGGAACAGGATACTGAAAGGGACTTGGCTTAGCATGGAACTGGCTCAAACACACAACAGGAACAGAACTTGGCAGAAACAGAGCTCAAGAGCCAGGACGCAAACATAGCAGGCAAGGGATTAAGCAGACTAGGGGAAAACAAACAAACAAAGAAGCAATGTGCTTACCAGCACCCACAGCTGGAAAGGGAAAGGCCAGGCAGACTGAGAGGCAGCAGACACAGGTGCATAACAGTGAAGTAATCAGGGCCGATACTGGCTTCTACAGATTCTCAGAATTAACAGACAAGAACTACACACACATGAAACAGAACAGGGAAAACAGAAACAGAGCTTGGCTAAACACAGAGAATGGCTTAAACACAGAGCTTAACTGTAGCAAGAGTCAAAAGCAGGGCTAGACTAAAAACAGGAGCCAAGGGTAGAGTCAAACAGATATAGGCACCCAAGGGCAGGGTGTGGCTCTAGCGCCAGGCTTTCAGGATCAAGGTACAAAAGCAAACACATAGAAACAAAGCAAAGCATTGAAACACAAGACTCCAAGAAACACAGAACAGACCTTCAGGAGCAAGATTCTCAGGAACAAAGCCAAGCAGGGAAATGATCTAAACAGGTAACACAAGATTGAGAGACCTCTTGCAAAGGCAATGTAAGAAAGCTCCTTGGGTCCTTTATAAAGGAGTAGGCTGATGATGTCACGAGTAGGAAATAAATCAGAAGCAGGGAGACCAAAGCGAGGCTTGGCTAACAGGAAGAACAACAACAGGAATGAAGCAGAAGCAGGGAGACCAAAGCGAGGCTTGGCTTACAGAAAGAACAACAATAGGAAAAAAGGCAGACTGGAGAGGTCACAGAGCTAGATACAGAGAAACAGTAGGTCTAAACATAAGTGCAGGCCACAACTGTGACACAGACCTATGAGCTGCTGCATCCACATTGTTGTTTTTTTATTGTTGGTCCATCTGTAACAAGTCTAAAGCTGTTTCAATTGGATAGGCAGTATCTTAAAAGGTGGAGGACAAAAGTTTTTGTTTTGTTTGGTTTAAAAAAAAACTTTTTAATTTATTTGAAAGCTTCCCATATGTAGATATAAATATTATGAAATAACAACTGAATATCACTAAAACAGCTTAAAAATGATTATAGCTGCTAGAAACAGCAATTTTAAACTCTGTATTTTGTGCTCATTTTTCTACACTAAAAACTAAATACACTGTATACAATAGAGATGGCCAAATTTCAGTAAGGATATCCTGTTTCCTGATGGGTTCATCTTAAATGTTGTAATCTGCCTTGGCAAGCATGGTATTATAAAGATGATGGAATATATTGAAATTAAATGGAAGTTGAATTAAACTCTCCTTTCATTGGGGCACATGTAATCACATCTTCATCTGTTTTGTAGAACTTTACCTTTTAGATACACAAATGGATTATTCTGTTGTTTGAGCATGTTTCAGGGACAAGTGGTTTATAAGTCAAAATAATAAAATATTTTCTATCAACCAGATCTCTCATTTATTTATTTTATTTGTTACATTTGTATCCCACATTTCCCTACCTTTTTGCAGGCTCAATGTGGCTTACATAGTACCATTTGTGGAAACATAACTAAATGGGCTATAAGCCCCTAATGTATTTTGTTCTTGTGATGGCTCCTACTGTGCTAAAACTGGAAATACAGTGAGAGAGAATAATAGAATTCAGTAACATCCAAAACTTATTTTTTATGTTTTAATCATCTTTATTAAAAGCAAAACATGTTGGTTGATAAGCTTCATACAGAACAAGAAAAAACAGTAAACCATCCAACATGGCACAACTTTTACTTTTACCCCAGGAACCCTTCCCCTCCTGTACTCCCCTCCCTCCCTATAAGCCCACCTGACTGTTTCCACCCGCCAAAATAACACAACAGATGTACAGATCAGTAGGACTCAAAGCATTTCGTAACAAGTAAAGTCATGAACAACACAGTTTATACCAAATTGTTTAACCACACTTTGGTTTTGCCTTCGGGTTTAGTAAGCAATGCCATGTGCATGTAAAGTATAGGATAAACAAATGTAAACAATCTTATGTTTAAGGCATATGCCCTAAATATGTAATACTTGCTAGCAATAATTAAACAGTGATGGAATATTCACATAGCAGGCAGCCAACAGACTTATTTTCCACTGAAAATAATCAACTTTGTATAAACTTGGCGACTATTACTGTGCTGCTTGCTATTTTGTAGGTGTATTGTTTGCCTGCATAATAACATCGCACTTGCAAATATTTTTCTGACACGGCTTTAATTAACGAAAGCTACCATAACAGGCAGACACAGCCGTCTAATTAACATTATAATTTTATTTGTATTTGGGTAATGACCGAGAAAAATGCTATTAAAAATTATATTACAAAGCATGAAGTTGACTTGGTTAACTTCTGCTGTATATCAACCAGTAGTAAATAATAGTAATAATCAATATTTAGTGCATTTTTATAATATGCTACTGCATTCTTCAAAACAGAAGGAGCAAGTTCCTACAAACCATCTAGGCACAGGTAAAAAAAAAGCTTTCAAATGCTCCCAGGTTTCAACCTAATGCATGTTAAATGTGGGATATGACTGTCATAAATAAATAAATAGAAACTCTGAATGTTAAGCACCTGATTCTGATAATATGATGTCTGTTTTAATGGCCTATTACCAGGAGAAAATAATCTCTACATGAATCTAACATGTGCTAGGGTGTCCCTGTAACCAGCCCCTCCAACTGACCACTGATTAAGATTTATAACAAATTACTACTCTACCTATGAAAAGTTATCTCGTTTTTATGCTTCCTCTGTGTACATCCGTATGCTGCTCAAGCTAGCATGTTTGAAAATATAAGTGAGATTAAATAAAAATGCTGCCAACAATAAAGAATGACAGCGTAGATGCAGCAGCTCACAGGTTTGCTTGCTTTGTTTTGAGTATATGGGGATGACAGCACTGCGGGTAAGGGAAAACTCAGACTAAACTAATTGGTTTCAGCGTTTTGACATCACTTCATCTCCTGTCTATTAAACATCCTTGGTGTTAATAGAGGAAGTGGGGCAAAGGATTAAGACCAGTAATTCCCAAACCTGTCCTGGGGGAACCCTAGCCAGTCAGGTTTTCAGGATATCCACAATAAATATTCATGAGATAGATTTACATATATTGTCTTCTTCATATGCAAATCTATCTCATGCATAATCATGTTGGATATCTTGAAAAAGTGACTGGCTGGGGTTCCTCCAGAATAGGTTTGGGAATTACTGTGTTAGAGAGTAGGGGCTAAGCTAGAGCCTTGTGGCACTCTACAGAAAATGGGGTAGGAAGAAGAGAAGGAGAAAGTTTTTAGTATGGATCTGGAATGATTAGTCTTTCAGATAAGATGAGCACCAAGTCAGGACAGTATCATGGATGCCAAGACTATGTAAGCATTGAAGAAGAAGAGAATGATCAGTGAGGTCAGAAGCAGCAGAGAGATTCAGGGAGACAAGAAATAGTAGAGTTGCAATAATCTAGCACAGTCTTAATCTCATTGTACATGGCAGTGAGGAGGGATTGGGTGTTATCGTCTGTGCAGAAATCTGTCTGTCTGGGGTATAGGGCCAGAGTGTGATCCAGAAAGGGGAAAAGCTGATCAGATATCACCTTTTCTGGGAGTTAAAGGGCAGGTGAGAGGGCAAAAAGTAGTTGGATCCGCTAGGTTCATGGTGTTTTGTTTTTTTTAAAGAATGAGGATAATGACAGCATGTTTCCAAGATAAGGAAGCGGGAGACTATCCTGCACTAGAAGCAGGACCAGAGAAAGAAGTCTGGAACCTAATTTCAGGAATAAAGAAATGGGCCAAAGGTCTAACGATAAGAGCTTTTTTTCAGTATAGAACAGGGAAAGAGGATGAAATTCCTTCCATTTGGACATAGGAAGAAGAAATTGGGTAGACAAGAGGGAAGAAGAGAGGAAGGAGGAAAAGAAAAGGTGGGAGGTAACTGGAAGAGCAAGGCCACTGTGTGGGAGGGTGGATGACGAAGAGATGTGATCTTGAAAAGCCAGACCTGAAGAATAGGAGGGGGTGGAAACAAAAAGAAGGGATACAGCTTTAAGTACCTGGAACAAACATTGGTTTATGGGAGGTGATGCAAATTTCTCAATTAGGAGGGGGGGGGGGGAACCCATCAAGAATGACAGAGCGGACAAAAAATTAATACGTTGCTGATCTAGAAAAGCCGTGTTAGAAAGAGAAAGAAGATCAGACACTTGTTGACTCAGGATATTTTGATCAAGAACACTATTGAGCATTGAAATAGGATGTAGATTTGGTAGGGAGCTGGGGGAGGATACCGCAAAAACCCCCAAAACAAAACAGAAAAAGTAATAATGAAGTAGTCAATCCAGGAGACAGAAAAAGTGGATATCCCACAAGGTGATAGAGGACCCTAAGTGGATGTGAAAACCAAATCTAGGGTGTGGCCCAAAGCTTGAGTAAGGGAAGAGATGTTGGGAGAAACCAAAATTATATAGGAGGGGTAAAAATTCCATGTAGGGGTTGGAGGAATAAGATCCTACAGAATAAGGATGAGTGAACAGGTATCAAAAAGCTCAAAAAGGAGGAGAGTTAGTTCACCAAATGAGGAGGAAAGGACCTTGGAGGTGAAAGAGGTCTTCAGTGCAGCTAGAAGAAGACTGGGAGATGGCTCAGGAAGAATCTCCAGTTATCAGATTATTTAGGAAGAAGAATCTAAAATTATACTGCTTTGTCACTCTCTAATCGCCCATCCATCTCTCCCTTTTCTCACCTTCTCAGTACTATCTTTCCTCTTGAGACTGTCAATGTTTTTGTTTCACCAATATATTCTGATATATTTTTTGGTATCGTTATCTTTGGCTAATACTGTTCTGACCTGAGGAAGAAGGTTCTGGCCCTTGAAAGCTAGTCAAAAAAGTGTATAAACTTAGTCCAGTTAAAAGGTAGTATCTTTTGGTAATAACTGGATATTGGTTGCATTAAGTCGCTGAAGGTTAAATTACAATGGGTACAGAACGCAGCAGCCAGTTATTTTTGCTGCAGATACACACAAACATATTACTCCATTATTATCTTATCTTCATTGGTTACCATTGGAGACAAGATTTCAGTTTAAGGTGGCTGCTCTAACCTATCTAACAATGTATGGGATGACTCCTGCATATTTCGGTGCACACTTTCTTTTTAAAATTAATTTATTCCTAGATCTACTAGGAATCGATTTTTTTTTTTTATTAACGTTTCTTTCGTTCCGTCATGTGAGGGCAAAGAGGATTTTCCAATCTCCTTTTTCTTCTCAGACTGCACAATTTTGGAATTCTCTTCTTTCTTCTCAAGAATTTGTGGTTACTTTTCAGTTCATGAAACTACTTAAGGCATTTCTTTTTAAGAAGTTTTACTAATTTTAGAATTATGATTCTGCATAGATATTGTTATATATTGTAATTCTTGAAGTCTGCTCAGTTTGTTTATTGTTACCTGCAGCGAACTTGGTGGTGTTTTGCGGGATATAAGAATGTAGTAATAATAATAATAATATAAAATGAAGAAGAAAGTATGAAATAGGAGAAAAATCCCCAGCAATTTCAAATGAAGGCTCATGATGCTAGATCTCATGGAAGCCCAAAAGAGGAGTAGGAAACTGCTGAGTCAACCCCCTCTCTTCAAAATAAGAACAAATCTGGGCAGACTGGATGGACCGTACATGTCTTTATCTGCTGTCATTTACTATGTTATTATGTAAATCTTGCCATGTAGTGTGGATTTTGCTTTAAGTACAGAAATGACACATGTAGAGGTCATCTAATATAATAAAACGCACCGTGAACATTCTGAGGACAAAGATTCTGAAGTCACAGCACACGATAAAGGGTTCATGGTTTTATGAAGCCATCCGACATAACACGGACCTATCAGAAGGGGCTTGCCCACTAACAAAGCAGAACTGTTACCAGGCAACGGAATGCGACATAGAACTCACCTCACCTATCAGAAGAAACAAAGAGAACAAGGGAGGAGCATTCAGCTGTAGAATGCCTCATTGAGCAGCACAGAGAGCAGACGAACACCGCTGGAAACAGAGAATATCCCAGCACTGGGTATGTACACAAATATTGTTGTTGGACCCGGGGAAACAGGAGTACAGCGTGCCCCTCGCCATCTGCAACATGCGCCGCCACCTGCAAAAATTAAACCTGATCTAGCCTGCATCACAGACTGACCCAGGCAGGGGGAGGAGTAGGGAAACACGCAGAGCGTGTTTCCCTACTCCTCCCCAGCCTAGGATTTGGTAGAGACTGGCTGGCAAACTGCTTGAATATACAAAACCGCTAACTCCTTCAATATACAAAACCGGAGGCAATAAAGAAAAAAAAACATTATCACGCACGTGCACATAACTGGAACACCGCCCCCCCTTCACCTTCTCACGAACCAAGCAACCCAGGACGTGCAAAACCATCCCCCGCCTCAAAAAACCCGTCACCCACCTCGAGGATACACACACCGCGCTGCTTCCCACTGCGCATTTGTCCTGCATTGCTCCTGCATCGTTCCTAAGCTGCTGCCCTATAACAAACAGAAAGAGTGGCGTACTCTCCCTTCCGCAAACCACACCACCCAAAACAAGACGCCGCTGCTTGCCACAAGGACCAAAAATACCGTTAAAACTGACGGCCCCAGACAGTGCTGCTCTCCCGCCAACCAACAAAAAACATCCCCGGCATAAGGCAACCCCTAACCCACCTCAAGGATTCCCCGACCTCAGTCACCCCGGGAAAAGACAGCGCCACTTCATACAGTGCTTTTCTCTTCAAAGGAAAAACTACAGGAGAAAAAAAAAAACTACATGCTAGCGCCCGTTTCATTTGTTTCAGAAACGGGCCTTTTTTACTAGTTGTTAAATAATCACTGGAAATGTCTTCTGCCTGCAGTCTTTCTTTTTGTATGACTCCTTATTATTCCAAGTAGTGGAAAGCCTAAGGTAGTTTTATTTTATGAACACCACTTAATATCCTGCTTTTTTTTTGTAGCAATTTACATTTAAGTTGTTAGTACTAACATTTTCACAGTGAAACAGCAAACAAAATCTGCTGACAAACCCACCATTTGAAAATCTACTTAGGTGTTCTTTTCCTATGATGTTTTCCAACTCACTTAACTATTCCAAAAGGAAAGTCTTTATTAGCTTATGAAGATGTTGGCTCCCTCTTCCTTCTGTTATAAATAGTTTTTATTCCTGAGAAATGCTTTTCATTGATTTTTACTAGGATATTGAAGCTTAGTCTTTAATTGGTAAAGAATGCTTGATATTTCTTAATAGACTTTTGGGAGCAGCCTCAGTGCTATCATTTTTAATTCCTACCTGTTAGTATTTGTAAAATAGGCATCCACTAATTTGAATCTGACACATAACTCCATCTAGACCAGTGGTTCTCAACCAGTGTGTCACCAACAGGGCTGCTTTTACCAGTGGGCAAAAAGGGCAGTTGCCCTGGACCCCTGCATAAGCAAGGCCCAGTTGTCCATTGGTGTAAATTTAGCCCCGAGTCTGATATTTCTCTTTTTCT
Source organism: Microcaecilia unicolor (assembly GCF_901765095.1). Classification (NCBI taxonomy): domain Eukaryota; kingdom Metazoa; phylum Chordata; class Amphibia; order Gymnophiona; family Siphonopidae; genus Microcaecilia; species Microcaecilia unicolor. The sequence goes on from NC_044035.1 coordinate 157,645,076, forward strand.
CTCTTTCTGTCTCTCCCCCCCCCCCCCCACCCCATCAATGGATCCAGCTTCTCTCCATCTCCTTTCCTCCGCCCTCCCTGTGCCCTCTAAACTTCTCTTCTTAGGTGGCCAGCAGTGTCGGGAGTTAAAACAGGCTACCTACGGCCATCCACAGGGCCTTTCCTCTGCTGTGTCTTGTCTGCACGGCAGAGGGAAAGGCCCCTTGGCCAGCTTTTTTCTTTGTTGCACAAATTATCATTAAATTAAATCAGTTCATGTTAAATTATGCATTTAATTTTTGCTAAAATTATACATTTATTTTAAATGTCTACTTCCATATCATCAAGCTGATCAATCCATAGACTGGTGGGTTGTGTCCATCTACCAGCAGGTGGAGATAGAGAGCAAACTTTTGCCTCCCTATATGTGGTCATGTGCTGCCGGAAACTCCTCAGTATGTTCTCTATCTCAGCAGGTGGTGGTCACACACAGCAGCAGCTCTGGCTAGGCCTCCAAGCCTAATTTTTAGGTTTTGTTGAGTGCCTGGGGTTGAGGGCTCTTTTGAGCAAGTGCAAACCTGGTGGTGCCAGGTCCCTCCTTTTCTCCCCCCTCCCGCTGGCTCCGTTAAAAAAAAAAAAAAAAAAATTTTGAACGTCCTTAAAGGCGTTTATTTCGATGTTTATTTAAACGTTTATTGCAGCTACTCACTGGGACACCAGGTCGTTACAGCTCGGAGCGGACAGCAGGTAATTTTTACCTTTTTATAGCGGGCAGGGGGTTTCCCGATTTATCTCCACGTGGCATATGGCGTCAGAGGGCGAGGGCGTAAAGAGTCGCTCCCCGGATCGCTTGGGCGCTTCTAGAGGGGATGCGGGGGTCTTAAAGCCTGATTCGCCCTTGTTGGGTGACAGTTTCGTGGCCGATGAATGTCCCGGTCCTTCCTCCGGTGTGGCGATTTTTCCCGCCATAAACGCCCATCCCCCGCTCCTCGCCTCCGCCATCTTGGCCGGCCACGCGGCTCGGACGGCTTCTTCTTGGGCCGCCCTTGAGGTTGGAGACATTAATGCCATGAACGCCCTTAATTTGGGCGACGGCACAAAAGCGGCTAAAGTTAAGCGCCGTTCTTCCCGCGCGGCTCCTTCGCGGAGTGTCGCGCTGGACGCCATTTTGGATGCGCAGCATGTCTCTCCCCCGCTCTTGCGAGCGCCGGTTGAGAGTGCGTCTAGGGCTGTTGCCCAGGCTGCGGAAGTACACAGTCTGGGGGGTTTTCCCCCGAGTTTGTTTTGCTGCTGCATCAGGCCTTCCTTATGCAAAACGCTGCCCCTGCTCCCTCGTCTGGTAAAGAGGTTGAGGTTCCCAGAGGTAAACGCCCTCAGGTTGATTCCCAGGCCTTGGAGGACTTTGTCTCCTCCGATGTAGATGAGGGCAGCGTATCTGAGGTCTCCCAACGGTCCTTTGCGGATTTCTTGGAGGAGACGGATCCCCGCTCGGATGGAGCGGATGACCCCTCTGCAGCGCGGCTTTTTAGCTCAGAGGATTTGTCCAACCTGTTGGTACAGGCCATGGACACTTTGAAGATTTCCTCTCAGGAGGACGTCTCTCCCTCAGCCCCTGTTGGCTCTGCCATTATGCTGGGGACGAAGCGCCCGCCTAGAACCTTCCACGTGCATGATGCCATGCACACCTTAATTGCGGCTCAATGGGATGTCCCGGAAGCGAGCCTTAAAGTGGCTAGGGCTATGTCCCGCCTCTATCCTTTGACTGAAAGTGAACGTGAGGCCTATCTATGGCCTACCGTGGATTCTTTAATCACTGCGGTGACTAAGAAAACGGCGTTGCCGGTGGAAGGTGGCACGGCCCTAAAGGACGCCCAAGACAGAAGATTGGAGGCGGCCTTAAGGTCGTCCTTTGAGGCAGCTGCTTTAAGTTTGCAGGCCTCAATTTGCGGCTCCTATGTGGCCAGGGCGTGCCTGACTATGGTGCAGCGGGCTTTCCCCTCGGATCTTTCCTTGAGGGCTGATTGGCCGGCCCTGGAGTCGGGCTTAGCCTATTTGGCAGACTTGCTGTATGATGTCTTGAGGGCCTCAGCGAAAGGCATGGCTCAGACAATCTCTGCGCGGCGGTGGCTTTGGCTGAAACATTGGTCTGCTGACCACGCCTCTAAATCCCGCCTGGCTAGATTGCCTTTTAAAGGCAAGCTGCTCTTTGGGGTCGAGCTGGACAAAATCGTGACCGATCTCGGCACGTCTAAGGGCAAGAAGTTACCAGAGGTCAGGGTTCGGGCTAGTACTCGCCCTGGTACCTCCAGAGGACGGTTTCAGGAAGCCCGTCGGTACCCCCCGGGCAGGTTGGGCTCCTCTGCCCCCTCTTCCTTCAAGAGGAACTTCTCCCCCAAGCAGCATTCCTTTCGCAGAGACCGCCTGACGGGGCCTTGGTCCACGCCCCAGTGCAGATTGGAGGACGGCTGTCCTCGTTTATGGGCGAGTGGACCACAATAACTTCAGACGCTTGGGTGCTAGAAGTCATCAGAGACGGCTACAAGCTAGAGTTCTGCCGACCCTTAAAAGACGGGTTTGTACTTTCTCCCTGCAAGTCTCCGGTCAAAGCTGTGGTAGTGCAGCAGACCTTGAACAATCTGATCCGCCTGGGGGCGGTCGTTCCGGTGCCAGAAAATCAGCTTGGCAAGGGATGTTACTCCTTTTTCTTTGTGATACCAAAGAAAGGAGGTTCTGTACGGCCTATCCTCGACCTCAAAGGGGTCAATTGGGCCTTGAAAGTTCGGCACTTTCGCATGGAGACCCTCCGCTCTGTTATAGCGGCAGTGAAGGCAGGAGAGTTCCTGGCATCCTTGGACATCAAGGAAGCGTACTTGCATATTCCCATCTGGCCTCCTCATCAACGCTTTCTGCGTTTTGCAGTACTGGGCCGACACTTCCAGTTCAGAGCCCTCCCGTTCGGGTTGGCTACTGCTCCGCGGACCTTCTCCAAAGTAATGGTGGTCATCGCGGCCTTCCTGAGGAAGGAAGGAGTTCAAGTCCATCCTTATCTGGACGACTGGTTGATCCAAGCCCCCTCTTATGCAGAGTGCGGCAAAGCTGTGAACCGGGTGGTTGCTCTTTTGAGCTCCCTGGGGTGGATCATCAACTGGGAGTAAAGCCAGCTGCGCCCGACTCAGTCCCTGGAGTATCTGGGAGTTCGATTCGACACCCAAGTGGGCAGAGTGTTCCTGCCAGACAATCGGATTGTCAAGTTTCAGGCTCAGGTGGACTAGTTCCTAGTAGCCTCTCCTATTCGGGCTTGGGACTACGTGCAGCTGTTGGGCTCTATGACGGCCACGATGGAAGTAGTGCCCTGGGCCAGGGCTCATATGAGACCACTACAACAATCTCTGCTGCTGCGCTGGACTCCGATGTCTGAGGATTATGCTGTGCGCCTTCACTTGGACCCAGCAGTGCGCAAGGCGCTGAGCTGGTGGACGCAGACAGACAAGTTGTCTGCAGGAATGCCTCTGGTGACCCCGGAGTGGATTGTCGTCACGACAGACGCCTCTTTGATGGGCTGGGGAGCCCACTGCTTGGGAAGGACAGCGCAGGGGCTCTGGTCTCCTGCAGAGGCAAGTGGTCTATCAACCTCCTGGAACTCAGAGCCATTCGGTTGGTGTTGTTGGAGTTCATCCCGGTACTGGTGTTGAAGCCTGTACGGGTCCTGTCGGACAATGCCACGGCTGTGGCCTATGTCAACCGCCAGGGAGGTACCAAGAGCGCCCCTCTAGCCAAGGAGGCCATGAATCTATGCCAGTGGGCGGAAGCGAACCTGGAACAGCTGTCAGCGGCCCACATTGCCGGAGTCATGAATGTCAAGGCGGACTTTCTCAGTCGCCATACCTTGGAGCCCGGAGAGTGGCAGCTATCTGCTCAGGCGTTCTTGGGCATCACGAAGCGCTGGGGCCAGCCGAGCCTAGATCTGATGGCGTCATCGGCCAATTGTCAAGTGCCACGCTCTTTCAGCAGAGGACGGGACCCTCGATCCCTGGGAGTAGATGCTCTTCTTCAACAGTGGCCGACACAAGAGCTTCTCTATGTGTTCCCGCCCTGGCCCATGTTGGGCAGGGTGCTAGACCAGGTGGCAAAGCATCCCGGCAGGGTAATCCTGGTGGGTCCGGATTGGCCCAGACGTCCCTGGTATGCGGACTTGATCAGGCTCTCAGTCGGCGATCCTCTGCGGCTGCCAGTGGAGCAGGGCCTGTTTCATCAGGGTCCCGTGGTGATGGAGGATCCCTCCCCCTTTGGTCTTACGGCCTGGCTATTGAGCGGCAGCGTCTGAGAAAGAAGGGCTTCTCAGACAAGGTCATCGCCACTATGCTGAGAGCGAGGAAGCGCTCTACTTCTACTGCTTACGCCAGGGTTTGGCGTATCTTTGCAGCGTGGTGTGAAGCAGGCTCACTTTCTCCCTTCACTGCTCCAATTTCTTCAGTGTTGGCGTTCCTGCAAGAAGGTCTGGACATAGGCCTGTCGCTCAGTTCCCTGAAAGTTCAGGTAGCGGCTCTGGCTTGCTTCAGGGGCCGCCTGAAGGGTGCTTCCCTGGCTTCGCAGCCAGATATGGTGCGCTTTCTCAAGGGAGTTAATCACCTGCGCCCTCCTCTGCACTCAGTGGTGCCTGCGTGGAATCTCAACCTGGTGCTAAGAGCATTGCAGAAGCCGCCTTTTGAACCCTTGTCGAGGGCATCTCTGAAAGACCTGACGTTGAAAGCAGTCTTTTTGGTGGCTATCACTTCAGCCAGAAGAGTTTCCGAGCTCCAGGCACTCTCATGTCGAGAGTTTTTTCTGCAGTTCACTGAGGCAGGAGTGACTATTCGCACAGTGCCTTCCTTCCTGCCCAAGATTGTTTTTCGCTTCCATGTGATTCAGCAGCTCTGTCTCCTTTCCTTTCGTAGGGAGGTCTACCCAGAGGAATACTCTGCTCTCAATTTCTGGATGTGAGACGAGTCATCATCAGATACTTGGAAGTGACCAATGATTTCCGGAAATCGGATCATCTGTTTGTCCTGTTTACAGGTCCTCGTAAGGGTCTGCAGGCTTCTAAGCCTACAGTGGCAAGATGGGCAAGGAAGCCATTGCAGCGGCTTGGGTGGCCGCGGGGAAGGCCCATACCTTTTCCAGGCATTCCCGCTTGACTGTGGCTGCTCGGGCGGAGGCCCGGTTTGGAGCTTCAGTGTTGCGGTCAGGGATTTCTATGTCCCGCCCTGGGTGAGTACTGCTTCGGTACATCCCACCAGTCTATGGATTGATCAGCTTGATGATATGGAAGGTAAAATTATGTATCATACCTGATAATTTTCTTTCCATTAATCATAGCTGATCAATCCATAGCCCCTCCCAGATATCTGTACTGTTTATATTCTGGTTGAATTTTAGGTTCAAGTTTAGCCTTCAGTTACTTCAGGAGGACTTCGTGTTCAAGTTCTTCTTTCACTTGGATTCTTCAAGAGTTGAGACGAGTTTGTGTTACAGTGAGCTGCTGCATTCCTCTCCCCTCCGTTTTACGGGGCTGGATTGAGATTTAAATTCTGCCGGCACTCCCTCCCGCTTCGTGCGGCTGTAGGGCAGCTTTGTACCCCTCCCGCTTCGGCGGTGTTAGGGTCAGTCAGCTCCTCCCGCGGTTGCGGTTGCAGGATAAGCCAGATCCCCCCGCATCGGCGGGTGTGGTGTCCCTCCCCCGCTCCGCGGGGATGAGCTGGACGGATTCCCCTCCCCCACTTGTGTGGGGATGAGCTGGGTTAATTCCCCTCCCCCGTTTCGGCGGTGGTGAGCTGGGCAGAGTGTCCCTTCGTGGGTGTAATTCTCTAAGTGCTGAGTCCTGCGGATGGAGCTTTGATATCGACATACTGAGGAGTTTCCGGCAGCACATGACCACATATAGGGAGGCAAAAGTTTGCTCTCTATCTCCACCTGCTGGTAGATGGACACAACCCACCAGTCTATGGATTGATCAGCTATGATTAATGGAAAGAAAATTATCAGGTATGATACATAATTTTACCATGTTTCCAGAGATAGTGAAGTTGCATTTATAAATAAAAGAAAATGTATACTATGCAGTACTTCCCCTACCCCCCATCTGGCTACACCTTCATGCCACCCAGCTAGTAAAACTTTTTGGGCAAAACACTGTAAATATATGCACACAACTTTGCTTCTTTCAACACAGTGGCATAAGTTGCATGTGATGGTTTATACTTTTATTCTGAACTAATCATCAGAATGCCATTTGGAAAGGGCAGTCAGATTTTGTGTGTACTGAATTTTGAACTTGTGTGGAATTTATGGGATCTGAAAATCCTCTTGTATTCAGCCAGCCTAAATACATAGTTTTGATTAGTTTTTTTGAAAACCTACTTCTGAATGAACTTATTTGATCAAGAGAGATTATTGTTGTGGAAATATCCTGGGTGCCTAAAATTTATCAACTACAGTCAGCCTGAGCCCAAAGGAAATGTTACTGGCCTGAGAGAAGCTGCTGCCACTTGGCCATGCAGAAAAGAAGCTGAGGCGAGAAGGACAAAGGATAAAGAGGCTGGCTTGGGGTGGGGGGGGGGGGGGGGGAGAGAACAGTAAAAAGAATGTGTGTGTGGGGGGGGGGGGGGAAGCAACTGAATCACAAAAACAAGATGAAACAAAAAATGAGCAAATAAGGAACTCCTTTATTTATCTATCTATATATTTTTCTTGGTATCTCAAAGTTTTGACTGGTGTCCAAGTTTTCTAAATATTTTCCCCATCCTCCCCTCCCCTCCCCTAGTTATGATAACCCACATAACATATAGTGCGCTCAATTTTTTTGTGTGTGTGCGCTTCTGCATTTACTGTTGGGTATATGATTTCGCTGGAATGAATCTTCTTGATAAATATGACATTTTGTAATGTAGGACAGTTGCAGCTGTATGTAGCCGTGAAGGTCTTCATCTTAGTCATTTTCGTTTTCACCATTAAAGGAAGCAACCTTCTCTCCATAACATGCTGACAGCTGCATTCCAAGCTGTCCTTACTCCTTCCCACCTGCCAGTGAAATGACCCGCAAAGTACCCTCTGCTAGTGATGAGTAGTAATTTAATATTCTCAAGGGCTGAAGTAGACCTTTTCACAGGCAGCTTTCTACAGCTGTATTAATGTAATCAGGTTCTATGTTTCATTGCTGTTCAGCTTTCTACATCTCTACTACTGGGCAGAATAGATGGCAGTTCCCATGCCAGCCTTGTCTGATAAGGTGCCCACAAAAGTGTTGGTGGTTTCACAGCAAGACTGAAGTCTCTGCCAGTATCTGCCCATGTGTACTGACTGCCAAGTTGCTGGGAATGTCTGTGCAAAGCTTTTTGGCATTTTTTTGTGCTGAATATTTTTTAACCTTGATGAGTGGCATAAATTATGTTGGCATTCATTGAAAGAATAGAGAAAACCTGCTAGTAAGAGCAGAAGATAGAAGTATTTTTTCTTTGTCTCGTATTACAATCCTTACTTATTATGGACACCTACTTCAAACACCTTCAATCCTTACTTATGGGCACCTACCTCAGGGTGGAAGTCTTTATGCTTCCACCTTCTCATACAGGTGAAAATTAAGCCAGTGCCAGTCAGACTTCTGTTCCCTAAAAATGGCAAGGACAGCTCAAAATTAAGTATGCATATTTTGGGCAGACTGGATAGACAATACAGGTCTTTAGCCGCCATCATCTACTATGTTACTATGTTGGGTCTAGTACTTCAGTTCTCTCCTAGCAAAGTAGATTGTGATTACAGCTCAGATCACATCAGTTACCACCCAGTGTCTATCCAGAGAGCATAATAATGATCCTTCTTTTCCCCCAGAGATGTGGGGCTACTTCATTGTCATTAGCAATCCTGCTTCTTAATGTTGGCACGCTAGTTATAAAAGCATAGAAACAAGATACGATTATGAAATCCTCAAGTATATGGGGTGGACGGACCGACATGGTTTCGGTCCTCACACAGTAGTGGTATTTTTCTATGAAAATAGGCAGATCAGACGGTCATAGAGGTGACACAGATGGAGTGGACTTTAACTTTTTCCAGGCATGTATGGGAGTTTATAGAGCATAGCAGTCTCGCAGCCCACATCAGTTTATCTTTGTTTGCCAGTGGCGTTGAACATGACTTCAGCTTGGTAGATACATTTTTTTTTCTCTTCAGCTTTTTTTAATGCCTCCATTTCAGCTCCTCTAGTCTTCCCTAGTCTAGATTGTTTTCTTAAAGACCCACCAATGCCTATGTTTTTTAAAAAAGCTATATTATGGTTTGAAGGTGTTGTCTGCCTTTAGGCATTGTCTGAACGAGAATTTCAGCTTTTCATTTCACTGCTGACTTTCGTCACCTTGTTTAGAGAAGAAAGCCAATGGCTTCAATTTCCAAGTGCATATTATTGATGTTTTTCTCTAATCATCAGTGTGTACTTCTGATCTTCGAGGGAATTCATGGTCTTCTGGTTGTAAGATCTGCCTGAGGATGTCATCTAAAAGAATAGATTCTGAGCCTTCCTTATTTAAGTTAAGCTTAAAAAAACTGTCTTCAAAAGTTCAAGACAAGGCCCATGGAGCCCACCATCATCATGCAAGCTTTGCTAGAGGTGGCTTCTGTCTCTTCAATGATATGCATTAAGGCTACAAGAGTCAAGCTTCCTACTTGTCAAGTATTTAGCATCCTACTTGAGTTGTAATGAACTGTTGAAGGAATTGTGACAGAGTTGGTACTGAGCCACAAGTATAGGTTTCGGTGCCTACACTCAGTTCTGGCATGTTAGTGGTTCCATGTGTTCTAAAGTGAGTGCACCAGGATATTAACTCACTTCCCCATTCCTTTTTCATATTGGTCTCCAGAAGATGAGTTAGGAGTTTCAAGTTGCTCCTTGAAAAATCCATTGCAATATTCAGTCTCTCTTATTTATTTGTATTAATTCTTTTTATACAGACCTCCACTTTGCACAGACGTGAGAAGTGGCAACTACAAAAACATAAACACATGTACATTAGGGCAAATCTCAATTTCTTTAAACCCAGTGGCTTTCCCCAAATCTTATAGTATTTGTCTATTCTTCATTAATCCAAAAATGATCTTTCCGGTAATGCAATCTAAAAAACATATTTCTTTAGAGTGTTCCATCAAAGGTATCGTCTGCCAAAAGTGTGTGATTTGTCAGTCTAGCCTTATGGACCAAATAATGCAGCAAATAGCTTGAAGAGAAATCTGTAGAGTCGCAATAAAACCGCATATGCCTCAAAACGTGATGACGTCGAGGGCGGCGGACCTATCAGAGGTGCGAGGGTGGGGCAGAGAGAGATGGTTACAGAGCGACAAACCTAACGATCCTTACGAACCCTTCAGTGAAGCCACGGAGTCAGCTTCAGAACGTTGAAGGTGCCTTTTATTATAGTAGAGAAGTGGAGGCATATGCGGTTTTATACTTGAGGCCACTGTAGATTGGGTAATGCAAATTTAGGTACAATCGAGCTGATCTGTGAGAGTTTCGAGGTGGTAAGCTGACAAGGGCATCCATATACGCAGGGGCTTCACCATAGAGAATGTTATGCACCAAAGCGCAAATTTTAAATGTTATTCGGTCCTTTACAGGGAGCCAGTGTTTTACAGGCCCAAAAGATACTTTGTCCCCTGGATTCTATATACATCTCCAAAATTTGGGCACAGATCCCAGATCTGCATTCAAATTAAATTGATTAATCATTAACCATCAGTAATTAGTATTCATTGGCACTCATTTGGGTTTACGTGCAGATCTGCCCTGCACCGTATTCTGTAAATGCATGTCCAAATTTTATAGGGCACAACTCAAAAGGGGTTGTGGCCATGGAAGGGACATGGGCAGGTCAGGGGCCTTCCCAGAAATTAGGCCCAACCACCATTAGTTGCGCGCCAGCATTTATATCAGCTTTCAGCAGACATAAATGTGGCACCCAAAGTTAGGCACGAGATTCACGCTAAGAGAGTGTTCTATAACAGGCGCTCTGTGCAGAGCACGTTTTGCAGAATACTAGCTTAGCATGAATCTTCCCCAATTTGGGCGCCATTTACAGAATTCCTCCCTATGTGGGTAATAGTATAACAGGACGCCTAGGCAGGTAAGGCACATAGATGCGTATGTTGGGGGTCATGACTTTCTGTGGTAAAACATGGTACTAATATGATAGAGATTTCTGATCTTTCCATGACTCACAGCCAGAAGACAATTTGGGGATAATTTTATTACAGGATGCCCATAAAAAATTCCAAAAATGCACCTATGATGCTACCAGAACTGTCCCTGGTAGCTCACAAACACTGTTGCATAAATTTACACCTCCTTTGAGTACGTACTTGTGTGCACAGATGTATTTTATAATGTATGTACATAAATCACAACTGTGCCCCTGAGAATATCTACATGTATATAGTGTCAAAGTAGGTGCTGTTTAATTGCATCTACTTTCTATATGCACATACCCCTATGCAGTTTTATAAGGGACATTTTCTGGGTTTAAGATGTGCTCTACACACAGCAAATGCTTTATCAAATTACTCTTTTATGACCTGTCTAGGTAGACCACCAAAGGACAAGGTCGGTTTAGAAGCTGACTTGTTGTGTAACCATGTAAGGGCTCTGCCGTTAATTGAACAGATTGTGGGACAATTTGGATGTCTGGACAGTTATCACTAGATAAATAGTTATTTTGGCTTAAAGATGGCAAGAACTTCCTAGTTCTGATTCTAGTGATATACAATAGTGTAGAATATTAGTAGCATTATTAGTTCTGGAGAAAATGGGAGGTTTTTTTAAATAGCTTTTGTATCTTTTAAAAGACCAGCAAGAGAGGTTTTAGTGCATGAATGTTTGAGACCACATGGGCCTTCTTTTAAACAGCTGAGACAACATATGTGGTCTTCAAAGCTCATAAACTACAGTCTTTCCTGGTCCTTTTAAAAAGTGGCATAACCTGCAACAGCTCTTGTTAAATACAGCACTTTTGACCAAATTGTTGTAGGAACCCTCTACAAGATTTCAATACTGTATCTCAAGCAGAAAATAATAATAATAAAAAAATACAGTAGGGATATGTGAAAAGGAGGGTGTGCGAACCAGAAGGTCAGTTTTCCTGAATATGCCTAGAGTCAGGATTGTAGCGTTACAGCATGCGTTAGAGGTAGAGGTTTTGAGCCGAAAGGCCTTTAGGGGATAGAGCTTGGTGGCTTGTATCGCTGCTGTTTGGAGGGAGGGGAGAAGGAAAGTATTAATCATTTGTCTCATTCTCTATAGGATGTTTCGTCTTCGGTATTTGGCAGCAGTGGCAGGGTTGGCTGCCGTTGCTCGCCAATACCATGGTGGTGTTCATTCCACTAGTAGCCGGCGCAGGCTGATGGCGTCTTTCATTGGAGCAACTGCAGCAACAGTGAGTGCTGGACTTCTGTGGAAGAGGTAGGTAGAATTGTTTGTGCTATGCCAGCATGGGACAAGTTCCATTTACTCTCTGTTCATAACTTTGAAAATGTGTTTACTGCACAGACTGGGACAGAGAAATATCCAGTGTACCTGAATGTAACTCACCTTGAGCTATTACTGAAAAAGGTGTGAGCAAAATCTAAATAAATAAATAAATTTATATCTAACATACTGCATGTATTTGTGTGTTTATGTAGTTTTGACCCCTGAGAAAGGCTGCATCAGGTCATTATATTGAAATACAGTTAAGTTCTGGCTGCCACATCTGGATTGAAATAAAGCAATCTGTTTTGAAACTTCTGTGATGTCACTTTCCCGCTCTGGGTTGTCACCAACGGCTGTCGTTTAGTGTGTGTGTGTGTGTGTGTTACCTCTCCTTTATTTGCTTGAAATTATACTGTAAAAGTAAGGATAATGTATTGGTAAAGAGACCATGGATTTTGTTGGGCTGGTCGTGAGCCCTTGAGCCTAGGCCGAGGCCTAGTATAGCTTTTAGGCCAAGGCCTGGGATGGACCAAACAGGCACTATACGCCACCCCAGCTACCAAGCCCTGCACACACACACACGTGACCAATTTACACTACCAGAAATGGGAAGATAGGGCATTCAGGCGGGCCTCACGGCCCATCGGGAACCCACTTGCTCAGAATACAGTCGTACGGCCTAACCGGAACTGACTCAAACTCAGGGATGGGAGAAAGGAAAAAATGAGGGACTAGAGCAGCAACACACTAAGTGCTTGCTAAGGACACAAAGGAAAAATGAACTCAGAGAGGTAACAATAGGAAATCCATCAGGCTGTACCCTACAGTACACAAAGGAAATGAGGGACTGGGAAATATAGATACAGGGAGTAGAGACCCCCAGCAGACAGGAGAGAGAAGCCAGCAAAAAGTAGAGAGCCGGGCCTGAGATGCACCCCACTCAGAGCAGTACACAGTAATAGCGAGGGTAGACAGCAAAAAAGAATTAAAACAGTCACAAGGGAAAGACTGCTCCAAACACTCAGCTGCCAGAGGCAGGCAAAATACTGCAGTCAAAGAGTTAACCAGGCTCTGAACACACAGCTGCCAGAGGCAGAAACACTGCAGACAAGGGTTAAGGTAAACACAAGGAAGAACAAACAAACAACCCCCCACTGAGAGAAACAAAGAGTCCTGAGGCTGCTACAAGAGCAGAGCAGAATACAACCACAGCACAAAGGGAACTCTGAAGGAAGGGAAATCTAAACAAACAAACGAACAGGACGAGGTAGGAACTCACCACACAGCACTACAGCCAAACAGACAGGGAATCCCAGGTGCAGTGTAGAGAGAGGTAATTAGACACACACTAAGAGCAGCAGGCAGACAGAGACAGAGCAACAGAAAACTACAAGCAAGAAAAGGAGTAAACAAACTCAACGAGAGCGCAGATCTAACAGCTCAGACAGAGCGCAGGTAAGGCTTCAGCAAGATAGGGATAACGCCAAAGCAGGGGTTGTAGGGAAAGGTAAGCTTAAGTAGATCAGACTGACATCAGCTCAGCCCCTGATGGACCAATCGGGAGTGATTCCAAGCATTCCCCTGTCTGACTAGCAGAATTCTAACAGAATCATAACAGATTTGATATACCGCCTTTCTGTGGGTACTACCAAGGCGGTTTATATGTTATATACAGATACTTTCTCTATCTTAGGTGGGCTCACAATCTAACTTTTGTACCTGGGGCAGTGGAGGGTGACTTGCCCATTATCACAAGGAGCCACAGTAGGAATCGAATCCAGTTCTCCTGGATCTCAACCCACTATGCTATTAGGCTACTCCTCCATTCCTTTAAACAGCAAATCATTCTTTCTAGGTTTTTTTCTTTACAGGCCTCATGTTGGAAATAAGCCTGTAAAAGGCTAATCCAGCTTGTAGTTTTCTTTGATCTTAATAGGCTTGAGTTTGCTATAATCAAATCAATATTGTCCAGTTGGATACTAGTTGCAAAGCTGTTATACTCAGGTGGTTCTGACTCTAGAAGGGCATGGTAAGGCTCCTAAGGCTGTAAGTAACATGATTACATCACACTATTTCTGCAAAAACTTCACTGACTACTGATACAAAACAGAGCTAAATTTAAAACTTTGATTTGCAAGGTCCTTAAGGCAAATGAGCCATAGTACTTGAAGAAAAGGATTTCCTTTTACACACCCCCAAGATCGTTAAGGTCCTCCCAAGGAGTATCTCTAACATCCACTACAAAGGTGTCACATGATGTGATACCTACCAAGGAGCCTTCTCCAGATTAACCTCCACACACTGTGGAATGTACTCCCTGAAAGACTTCCTTTCTTGTGTTGAAGGACTATCTCTACATCAGGAAGCAGGTGAAAGCTTGGCTCTTCTCTCAGGCTGTTAATGGAAGAAGCAACTAGCTTTCTAGTCACACACACGAGAGGACTAACACTGGCTGCACATAACTCTAGCAGGACTTGCTTGTCCATTCCTACCCTAGATCATATTCATGCACCTTTCTGGCTTCATGTGCAACTATATGTTCCACCTTTTGCTCTCTGTTAAGATGTTTTATTGTATAGTGTATTGACATTGTATACTGTATGTCATACTACTGTTATGTGAATATTTTTTGCTGCTGTAATTTTCTGTTGCTGTATGTTCAACTTATTCTTGCTGTACACAGCCTTGGGTGAAATTCTTAAAAAAGGCAGTAAATAAGTCCTAATAAATAAATGTCAGCATCATGAGGTCTTTAGTGGGTCTCCTAGAACCATTTCTATTGAGGAGGTTTTTAAGGCTGTGATGTAGAATCTGTTTACATGTTGGCATCTTATTATTATGAAAATGACGTGGGATGAAACTAAGTTTAGCTGATGTGTCCTTTGGTACCTGCTTTAAGGGTAGAATTCATCTACATTCCTTCTCCCACCCCCCACCACCCCCAACCTCAAGGATCTATATATGTCTCCAAAAAAACAAAAAGTTAAAATAGGGAAAAGGCTTTGGCCCTCAACTATAACAGAATTCTATTATTACATTCTTGACTGTGTGGCAGTATTATCCTTTCTAACTGCTAAAATGCAAGGAACCTGGGGAAATGTAGAAGCAGTATGGATTGTCCTGGAAAGAGAAGATGGAACCTGTATCTACACGGGTGTTATCTACAGACTTCTGGCACAAATGGAGAAGCTGGACAAGGATCTGATTAAAGATATTCATAAGCTTGGGATGAAGGGATGCGCTGTTGCTGGGCGATTTCAACTTGCACGATGTGAATTGGAACCCCCCACGGCAGAATTGGATAGAACAGAGAGATTGTGGATGTCTAAGTGCTTTTCTCAGACAAATGGTAACAGAATCCGTGAGAGAAGAGGAGACTCTAGATCTAATACTCACAAATGGAGGAAGTGTTTCCAGTGTCCGAGTGGGTGCCCACCTAGGCAATAGTGATCATCGCACGATTTTACATCACACAATATTACATTACGTTACATAGACCATTTCTATCCCACATTAGCTGTGAGGTTCAATGTAGCTTATAAATTGATCAGAAACTTGAAAGACAAGAAATGCAGTTAGCTGGAGATATAGCAGTATACATGCATCACATTCAAGAACAGTACAGTCTCCTTATTGTTTAAAAATTAGGAATTTTTGAAATAGAAAAGATTTTAAAGCCTTTCTAAATAAACCATATATAGATAAAGACCTAACTGCTGCAGTAAAATATTCTACCAATGGTCTGAAACAAGAGCAAAAGCAGAGTTCAGACATACAAAATTCAAAGTCCTGGATTTCAGACATGCTGATTTTGCTAAAATGAAATGAAGAAAGAGCTGATAGCATGGGTCGGCACAGGAGAAGTGGAAGGGCTATAAATATGGCAATGGATCTTTTTACAAGGATAGTACACAAAATAATAGAAACAGGAAGTCTATATGATTCTTCAAAAAAGTGGCCGAAAAATAAGGGCAAAAGAGGCTGTGTTCAAGAAATACAGAAGAATGCAATAAGAGAATCACGGAAAAGATTATCGGATTAAAGAAGTGAAAAGGGAAGTATGATTATTAAAGCACAGGTGGAAGTAAAATGGCTAAAAATGTAAAGAGATGATAAGACCTTTTTCAGGTATGTTGGGGAAAGGAGAAAGGTTAGGAACAGCTATGTGGAGAGTGATGAGGGTAAAGCAAATGTGCTAAACAAATGCTTCTCTTCAGTGTTTGTGGAAGAAAATCCTGGGAAAGGACCATGGTCAGCTGCAGAGGGTATATCCGGGAATGGAGTGGATATTGCACCGTTCACGATAGAAAGCGTTTATAAAACAACTTGGAAATCTGAAAGCTATAGGGTCGAATGGGATGCTTCCCAGAATACTGAGGGAGCTCGGAGAAATCCTGTCAGGACTCTTAAGGATTTATTTAATAGATCTTTAGAGATGGGAGAGGTTCCACAGGATTGGAAACAAGCGGATGTGGTCCTCCTTCACAAAAATGGGGACAGGTAAGAAGTGGGGAAACTGCAGGCAGGAAAGCCTTACGGCGGTGGTAGAAAAACTAATGAATCTGCTGCTGAAGGAAAAGAGAGTTAACTTTTTAGACTCCAAAGGGTTGAAAGATCTGAGGCAACATGGTTTTACCAAAGGAAAATCATGCCAAATTAATCTGATTGATTTCTTTGGGTGGCCAAAGAACTGGATAAAGGACATACACTAGATGTGAGATCATTGTGGAAATGAAAGAGAATAAGAACATTTCCCCCT
Source organism: Microcaecilia unicolor (assembly GCF_901765095.1). Classification (NCBI taxonomy): domain Eukaryota; kingdom Metazoa; phylum Chordata; class Amphibia; order Gymnophiona; family Siphonopidae; genus Microcaecilia; species Microcaecilia unicolor. The sequence goes on from NC_044035.1 coordinate 157,661,298, forward strand.
CCTTATACCTTCAGATTCTTTGTTCAAACACTAATTCTCTCACAAATTGATTACTGCAATGCAATTTATGCTGGTAGCAAAGGATTGTTAATTATGAAACTACTAACAACTCAAAATACAGCTGCACAACTGATTTATAAAGCTGCTAAATTTGAACAGTCATCTCCACTATTGATAAGATTGTACTGGCTTCCGATAAAAGCCAGAACTGTTTTTAAAATCTGTATTTTTGTATTCAAAATATTATATGGGATGGCACCAGACTGTATGCTTAATTTGATATACCTTCCTACAAAGAAATGCCATACCAGGCACTAGAGACTTTCTCATTCTCCATTTCCCCAGTTGCAAAGGTATCGGATAGAAATCAGCTCTCACTAGTGGTTTCCCTTACCTAGCCACAAAATGGTGGAATACACTCCTAAAGGGAATAGGACATATAAATACCTACTATGCTCTAAATGAATTTAAATAACTTGTTCACTTTTTTCTTGATTCTGTGTTTATTTGTATTGTAACTTCTTACTTATATATGAAAGCTACATTGAACTAATACTACATTTCGGCAAATATGGGATATAAATACCAATAAATAGATAATCAATTTGGATTTCAGCAAAGCCTTTGATACGGTTCCTCACAGAAGACTCATGAATAAGGTGAGAGGGCTGAACTTAGGACCCAAAGTGGTGAACTGGATTTGGAACTGGTTGACAGGATAAATACTTCACACAGGATAAACTCATACTGATAGTGCAGGCTTTGATATTGACCAGACTGGACTATTGTAATGTAGTTTATCTGGGATGTGCTAAAAGTCTCCTAAGAAAGCTACAGACAATACAAAAGACAGCTATGCAACTTGTCTGAAAAGGTTTGACAAGGTGTCTCATCTGTATGTCCAGCTTCACTGGTTGCTGACAGAGGCAAGAATAATTTTTAAACTTTGCTGTTTTGTATTTAAAATTATTCGGGGAATTACCCTGGCATATATGTTCTCTTTAATCTCAGTTTTAATGTCATGTCATGATACTAGAAATTCCTTAAGATTGTCATTTCCATCTTATAAGGGCCTTCGCTCAAAGAGAATGTTTTGGGGCTTGTTTTCCTACCAAGCTGCTAAGGTTTGGAATACCTTACCAACATCTGTGATCAATATTTTCCATTGCCCCCTGTTTTGTAAAGCAATTGAAACCATTCTGTTTAAGAAGTATGTTCTGTTTCATTAGAATTAATAATTTATTATATTAGTTTTTGTATATTCTCAGTTGCTGTGTGCTGGTTAGTCAATGTAATCCACTCCAAACCATTTGTGGTGTGAGCGGAATATAAGTCTTAGGTAAAGTAAAGACAGAGGTTGGTGGTAAATAGAGTTTGCTCAGAGGAAAGGAAGGTGAGTAGTGGAGCACCTTAGGGGCTGTATCAGTTTAATATACTTGTGACAGACATTTCTGAACGGTTAGAAGGAAAAGTTTACTTTTTTGTGAATGACACAAAGATAGCCAATTTGTGGTTTCCCAGAGGAAGTAGAAACCATGAGAAGAGATTTCCAAATATTAGAAGAATGGTCAAAGGTCTGACAGTTAATATTTAATGCGAAGAAGTGCAGAGTGATACACTTGGTGCACAGAAATCCAAAGGAGATGTATGAGACAGGAGGCGAGAGATTGATGAGCACAACTGAGGAGAGGGACTTTGGGGGGGATAGTGTCTGAGGATCTCAAGGTGATGAAACAAGACAACAAGGCAGTGGCCACGGCCAGAAGTATACTAGGCTGCATAGAGAGGGGTATAACCAGCAGAAGAAAGGATGCTCCTGTACAAGTCGTTGGAGAGGTCTCACTTGGAATATTGTCTTCAGTTTTGGAGGCTGTATCTTGCTAAGGATGTAAAAAGACTTGAAGTGGTTTAGAGAAAAATGGCAAATGTTTTATGGGGTTTGTGTCGCACGACATACGAGAAGAGACTTAATGACTTGAAGATATATACCATGGAGGAAAGGAGAGACAGGGGTGATATAATATAGACATTCAAATATTTGAAAGATATTAAAATACAAACAAACCTTTTCCAGAGACGGGAAGGTGGTAGAACTAGGGAGCATAAATTTAGGTTGCAAGGGGGCCAACTCAGGAATAACATCAGGAAGTACATTTTCACAGAGAAGGTGGTAGATGCCTGGAATGCTATCCCACAGGAGGTGGAAGAGATGATAACGGTAACAGAATTTAAAAATGAGTGGGATAAACACAAAGGAATCCTGTATGGAAAGAATGGAACCAAACAAACTTAGCGGTGATTAGATAACTCCAGTAATTGGGAAGCAAAGCCAGTGCCAGGCAGACTTCTAAGGTCTGTGCCCTAATCTTGGCCGGACAGATTTGGATGGGCAGGAGTGGGGCTTCGATGACAGCTTCAGTAGTTGGGGAACAAGGCCAGTGCTGAGCAGACTTTTACAATCTGTGCCCTGAAAATGACAAGGACAAATCAAGATCAAGTATGCATATGTAGTATCGCATCATACCGTATGCTATGGGTTTATCTTATTGAGCATACTGGATGGTCCATAAAGGTCTTTATCTGCTGTTATCGACTATGTTACTATGGGGCTCATTTTTGAAAAAGAAAAACGTCCAGAAAGCGGTACAAAGTGGCATTTGGATGTTTCTCCCCCCACCCCCTCCAAAATGTCCAAATTTCTATTTACTAAACCCATTTAAAGATGTTGTTCTGTGCAGTTCATCTGAAGTGTGCCCAAATCACAAGGGGGTGTGTTGGGGACAGGATTTGGACATTCCTAACATTTGGACATTTTCTTCCATAATGAACAAAGCAAAAACGTCCAGGGCTGAAACCTAGATGTTTTGGGCTAGACTTGTTTTAATAACGACAAGGTTACAAAAAGGTGCTCCAAATGACCAAATTACCACTGGAGGGATTAAGACATGAAACTCCCTTACTCCCCCAGTGGTCACTGATCCCTTCCCACCCCCCCCCCCCCCAAAGATGTTAAAGAAACGGTACATACTAGGCTCTGTGACAGCTTCAGATGTTATGGCCAGTCCTATTAGAGCAGTAAACAAGTCCCTGGAATACCCTAGTGGTTGGTGCAATGCACTGTAGAGATGGGGACCCAGACCCATAACCCACTCTAGCTGTTAGACTTGTGATGGAAAGTGTGAGCCCTCCAAAATCCACCAAAAACCTACTATACCTACATATGGGTGACACTTGCAGGCATAAGGGCTATTATAGTGGTGTATAGTTGGGTACAGTAGGTTTTTGGTGTGTTTTGGAGGGCTCACCATTTATTTATTTAGCATATTTTTATCCTGCTGCATCCACAGTTCTGGGAGAGTTACAAATGAACATACTTAAATAAGGATGACAATATATACGGTACAATGAATTTTATATTAAGACAAAATAAAAATGTAAAAAAGAAAAATATACACTAATTAGCAAATCTAATTGCCATATACCTCATAAAATTTTAAATATCTTCTTAATATAATAACATAACAGACATAACAAAGTATACGTAAACAGATCTAATTTCCATAAGTGTCATGAAGTAACCATGTTTTGAGTTCCTTCTTATACTGGACAAAGGAAGCCCATTTCAAAGTTTAGGTCCTACAATTCTAAACATAGATTTCCTATTGACCTCAAGTCTGTTAAGATGGAAAGAAGACACTTCAAGTAGTCCCTGACTATAGGAACGGAATGTCCTAACAGGCTGATAGAAATACAAACTAGAGGTAAGAATAGGAGAGATAGTTTGATGAAGTGCTTTGAAAACTAAACAGACAATCTTAAACTTTTTGCTGCTCAATAGGCAACCAACTAATTTTTTTTAAAAAACTGGTGTAATATAGGTATACCTAGGTACACCTGCTGAAACTATAGCTGTAGCATTTTGTGCTGATTGCAGTGCTTTCAAGGAATTTTTTTTGAAAGTCCAAGCAGAAGACCATTGTAATAATCGAAACAGAAAAATCAAGATCTGCACTACCATTCTAAAGGCCCTGTTTACTAATCTGTGTTATAGGCGTGTTAACATTTTTAACGTGCATTAACCATGTACATGCGTTAACTGCTTACAATATCCCTATAGGCGCCTACACGGTTAGTGCACACGCTAACTGTAGGCGTGTTAAAAATGCTAATGCGCCTTAGTAAACAGGGCCCTTAAATTGAAAGTTGAAAAGCTCTCTTAATTGTCTCAAGTCTCAATTTAGAAAAAAATCAAACTGATCAGTTTAGCTTCTTGATGTCTCATTGATACTTCAGTATCAAGGATGAGTAGATTACACATCTTATAAACTATCTCAATTTTCATATCATCAATAGTGAAAGAAGGAACATCTGTGCTGAGATAACTGGAGAATAACAAAATATGAGGTTTCTGCATGGTCAAACATAAACACAGGTTTTCAAGAGGGTAATGGTGAGATATGTACCTGCAACCTTTTATGTGAAGTCCACTGCAGTGCCCCCTAGAGTGCCCCACAGCTCTCTTGGGATATCTGTGTGGCCAGTCTAATAAGAATTCTGGCTTCTCCTACATCCCAATGGTTTGATTATGTGCATTTCTTACTTGAATGTTATATTTCCGAAAATTGTCCCCAACAACATCTAGCAAATGGTCATTTTTTTTGGGGGGGGGGGAGATAAGACTTTTTCAGGTTCAAAAATGGCTGTGTTTGCTACTGGATTTTTGGACGTTTCTTCAAAACATCCAAAGTCTGATTTAAACGTCATATCGAAAATGCCCCTCTATGTATCCTTAGAGAAAGCAAAATTTTTTACCCACAGCAGGTAACACACTCTCTCCTCCCGTTTTGGAGCTGAATTGATAAGAAGCTTTTGCATAAAATTGAGGGGGGCCACTGTGCAGTGATGGTTGTGTGAGAAATCTTACACTGCCCGCAGAAGTTTTTTTAGGCTTTTCCATATTATCTTGGAAATCGTATGTAGGCTACATTAGTTGTTGTCACCTGACACTATAACTGCTCATTCAGCTCTCTTGGAAGAATACCTGCTGCAGGTAAGCAACTTTGCTTTAATAATTTAAAAGTGGCATTGTATTGCGTTGAATCACTGCTTAAATCCATCTGTAAAGCCGAAAATACTCAGCTTACATGACGTTTGATTTCTTTCAGATTGTACCTTTTCCTTAAGGGAAGGTTGAATCTTTTCATTAGCTGTCTTGCTGTTGGCATGAAATGATGTAGTACCATTGTGCTAGGCATGGATACAGGTTGGAAGAAAAATCACTATCTTTATGGAGTGTTTTGCTGCTGCTGCTGCTTCCTTCCAACCTGTATCCATGCCTTGCACAATGGTACTACATCATTTCATGCCAAGAGCAAGACAGCAAATGAAAAGGATCACACTTCTCAGCACAGTGTGAAAGAGCTTTACATTTAGCCTGATTTTAGGATTAGATATAGCCTCACAGTGGGCATTGATTTAACTAGCAATAACATCTACAGAATCTTTACACCTACATAGTATAGTTATTAAAGCAGCAGGCTGAAAACCAGTTAAGTCAGAGTTAAAGTTTTTTGCTTCTTCCACTGGCCTTGCTTGTGACTTTAACCATCCATACCTCAGGAATAAACGTAGGAAATCATTTACTAATATGTTAGTCTTAATATGCAATAACACACATTAACATGTGTTAATGTGCCACGGAGTCCGGAGTAGTGAGCCCTTGGGCCACTGCTAGTGACCGGCAGCAGCAGGTGAACCACCCAAACAGGAAGCGAGGCTGAACACAGACAGGCTGGTACAAGCAGGACCGGAACTAGCAGGAAGGGAACTGAAGCTGTAGATGAGCAGGGCTGGAATAAGCAGGACTGGAACAACTGGACTGGAGCTGAAGCTATGGATAGGCAGGGCTGGAATGGAAGCTGAAAGCAGATAGGGTTGGAACAAACAGTGGAGGAACTGAAGCTGAAGACAAACAGGGCAGACACAAGCAGAGTGAATGCACTTATAGGTCAATAAGAGGAGTTTGAACTGTATGCGGAAACGGATAGGAAGCCAGTGAAGTGACTTGAGGAGAGGGCTAATATGAGCGTAACGACACTGGTGGAATATTAGTCATGCAGCAGAATTTTGAACAGATTAAAGAGGAGAGAGATGGCTAAGTGGGAGACCTGTGAGAAGCAAGTTGCAATATGAAATAATTTGAAAACAAATATATTCAGTATTTCCCTGGTTTACAATCAAAAAGCCTTATTTATTAATTTGTGATAACATATATGTACAAAGTTTAACCTCAAGGTGAGTTCCAAAGGTGAGAATCAAATCTGAACAAAATAACATATTTGGTCCTTTGTTGAAGCTGGATAGTGAATTATTATAGTGCACAGAGTTTAAAAGGGTACAACTGTACTAAATAAATAGCACATATATACAAAATCACAAGGAGAGTGAGCTGCCCAATGAATGAAGTACTATGCTTCACCTGTTAGTGGTCTTATAAGACTACCACATGGGTGTTTATTTTTCTGAGGGTGCTCCTCTTACCTAAAAAAAAAAAAAAAAGTGATTTTTGTATTAGTACATTTTCATGGTTTGTGTTTATTCTATTACAGATTTCTACCAGTGAAATTAGGGTTTTGTTGTCTCTGAGTTTTGGCTTATAGAACTATGCATATGGAGAATTTCTACTTGGGAAACCCACCCTGGTGTCAGGTTCCTTGGTCACACCATAAGACTGGAGTTCACTCTTTACTAGAGTGAAGTTACCAGATCTTTTCAGTCCACTGTCGCCGCTCCTTCTTTTAAATCAAGAGGCAGAATTGATCCTGGAAAATTCTGCTCTGGAATCTTTGATAGTCCACAACTTCCAGATGCAGACAGCAAGGATTTCTTGTGTAAGTGGAATGAGTTATGTAGTTCTTCCCTAGGTAGTATAGCTCCCAGCAAAGCTTTGCCCAGACTTACCCATAGGATGTCTCTGTGGTACAATCAAGATATTCTCCTCCTGAAGAGGCAGTGTAGAAAATTAGAAAGGAAGTGGTCCAGACATAAATCTGATGAGAATTAAATGCTTTGGAGGAAAGTTATCAGGGATTATAAGAAAAATATCGTAGAAGCCAAAACCTTCTACTATAAAGAGCAAATTGGTCACAATCACTTAAATACCCATAAGCTCTTTAACCTTATTAATAAGCTTGTATGAACTGAAAACTTAACATCAGTAACTGTAGCCATTTCCTCTTCTAATCAATTAGCTACATATTTCTAACAAAAAATAATTAACATTAGTGAGGGGGGACTGTGTTGCAACAAGGCTACTGACGTTCAATCTTGCTTCAAGCAGCCTAGTCCGAATGCTGGTATTGCTGCTTACCGACTGTGGTCCTCTTTTCTGTTACCCACTCATGAGACTGTCAAATCCTTTCTCACAAAATATTCTTCCTCACATTGCCTTCTGGATGATCATCTGAGTTTTTTTTTTTATTAAAAACTGCACCAGCAGGATTCATTAACCTTCTTCAAGCTCATATCTCATTTATGCTTTTCCTCAGCAGAAAGGTTCCATAATTTTTACCCCAATCCCCAAGAGCACTTTGGCTTCATTGGGAGACGTTACCAATTACAGGCCTGTCGCTTCTATCCCATTGTTGACTAAGGTAATGGAGGGAATATTTTGTACTCAGCTTATGAATTACTCTTTCTCTTTCTCTCTCTTGCATAAATCCCAGTCAGGCTTTAGGCCTTGTTATACTACTGAGATGGTCTTGACCACCCTAATATCTGATTTTAGGAAAGCAGTCAGTCTAGGCTTTAAGTGTTTAGTGATGCAGTTTGATATGTCAAGTGCCTTTTACCTTGTTGATCATGAGTTGCTTTTAGGCCTTTGGATCAGTTTGGATTATGTGGGAAGATCCACCAGTGGTTTCGCAGCTTCCTAAAATCTAGATCTTATCAGGTGAAGTTGTGAGGTTCTCTCTCACCTTCCTAGTCTCACCCTATGCCTGGAACAACCTTCCTGAGCCCCTACGTCAAGCCCCCTCCCTGCCCATCTTCAAGTCTCTGCTTAAAGCCCACCTCTTCAATGCTGCCTTCGGCACCTAACTCTTACCTTCAGGATATCCGGACTGCCCCAAATTGACTGCCCCCATCGTATCATTTACTCACTTGTCCTTTAGATTGTAAGCTCTTTGAGCAGGGCCTGTCCTTTTATGTTAAATTGTACAGCGCTGCGTAACCCTAGTAGCGCTTTAGAAATGTTAAATAGTACTAGTAGTAGTAGTCTCCTGACTGTGGGGTGCCACAGGGCTCATCGCTTTCTACAATCCTATTCAATGTTATGATGGCTCCATTAGGTGAAAGACTAGAAGCAGCGGGGTTCTGCACTTTTATTTACATGGATGATGTCACAATCTATATCCCTTTCAAGACTGGTCTTCCAGAAATTGTCCCTAAGATTAGGCTTGATCTGGATTTGTTGGGATCCTGGGCTTCCGAGTTTAAGTTAAATAGAGATAAGACTAAACTCCTTGTGGTAACCAACCCCTTTGACCGTACCGCATATAATAATTTTACTATTGACAACATGCCGTACCCCCTAGACTCTACGCTTAGGGTACTGGGTGTATTAATTGACAGTCACCTCATGTTTGAGCCTCAGATTTCCTCAGTAGTGAAAAATTCCTTCAGATCTCTTTGGAAGCTGAGGAGAATCAGATCATATTTCTTGCCAGACATCTTTAGACTGCTAGTTCAATCCTTGGATTTAACTCAGTTCGATTACTGCCATTCCATCTATGCTGGATGTAAGGAGGGTGTCCTAAAAAGGCTACAAACAGCCCAAAGTATTGTCCTCAAGGTATCACATTTTGATAGAGCCACTCTATTATTATGCAAGCGTCACTGGTTGCCCATTAAAGCCAGGATTATTTTTAAATTATATTTTTTGTCTTTCAAAGATTATATGGCATGACACCGGGTTATATACAGCCCTTAATAATTATTCCCCTATGCAATATAACCTCTGGTTCTAGGGACTATCTTAGACTTCATCTTCCAGATTGCAAGAGAGTGCGTTATAAGTCAGTTCACTCTGCTGACTTTATATACCAGAGTGCTAATTGGTAGAATTCACTGCCAGTCATAATCAAGGGTCAGCCTGATTACTTGGTGTTTCGTAAAAGACTGAAAACTCTCCTTTTTGAGAGGTTTCTGTCCATTGATGGAGTATCTTACATTGCAACTGGCCATCAGTAGTCTATATTTAATATTTTGTTTATGGCTTTGTAAACTATTGTTTGTAATATGTAATTTACCTTTAAAATCGAGCATGGTACCGGAAGATTGGAGGGTGACCAATGTAACGGAGATTTTTAAAAAGGGTTCCAGAAGTGATCCAGGAAATTACAGGCTGGTGAGCCTAGCGTCGGTGCTGGGCAAAATGGTAGATACTATTATAAAGAACAAAATTGCAGAGCATATTCAAAAGCATGGATGAATGAGACAAAGAGGCATGCACTGAGCCTTCCAAAGTTCCATAGAAACCTATGGAACTTTGGAAGGCTAAGTGCTTTGAAAATGAGCCCCAGAGCCAACATGGATTTAGTGAAGGGAACTCTTGCCTCACCAATCTACTACATTTCTTTGAAGGGGTGAACAAACATGTGGATAAAGGTGAGCTGGTTGATATTATGTATCTGGATTTTCAAAAGACATTTGACAAAAGACCTCATGAAAGACTCCAGAGGAAATTGGAAATTCATGGGATAGGAGGTAGTGTTCTGTTTTGGATTAAAAACTGGTTAAAAGATAGAAAACAGAGAGTAGGGTTAAACCGTCTGTATTCTCAGTGGAGAAGGGGAGATATTCCGCAGGGGTCTGTGTTGGGACCATTCTTTTTAACATTTATAATCGATCTAGATATGGGAATAACTAGTGAGGTAATTAAATTTGCTGACAACACAAAGTTATTCAAAGTTGTTAAACTGCGAGAGTATTGTGAAAAATTGCAAGACGACCTTGACCTTACAAGACTGGGAGACTGGGCATCCAAATGGCAGATGATGTTTAATGAGAGCAAGTGCAAAGTGATGCATGTGGGAAAGAGGAACCTGAACTATAGCTACGTGATGCAAGGTTTCTCGTTAGGAGTCACCGACCAGGAAAAGGATCTAGGAGTCATCCTTGACAATACTTTGATACCCTCTGCTCAGTGTGCTGTGGCAACAAAGAAAGCAAATAGAATATTAGGTATTATTAGGAAAGGAATAGAAAATCAAAATGAAGATGTTATAATGCCTTTGTATCGCTCCATGGTGCAACTGCACCTTGAATACTGTGTTCAATTCTGGTCACTGCATCTCAAAAAAGATATAGTGGAATTAGAAAAGGTACAGAGAAGGGCGATGAAAATGATAAAGGGGATGGGATGACTTCCCTATGAGGACAAGCTGAAACAGCTAGGGCTCTTCAGCTTGGAGAAAAGACAGCTGAGAGGAGATATAATAGAGGTCTATAAAATAAGGAGTGGAGCGGGTAGACGTAAATTGCCTGTTTACTCTTTCCGAAAATACTAGGACTAGGGGTGTGCAATGAAGCTACAAAGTAGTAAATTTAAAACTAATTGAAGAAATTATTTTTTCACTCAACGTGTAATTAAAATCTTGAATTCGTTGCCAGAGAATATTGTAAAAGCAGTTATAGTGGGGTTTGTATAGCTTCCTAAAAGAAAAGTCCATAAGCCAATATTAAAATGGACTTGGGAAAAGCCACTGCTTATTTCTAGGTTAAGCAACATAAAATGTATTGTACTTTTTTGGGATCATGCTAGGTACTTTTGACGTGGATTGGCCACAGACAGGATACTGGGCTTGATGGACCTCCAGTCTGTCCCAGTATGGCAGCACTTATGTACATATAACGTTTTCTGTTGTTTATTTACTGTTAGCCACATTGAGTATGTTCGGAATAATGTGGAGTATAAATGTCAAAATAAATACAGAAATAAAATTCTGCCATACACTTAATAGTCCTTTATGTTTTGACAACTGATGTGAATAATAGTCCTATCTTGTCTGGTAAATATCATTCCTGGGCTGCGATTCTACTATTGTTTGAAATTTTCTATAAAGTTGGGATGGGAGATGAAATATGGATAAGAAGTGACACAGTACCATATGATGAATATTGATTGGTTTGGTTATAATAGTTATAAAACACTGCATTTTAAATCCTGTCTTGCTCACTCAATAAATTAAAAAAAAAAAAAGAAGAAGAAACCCTCTAGAGGCTTTGTATATCTGGACAAGTTGATGAAAAGAATGAGATATGTTTAAGTCAGTGCTGAAGAGTTTTTAGGTCTGTTAGATTAGATGAGATTGATTGTTGAAAGGGTGTTAGCTAATCTAGGATCAGTTAACAGGAATGGGACCTTAGCTGTAGCTTTAGACAGTGTGTACTTTGAAACCAGAAATTTTTACCTTGATACAGTGAGGTGAAAAAGTCCTCCTCTCCTGATTTTACCCTATTATTCTATGAGGATGAGGAGTGGCCTAGTGGTTAGGGTGGTGGACTTTGGTCCTGGGGAACTGAGGAACTGAGTTCGATTCCCGGCACAGGCAGCTCCTTGTGACTTTGGGCAAGTCACTTAACCCTCCATTGCCTGCTGCATTGAGCCTGTCATGAGTGGGAAAGCGCGGGGTATAAATGGAACAAAAATAAAATAAATAAAAAATATACATTGATTCAGCAAAGTACCCCCCCCCCCCCCCCGAATTCCCCCTATTACTGCATATGTGTCATACTGGTTTTTGATCTTTAAACAAAATGTAATATTAAATAAAGGGAACTGATTAAACACAACACAGTTTTTAAAAAAATTTTGTAATTTATTTATTTATAGTTTTAATACATTTTACAAGAAACACTTGTACAGAAAAGGAGTATTATCATACCGTTCAAGAAAATATTTTATAAACAATATCTATTAAATGATAATTACTGCTAAAGTCCACAATATAGGCAAGGCACTATTCAAAAATTGGTTAACATAGGAAAAAATGAATCTAACGTATTCTCGCTTATCCTATCACGGAGTAGATACTAATGGAGGAAGCGCCAGAGAGTTAGCGGCTGGTTCTTGTCTGGAGTAAAGGAATTTTGCTAATTGGTCACTCTAAAAAAAAAATATTTAATTGATTGAAATTTAACAACACACAAGGAAAATTAAGCCAGAAAATTTCCCCCTGCAACAGTACACGATCACGAAGTTTCAAAAAGGACTGACATCTTTTCTGAGTTTGTCTAGCAATATCAGGAAATACTTTGACTTTATAGTTCAAAAAAACTTCATGTCTATGCTTAAAGAAAGTTTTCAGAATCCAATCCCGATTTGACTGTAAAACAATGTCTATAATTAATGTAGCAGGTTGTACTCCACATAGTTCATCTTCAATTGTTTCAGATAAATTCAAATTTAGCTCCTCAAATGGAGTCTCCATAGATGGTATTATACGCTCACTTGGTTTCTTAACATAAGGAGCCAGATAGTAAATCCTTGCAACAGGTGGAAACAATTGTTCAGTAATTTTGGAGAGGCAAGATGGCATCTGAATAGGACGTGCGTGAGACAGCTCCTCACTCAACTCCCTCTCGCTGTTTTTTTTCTCCTTTTAAAAAATATTTCCACGCCCAAGAGAAGAGGCAAACAGAGGGTTTACCCTGCTCCCTCTGCGAGACAGAAATTGGGATTGATGGACCGTTTCACTTTTCCCCGTGTGGAATTGACTGGGCAACAACCCTCGCTGCAGGGAGGATCGATGAGAGGTGAACCATCCTCCCTGCTTGAGGGCGAGGTCATGCTGAGGCCAGAGGAACGGAGTCCTCCTTCGATGCCGGCAGTGCTGACAGACCAAAGCCCCGGATTGACCAGACCTGATGAGGAGATGTCTGATCTGGGAGCAGGGGCAGACGCTGCCAGCAGAACGCTGAGTACAGCAGTACTGGTAGCTACTGCTAGGAATACCGAAGGAGGATCAGGAGTTGAACCACAGAAGAGTAAGACTGGCTCTGATGGAGGAGCTCAGGAAGAGGTAACATTGAAACTTTTCCCTAAAAAACTAGAGAAAATAACCCTAGAAAAAATTTGGGATGCCTTGGAAAGTTTAGAAGATTCCCTAACCCAGAAACTGTCTCCGATAGTTTAAAGTTACTCAAATAAACCAAGCTAAAGAAGCAGATTTGGAAAAACACTTGGAACAAACTAAAACTTTTGAACAAATGATTACACTTGGAACAAATCAAATTAAAGAGAGACAAATAACTTTAATAAAAGAAAATGTATACTTATATAGGAAAATAGAAACTTTAGAAAATTTACAAAGGATGAAAACATTGAGATTCATAAATTTTCCTAAAGTTCCAGCGGTGGCTCCTTTAATAACATTTAATAGATATCTTTGTGAAGTAAACACAACACAGTTTTAAAATTGTTACTTCATTTATTTAAGGAACAAAGTTATCCAACATCCATATCACCCATGTGAAAAAGTAACTGCCTCCTAAAACTTAGTAATTGGTTGCACCACCTTTAGCAGCAATAATTGCAACCAAATGCTACCTATGATTTGATGTCTTTCACATTGCTGTTGAGGAATATTAGCCTGCTCTTCTTTGCAAGAGTACTTTAATTCAGGCACATTCATAGGATTTCATGTATGAGCTGCTCGTTTCAGGTCCTGCCACAGCATCTCTATTGGATTCAAGCCAGCACTTTGACTAGGCCAATTCAAAACTTAATTTTGTTTTTCCTTAGTCATTCAGATGTAGACTTGCATTTGTGTTTTGGATCATTGTCTTGCTGGAAAACCCAATGATGCTTCAGCTCACAGACATATGACCAGACATAAGAGTTTTCTGATACAGTGCAGATGCATAAAATACAAGGCGCTGCACGCATCAACCTTTTCTTACATAAGCACACAATTCTGGAATATACTACCGCGCAACTTGAAAACAATCCACAAACTAACCAACTTCCGCAAATTACTGAAGACTCATCTCTTCGATAAAATTTACTGTAAGGATCAATACACATGAAGTCCACACTCACTGTTCCAGAAATACACCAATACAGTCTTTTCTGAACTCTCATCCCCCGTAATTTTATCACACTTAAACCTTCACTCTCAAAAAATGTTATACCGAATGTTCATTTGCTAAGCTTCTATTACCCTATTAATTTCCCTTTGTCTCTTTCCATTGTTCCATTGTTCTTTTCCTTGTCCTATTCCCTAACGATACCTTGACTCTGCTTTCACTTAAATTCTCATAATGTAATCCATAACTGAATTGTAGCAAATCGTGTTTCCATTATTTACAATGTATTGTAAGCCACACTGAGCCCGCAAATAGGTGGGAAAATGAGGGATACAAATGCAATAAAATAAATAAATAAATAAATAATGGCAAATTTTCCAGGACCCGAGTCGGCAAACCATCCCTAAACCATCTCACTACCACCACCATATTTGACTATTGGTGTGATGTTTGAACTGTGGAATGCTGTATTTGTTTTACGCCAGATATAATGGGACCTGTGTTGTCCAAACAGTTCTACTTTTAATTTGTCTGTCCATAGAACTTTATCACAAAAGAATTGGGGATCATCCAGGTGTGTTTTTGCAAATGTGTTACTCTTGGATAGCAGCGGTTTCCGCCTATCTACGCTCCCATGACTGCCATTTTTGTCCAGTCTCTTTCTAATTGTTGAATCATGAACACTGAGCTGAGACTAGAGAGACCTGCAGTTCTTTCAAAGTTTTTCTGAGAAGTTTTGTTGTTTCCTGGATGAGTTGTTGTTGCACTCTTGGAGTAATTTTGGTAGGCAAGCCAGCCACTCCTGGGAAAACTCACCACACTTCCAAGTCTTCTCTGTTTGGAGATAATGGTTTTCACTGTGGTTCAGTGGAGTCTCAGAGCTTTAGAAGTAGCTTTGTAACCGTTTCAAGACTGATATATTTCAACAACTTTTTTTTCTGGAATTTCCTTTGATCGTGGCATAGCGTTCTTGTACTACTTCACTCTCATGATAACATTTTGTTTAATGATCAGAAACCAGTGTGACATACAATGTTCTAATGATAAATAACTCTGTAAAAAGAAATGTAGGGGTAGAAATTCAGCCAGTGGTGGTCTTTGTTTTTACGTCTGCTGCTGGCTGTATTCTCAGATATTCAATGCTGGGCCATGTCTGGGCACCAGCATTGAATAATCTGGTTGTATGTTGGCTGCTATAACTTATGCAGTTAAGTGCAATATTCAGCCCTTAACTGCATAAGCTGAACCACTTAAATATGGGACTGCTATTTTTGCGGCCCAACTTAAGCAGTTATCATATGCAGTTAAAGGCAGAATATCGACACTTAACTATATAAGTTTCAGCTCCGCCCCTGAAAGGCCCAACTGTTAGCTAGTTTCAGCTCAAGCGTTAACCGCAAATATTAAGTGGCCATTTAAATCACTTTGAATATCGGGTGGGTAGAGTTTTGGAAAGATCTTGGAGGTCATCAAGATGTATGGAGGACAGAAGCAGTTGGAAAGAAGGCTTAAAAGCAGAAATGCCTGGAAACAAAGAAGTGTTACTTCTCTCATATGATTGTGAAAAGTAATAACAGTACATGAATTTTCATCTTGTCCACAGTTTCTTTCCAGCCTCTGTTATAAATCTGTTAACAATAGATAAGTCCCATATTGCATTCGGCTGTGTTTTTTTCAATCTAAAATTCCTGCTTTAAAGCCACTGTTTGTAGAAAGTGTACCCTCTGCTGGCTCTATTGCTTTTAGTTCTGTGTAGTGAATTTATTCCTCCTGGCTCTCTTCAGATTTTGGTATTGTTAATGAGGATAAGGATGTACTGGAAGGAGTTTGAGCACGTTTTGGGTCAGGGGGTTAAAGCAAGTTTAGCAGAAGGAGTGCTTATTTTGACCCTTGTTCTACTAACCTGATATTGAAAGGCCTCTAAGGAGATTATTGGCTGGCTTACCTACTTTCATAATCTTTCTGTTAGATCGGTTTTTATTTTTCTCACTGCTTTGAAAATGTTGATTCTTGTGCCTATTTTGAAGAATGTTCAACTGAATCCCTCAAGATGAGAGCTACAGGCTAGTAGCAAATCTTTCTTTTTTGGTTATAATAATAGAGTACATCATTGCTAAACAACTTACTTAGCATCTTGATATTCTTGTTCTCCTCAACTCAGCACAGTTGGGTTTTAGGAAGAGCCCCAGTATAGAAGCTGTTTTGGTGGCTCTGCTTGAGGACATATGACTGGTGCTGGATCATGATAAGTCTGGATGTACTTGGACATGTCTGCAATCTTTTACTTTGTGGATCTTCCAGTATTAAGAAGTTTGGGCTAATTTGGTATTATTGGCCAGGGCACAGTGTGGTTCACCCCTTATTTGAGTGCCAAACAACAGCTGGTCAAATTCAGCAATGTTAATTTGCAATTGTGGGCTACCCCAGGGTGCTCCTCTATCATCAGTACTGTTTAATGTATTTTTGCAACTATTGGAGACTGCTATTAGAGATCTTGGAGTGACCCAATACATCTTTGTGGATGATGTTCAAATATTTTCCCAGTTTCAGATGTAGTAGAAACTGCATTCTCTGTAGTTGAGAATGTCTTTTCTGCAGTTCAACACTGGTTAAAGGTGAATTTTGACAAAACCAAATTGTGCTGGATCATAAAATTACCCAGACTGAGGCCCCATTTTGGGAGATGGTGAAATCTGCTTAGGTTAGATGTTTAGGTGTAATTACTGATTTCTTCTTTTTCCCTCAGTGATCATTTCATTTACTTTCTATACCGCTTTTGCTGACTGGCAGACCCAAGGCAGTGTACAATCTAAAATTTACAGTAAACACAAAGATTGAAAAAAAAAAACTACAGTATCGGATAGGAAAGGGTAGGCACAATCATACAAATAGCAAAAATATAGTAAAGCAGAAGTAAACTGAGTGTAAGAATAAAAAAACAACCAAAGTAAGGCAAAATGTCCCTATAAATTAGGACAGTAAACTCTCAGTCCAGCGAGAAAGCAAGATTAAAATTGACCTTAAGACTTGGCTTTTCAAACTATTTTAACTTGGCACAAAATGTTAAAGACATGGGCAGGTGCAGTAAAATAGAAAGCTCGATGTCTGGTAGATTCTAGAATTGCTGGTTTGAGATTTGGAAGGAATTGGGCCAGTAGTTATAAAGCTTTCCTTAATGTTAGATGTGCTTGACATATTAGGTCTTTCATTCATCATTCTGATTGTAGATCTGCCACATAGACCATGGTCTTATCTTTGCTAAACTATTACAATTCCATATATGTGGGACTTTCAAAGAAATCATTATGTGGACTTCAGTTAATAGTAACTTAATACAAAATACTATGGCTAAGATCAGTGCTGGAGCCGGCTCGCACGATCCGGTTGTAAAATTTTACTGATTTTTGCGAGCTGGTTGTTGATGGAGTCAGGCAGCGAGCACACAAACATCTGTTTGTTTGTTTTTTCTCCTCCTCTCTCCCTCCTCCCCCAGCCCCCACCCGCCCGTGAGCCCCCAGCATACCTCAGCTTCCCACTGGCTACCCGGCTGGCTCAATCCGTCCTCCTTTTTCTGGAGCCATATGGTAACCCTACCCACGTGTAAGCAGGAAGTTGCATCAGCGGGGGCAGTACTCGGCAGAGGCAAGGCTCCGGGTTGACCAGGCAGCGACGCGTGTTACCGCTAGAGCTGCTGGAAGAGTAAAGTTTGAAGAATGGCCAGAGAGGGAATGGAAGCTGAGAGAGGTAGGACTCGCAGAGGAGCGGGAGAGAGATGATGCTGGGTTTGGATGAGGACGGAGACAGCATGAAGTTTAAAAAAAAAAAAAAAAAAAAAAAAAAGTTGAAGCTATTTAGGTTATTCTGTTTCCCCTTCCCGCGCAGCTGTCTTCGCCATTAAACCCAAAACAAAATCAAGCAGACTTATGAGCAGCTGCATCCACGTTGTCGTTCTTTATTGTTGGTAGCATTTTAATTTAATCTCATTTATATTTTCAAACATGCCAGCTTGTGCAGCATACGGATGTACGTAGAGGTAGTAGTAATTTCTTATAAACCGTACTCAGTGTATCATTTGGAGGGGCTGGTTATAGGGACACCCTCTTGCATGTGTTATATTTGTGCAGAGATTTTTTTCTCTTGGTAAAGGGCCACTAAAACAGATATGTTATAAGAATCAGGTGCTGCATCCATGTTGTCGTTCTTTATTGCTGGCAGCATTTTAATTCAATCTCGCTTATATTTTCAGACATGCCAGCTTTTGCAGCATACAGATGTACACAGAGGTCAGAGGAAGTATAGTAATGGAATAACTTTTCATAGAGTAGTAATTTGTTATAAATCATAATCAGTGTGTCATTTAGAGGGGCTGGTTATAGGGACACCCTAGCATGTATTATATTTGTGCAGAGATCTTTTTTCTCCTGGTAAAGGGCCATTAAAACAGATGTCATATTATAAGGATTAGGTGCTCAACATTCAGCGTTTCTATCTATTTATTTAGTTACTTATTTATGACATTAAACCCAGTTATTGGTGCAGAGATTTTTTTTCTCCTGGTAATGGGCTTCTAAAACAGACATCATGTTATGGGAATAAGATTCTCAATGTTGAGTTTCTGTCTATTTATTTACTTATTTATGGCATTTTATCCTGCATTAAACATGAATTAGATTGGAACCTGGGAACATTTAAAAAAAAAAATTCCCGGAGAGAGTAATGCATGACCCCCCCCCCCCCCCCCCCCGGCTCTCTCCCTGGGTATAGCCAGCTCTGCAATTTGGGGGGGGGGGGGGGGCGCAGAGGTGGATGGGAGGGCACAGAGGTGGACCGGGGAGAGAGCCTGTTGTTAAAAATTTACCAGCACACCATTGGCTAAGATCATCACTAGAATAAGAGATGGGACAGGCACGGGACTACTCATGGCTTCTGCTATAAGGACTGTTTTTTCTTAGCTTCACAGATAAAGGCTGTTTTTAAAAATTTGCCTTTCACTTTTTAAGCTGGGTAGGGGTTAGTTCTTGTTTATATCTCACAAAGGATTCAACAGGATGTTCTGCTTATGGGCTAGCCCAGAGCTTCTGTATAGTCAGGACTTCTGCATAAGATTCCCTCTGTTCTTGAAATTAAGAGTCTCTTTTACTAAAATGCATTAAGCTCTTAGGGCTGGACTCTATGGCGCCAGAAAATTCCCTGCAGAAAAAAATATGCTTAGGTGTATTCTGTAAAATACGCTTAAATTTTATAGAATAGGCTTAAATTTCCACGCGGTGTATAGTATAATGCCAAGTGCTTCTCCACGTGACCAAATGTAGTCACAGCTATTTACGCTATATTTTACTTGGTTCAAATCCTGACACCTAAATTAGGTGCGGAGCGGGTGTATTCTGCAATTGTGCGCAAAGATTTTAAAAACATCCATGCCTCACCTATGGCCATGTCCCCTTTTCAACTGTGCAGCTTAGAATTCAGGTGCACCATGTTACAGAATACGCTTAGCAAGTTGTGCATGAAAATCTTAATGACAATTAGTGCTGATAATTGCTTGTTAACATCCAGTTAACAGTGCTGATTAGCTAGTTAGCCAATTAAGCTACTTGCAATGTTATAGAATACGTTTATTGTATTTTTCAGAACTTTTCTTTGAGGGGGCATTGCATGGGTGGAGTGTGGGCGTTTATCCAGCTTGCATTTTATATCTGGCTAACTCAGAGTCAATGTGGGAGCGCTTAGCACCTCTTAAATAGGAGGCAGTAAGTGGTCCTACATTAATGTCCTGGAAGTACTACGTTCTAATGCAAGCCTGCAATTTAAAAAAAAAAAAAAAAAAAAGGAACGCTCCAAGCAGATGTTTTGTTAAATCTGGGCTTGGTGCATGGTAAAATCCTACATTGCAATGAGTGAACATTTTGCCTAGTTTTGTTTAATCAGTGCTTATTATACTGTCTTTAACAAACAGTTGCAATAAGGGATTTCGAAACTTCCTATTACTTCATCTCCCCAATTGCAAGGGGATACTATATAAAACTATACACACAGCCGGGTTCTCATACCTTACAACGAAGGCATGGAATTCACTACCATTAGCTATGAGGCGGATAACCTCATATTCCGGAAATTGCTCAAATCATACTTCTTCAAACTACTGTTAGAAGAAGGCTAATGAAAAAGGACTGACCAACACCCATAAGATAGTTTACTCCTCTACCAAATGACTTTTTATATTAGATCATTCTATTTGCTAAAATCGATTTACCACGAACAGTGTTCATAGAAACTAATTTACCACCGACAATGACCGAAGACAGGACAAAAGTCAATAATTAGATTATGTCTAAAGATAGGATAGCCCCCAGCCATTAGTACGAACATAATTTTTCTTTCTGAGTTGTACTGTATAAGCTGTACTGTATGTTTCTAATTTATACTAAATTATACTGTATAAGTTACCAAGTTAAACTAAGTTATGCTGTATAAGTTGATAGTTCCCATGTAATACTATACTGGTTTTCTTGTAGTATCCCTTCATTAAAATGTAAGCCACATTGAAGCGAATTGTTATTTGGAAAATATGGGATACAAGAACTAATAAATTGAAATGAAATGGACCATGTCACCGCTTTTCTTCATGCTGAACACTGGCTCCCTGTCATTTCTCAGGTTAAGTATAAGATTCTTCTACGTGTGTGCAAATCACATTTGCCTTCTGCTTACCTCAGTAATCTGCTTATCCCCTACACATCCCTTCACTGTCTCCACTCTGCCGATAAGAACCTCCTCAAAAGAGAATCCACGCAAGTGGAGAACTCAAGAAGTCCCACGGAGTGTCTCAAGATAAGAAGGGGGAGTGGGAGTAAAAACCAGGGTTTCCAAAGTCTGGACCACAATGATGGTGAAAACAAAGCAGAGTATATTGAATGACTCTACACAACATTGTGTTTCGGCCACAAGGCCTGCATCAGAAGTCTGTATGCATAAAGAACGTTGTGTTTCTCATCGATTTTGGTTTTAAGCCATAAATCATCATTTTCCATCATTATATTGTGCTTTATGCATACAGACTCCTGATGTAGGCCTTGTGGCCGAAACACAACGTTGTGTCGAGTCATTCAATAAACTTTGCTTTGTTTTCACCATCGTTGTGGTCCAGACTTTGGAAACCCTGGTTTTTATTCCCACTCCCCCTTCTTATTATGAGAAGAACCTCCTCACCATTCCTCAGCTCTCCACCTTACATCTTAACATCTCTCATGAATCCACTTTCCTCTACCTAGGCCCTAAACTATGGAACGACCTTCCCTGTCCATATTAGGAATTAATCCTCTCTCACATCTTTCAAGAAAGCACTCAAAACTTATTTATTCACTGAGGTGGAGATGATCAGAAGCAAACACTGGTGCTAGAGGCCATTAGCGTCGGACTAGCACTCGCGTTTGCTTCTGCCTCAGGATCAGAGCCAGCAAGTGCATGAAACACCGAGCTTGCCAGTTCTGAATGCTAATAGCATGCAAATGCCTGCTAAACAGGGCCATTACCATTCTTCCCCAATGCTCAGTGGGCAGCTCGCCAAAGAAGGATGTTGCTTCCATGGCAAACTCTACTCCAGCTCAGAGCTGGCGTTAGGGTTTGCAAGGGCATTGAGGACAAATGGGGAGACCCTGTTACGTATGATGCTTCCTGGCTGAGACACCCTACCAGAAGTTGAAAATACCCTGGTGGCCCAGTGGGGCTTCTAGCCGGGAAACTACGCCCCCTCCCCGACACCCTACCTCAAAGTTAGAGGAGGGAGGGAGAAATTCTCTTATATGGAAGCCCCGCCCAGTGCATTCAAGAATGCACTGGCAAGGTGCCACCATTTTGAGGTAGTTTCTGCAGAGGAGGGAGGGAGTGCTAATCCCTCCCTCTTCCAATTTTGAGAGGCCACTGGGGGCGGGGGTGTATAGCTTGTGATCCCACTGGTCCACCAGGGTATTTTCAATGTCAAGGTAGGGTGTCTGGGGGGGGGGGGGGGGGCGGGTTGGTGTTCCGACTAGTAGTCCCACCCACCAGGTTATTTTCAGTTGGAGGGGGTGAGTGGCCTGAAAGTCCATTAGACCTCCATGTCCTTGTGTTGAGAGGCTTACTACTACTTATCATTTTTATAGCGCTACTAGACATATGCAGCGCTGTACACTGAACATGAACGGACCAGTCCCTGCTTGACAGAGCTTAGAATCTAATTAGGACGGACAAACAGGACAAATAAGGGATAAGGGAATTACTAAGGTGGGAATGATAAAACATGGGTACTGAACAAGTGAGTAAGGGTTAGGCGTTAAAAGCAGCATCAAAAAGGTGGGCTTGGGCTTAGGTTTGACAGATCCGTGCCTTTTTTTTTTTTTTTGACAGCTTGGACCTGTCAAACCTCTTTTGCATGAGGATTGTGCCTTGAGCACATGCCCAGGCACAATCCTCCTGCAGAAGTCACCCTATGATCAATGCTAATAACGTGCATGAATTTGGATTTTATTAGCATTGATCATAAATAAATGAATCCACTGCTTATTTCTAGGATAAGCAGCATAAAATCTTTTGGGATTTTGCCAGGTACTTGTGACTTAGATTGGCCACTGCTGGAAACAGGATACTGGGTTTGATGGACCTTCGGTCTGTTCCAGTATGCCAATGCTTATATTCTTAAATATTTATTCAGGGGAAATTATGGAGCCAGATTCTTCCCAGTGGAAATATTCACAGCTCACATAACCTTTTACAAACATGGGCAAGAATCCAAGACTGGCCAGTTTTGCCGAGGGAATATGTTTTACATTTTCTGCAGCTCACATTCTTGTACTGCTTTTCTGTTTTCTAATGTTTCAGTAAGGAATTCTGAATAGTACTGTAACCTCTTTTTGCACCTGCGGTAAAACTTTGAAAATTTTCCCATTCCTGCAGTTTTACTGCGGATTACTGCAATTTAACACGATTACCCGCTCCCGTGTCATTCTCTAGTTTAAAACTTACAAAGTGAGATTCTTTTATTCACATATAAGTGAAAGTAAGATCTTGCTTCTTAGCGGGTTAGCAATCTGCAAATTGATAAAAAAGTGCCAAATTATATAAGCATTAACAACGAGCTTTGAATGAGAAAGTAAAGCCAACATGCGCTATACTGCCATAAATACGGAAATAGACGGTTTTATGATGTCACACACACCAGTTTGAGAGATGTTACAAGATTAAATGCAAATATACTGTTCATCCACAGAACACCCACCTTCCCCACCAAATTGAGTGTAGAGCAGAACTAAGATAGTTCCTCATACAACTCACCATACAAAAGAGATTCTGATTTTGTGTTATCTCAGTAACAGAGAGACAGATTCCCTCGACTACCAGGCAAATGGTGTTATAACACAAAACCTGTACAGAGCCTCCTCCTCCCCCCACCCCAAAGCACATGTATAGCAAATTGGCCACATTAGATCAGCAATTTTTCCAAGGACTCAAACAGCAACATTGCTATCCAGTGGCGTAGCCAGACAGCCAATTTTGGGTGGGCCTGAGCTCAGTGGGTGGGCACAACATTTTCTCTCGGCCTCCATCTTCACCCCACTCTCCATCCCTATCCCAACAGCTCCCAAATCAAAATATAAATCCTCAAGGTTTGTCAGCTGAATTCTTCCTCTGAAGGCGGCCAGAACTCCCTTTTGTTAAGCTTTGCAGAAATGTTCATGAGACATCGATGCTTAGTTCACGGTGGCTCAAGGTTGCTGCTGCCGACTGCATAGCTTGGCAGAAGAGAGTTCTGGCAGCCTTTGCAGGAGTTTCTGAGCTGGCAATGCTTGGGGATCACCACCAGCTACCTCAATGGTCTGGGCCAGTGTTAGACGTGCTAGGGCCCAGGTCAGAAAGTAAAGGAAGGGCCCCCCCCTCCCCCGGATGTCATCTCCTCCCTGCTTCTCCTCTGATCTCCCCACCTTCCAGTATTATCCCACCGACATACCCTCACCAAATACAGAACAAGGGATCACAAATTAGAAATAAAAATACTTAGACAAAAATTGAACTGGGAACTCCAAGAAGTCAAACAGCATAATAACATAAGAATAGCCACCATACTGGGTCAGACCAGTTTCCTGTTTCCCAACAGTGGCCAATCCAGGTCCCAAGTACCTGGCAGAAACCCAAATAATAGAACTCTAACATCGTGGCTATTTTTCTAGTAACACAGTAAATGACAGCAGATATACATGGTCCATCCAGTCTGCCCAGCAAGGTGGCCAGAGCCACACTCTGTGTGGTCCCAGTCACCCATGCTTAAACGCTGGTTGTCAGGTCTCCACCATGCTAACCGTATAGGCAGCCAAACATGATGGAGGCTTTGGTTATAGCCACATATCATCCCCCAAGTATTGCTGACAGTATTCAACTTACCTCTCTTCTTGAGCTGCACAGCACCGTCACTCACAGCCCATGACAATAAAGAGATCTACAACACTGGAGTTGCCGAAACTTCACCTGTCTTTTTCCATTTGCAGTACACAGACTGTAGAAGTTTGTCTGGGATCAGCCTCAGTTCCCCCATGCTGGGTTGGCTAATCTTTCAGTCTTTTGCCCTTTGCGGGACACAGACCGTAGACGTCTGTGTGGCATTGACCTCCGTTCCCGCTAACCTTTCCCAAGATAACACCTCAATAGCCATTTTATGTTTTCATCTTCTTTCTATTTAGGCATCCCCTGTGTCTCTCCCACTCGTTTTTGAATTTGATCACTGTCTTTGAGTCTACCATCTCTGTGAAATAGTATTTCCTGATGCTATCACTAAGTCTACCTTCCTGCAACCTCCATTCATGTCCCCTAGTTCTACTGCCCCTACGCCTCTGGAAGAGGTTTGTTTGAATATTAATACCTTTCAAGTACTTAAATGTCTGTATCATATCACCTCTCTCTCTCTCCTTTTCTCTGATTAGTATATATATTCAAATCCTCAGATACGGTGTGAAGTGCCACACCACATGCAATAGGAATTTGGTATTTTATTAAAAGAGTTACAGAATATTCATGTTTATTGCATACATCAATGTTTTTCAGTTATTATGGAGCCACCTGGGTGATGGTCTCTTTTATTTGTTATTTGCAGCTTCACAATGATATTTTCACATTGCCAATAATTAATATAATGTGCCCTTTTTGTAGTGTCTAATATTGATAAAATTGTAACGGGTTAATAACGCTCATTTAATAATACATGATTTTTACTTTACACTGTTTACACCAGTCTTATTTCTAATAATTATAGGGAAAGGGAAATGGGACTTGATATACTGCCTTTCTGAGGTTTTTGCAACTACATTCAAAGCGGTTTACATATATTCAGGTACTTATTTTTGTACCAGGGGCAATGGAGGGTTAAGTGACTTGCCCAGAGTCACAAGGAGCTCAGTTTCCCAGGATCAAAGTCCACTGCACTAACCACTAGCAGCACACTTAATTCACCTCTAAGATTTTAATTACATAAGTCATTATATACTTTTGAACTATACATAATGAGTTTTTCAACTTATATTGATTAATATTTTTCTAATGGCCTTTTGAAAAAATATCTTTTTCGTTTTTATGTTGGATGTTCTAAAGTTTTTATTTTATTTACTTATTTATTGCATTTGTATCCCACATTATCCCACCTCTTTGCAGGCTCAGTGTGGCTTACAATTCAACATGGGTACTGGAAATAGAAGAGAATATACATTTGGTTTTACAGAGGGTTATGTGTTACATGGTGGTGAAATACATGATAGTGTTAAAGCAAAAGACATTATAAGACTATTCTAGAAGTTTTAAAGATTATACAGTTACACATGTTGATCTTTGTGATATATCTTGTCGAAGAGATAGGTTTTCAGTAGTTTACGGAAATTGGTCAGTTCATAGACCGTTTTCAGGTTACGTGGCAACGCGTTCCAGAGTTGCGTGCTCGTATAGGAAAAGGTAGATGCGTGCATTAATTTGTATTTCAGACCATTACACTTGGGAGGATGAAGATTAAGGAATGTGCGAGAAGATTTTTTTTGCGTTCCTGGGTGGTAGTTCTATTAGGTCTGACATGTAGGCTGGGGCGTTACCATGGATGATTTTGTGGACTAGGGTGCAAAGTTTGAACATGATGCGTTCTTTTAGTGGGAGCCAGTGTAGTTTTTCTCTTAGGGGTTTCGCGCTTTCGTATTTTGATGTGCCGAATATTAGTCTGGCTGCCGTGTTCTGGGCTGTCTGGAGTTTTTTAAGTATTTGCTCTTTGCAGTTTGTTTGGAAGATTGTGACTGTCTATTTTCTCTTGCAGTAGGCTGGTATATACAAATGAGATATTTAGCTCACAATGATGTATAAGTTCTATTAGCTTCTTATATAAATCTGATGTTTATCTACTCCACTGACTACTAAATATGTTATCTATAATTAAGGTACATTAGACACAGCTGACTGAATATGCTTTTCATGGCTTTATTGGTTTAGTATTAATGAGACTTTTTGTCATAATTATATATTCATTATTTGTTATATTTTATACATGCTTTGAGTCTGTCCTGATACATATGTTCTTATCTTGTGTTCCAGATTTTATTTTATCCCTAAAGCAGGCAGCAGCCAAAACACGACCGTGTCAGGTTTTATATTGATTTTATGTTAATAAGTATATTTTCTTGGACCATACTGTCGGCATCCCCATCTGTTTGTTTTCTTGATCTTGTCATCTTGGTGATTGGTTTTGCCTCTTTGGGACATTTATGTTCACCTACGAGATAGGTGGTGCACACATGGTGGACACGCACACATTTACACCAGCTTCAGAGCAGGCGTAAATTACATTGTCAGTATTTCAGTTCCATTACGGATGGTTCTGAGTGCCTGTTTTTTCAAGGCACACGTTGCCTTGATAAAACAGGCTTAAAAAAAGGTGCCATTTTGGACTTCTCATGTAGATGCCCCGTTATATAATCTTGCCCATGACATTTTAAACTGATGCTCAAAGACTTTCCTCTGCTGTGAGGAAGATGTATAAAATGTTTTTGCTGACATACTCAGTGCAGGCACTTTAGAGCTGTGTTCGTGTGAGCTCAGTCTCTATGGTGTATGGATACAGCAAAAACTGGAATTATGTTAGTTTCCTACTTTTGTCTTGTATCTATTGTGGTATCAGTTCTTCATTTCAAGACTTGGGCTCCTTTGTGTTTTAGATGCCTTTTCTATTATATTACTTGGCTATTACAAGGCCAAGCTGCAGGTAACGCAAATATAAGTATATAAAATGCTGGCATACTGAAAGAATGATTTTATATTTTGGTAGTGCTAAGGTGACGTTTCTAGGATCAAATTTTAAATGCTAAGGAAGCAGATGTACATCAAGATCTTTCCTGTTTTATTAACTGCACTGTTAGAGATTTTTTTCTGTTTATCTTCCTTATCCCCACTGTACTTGGCTCTGTAACCCTTCTCACATAGGGTTTTCCAGACTCTGTAGAGTGTGGACAACATTTAACAGAATGAAAGTTATTGCCTATGTTTATCACATTGAGCAATTTTCCTTTTTTTATTTTCAATTTACTAGATGTGAGAGTTTGGGAAGTAAGTCTGATATAGCATGTATTTCTAGAGTTTGCCCAGTGAGTACATTCTCTTGATTTTTGTCTACCCCTCTTTCCTTGTCTCTGTGGCAATCCTAAGTTTTAGGAACAAAATGAAAACTTTGTGTATTTTGCAGGGCTATGGAGTCTTGAGTCGGAAGCAGTTTTGGGTGAAGTAGGTAAAAGTATACTGACTCCAGCGTAAACATTTTTTAAAAATTACAATATATTGTAAATTTATCACTTTATACTTATATATATATATATATATATATATATATATATATATATATATATATATATATATATATATATATAATATCTTTGTTCATCATCTAAAGTACTGGTAAATAAGTTATATTTACCAGTATTTTAGATCCAGAACAAAAAAATTTAAAGCCTGATATCAATAGGCGTCAGAGTCGACATTTACCCATGGATTCTATATATGGCACTTTGAGTTGTGCGCATAAATTTGGGCATGTGTCCAATTTGCACATGCAACTTAATTGAATAATGAGCCAGTCATCATAGATAATTGGGCAATAAGCAAATATTGGCACTAATTGGCAATAGTGAGTATTTACATGCACATCTTTTTAGATGTATCCTATAAAGAGGCACGCATTAATGCTAGTGCATGGATCCAAAAAAGGTGCTTGGGTGGGTTGGGGGCGTTTTCTAAAATGTATGCGCATTGTTAAAGAATTAGCGGAATCTGCGCCTAATTTATGGAAGAAGGACAGACAGGAAAAACCATATTATACGAACATTTCAGGGCAAACCATTAGAGGCTCAGGAATAGGAAGGGAATTAAGGAACAGGTTTTCAGTGGTGGAAATGGTTGCTCCTAAATGTAGTCATGGTTTCTGGTGCTAAGCACTATTCTATAAACCGCACCTAACTGCAATCGTGGATTATAGATTAGCGCCAAGTGCTATTTTTTTCGGCATCAATATTTTAGACACCATTTATAGAATTTAGTCCTTCGTGTGCAATGTTGAGCTTACAAGTTATAGAATTCTTTCAGTTATGTGCATAACTTATTGTAAAATTAGCTGCTAATTGGTATTAATGACCAGCAATTGATGTTAATTGGCACTAGCTAGCACTGATTTGCGGTTATGCACATAACTGCCTTTAGTTGGTATTCTACAAATTGATCTGGGATTCTATATAGCACGCCTAGAGATCTGTGCCGAATTCCAAACAGATTCAATAGCAATGCGCGTAACTTAACAAGCTAATGAATGCTGATAACAGCACTTAAGCAATAATGAGCACTAATTGGCACAGATAGAATGTAGACGCACAACTCACTAAGCATATTCTGTAATGAAGTGCACCGAACTTCAGACGCGCGCAGGTAAAAAGGGGCATGGTTATGGGTGGGGAAATGGGTATTTCATGGGTCTTCTGAAACTTACATGCATAGTTATTGAATATGGCCATACATTTTTATTTGTGTAAATGGATGCATGTAGTTTTAGCGCTGAAATTTCAACTAAGCGTATTCTATAATTGGTGCCTAAATCTAGGCGCCGAGTATAGAATACGCTTAGCACTGATTTCAGCGCCGATTTTTTTTTTTTTTTAGGTGCCATATATAGAATCTCCCCCTGAGCATGCAAAATCCATAGCACACAATTGCAAGGGGAGGTGGATCTGGGAGGGGCTTGGGACATGCCTAGCACTTATGCATGCAGATGATGCCTAAGCCGACAGTATTAAGGCCCGAGCATCTACTTCAGCTTTTGAGCTAGTTTGTGTTTGTGCCTAAAGTTAGGCGTGTAACTGGAGACTTTCACTAGTATTATATGCGTAATTACCGCTATAGAATTCGTGCTTAGCACACGTCTTCCTGGCATTTAACTTTAGGTGATCTGTAGAGAATTACCCTCTACATTCCTTTTGTAGGTCGTATCCTGAAGTTGTATGAAAATCGATGTACAGATACCTCTAACACGGGAGTAAGTCAGCATCATAGCATAAAGAGAAGGAAATTTGATTTAAATAAGTGGCAGTAATAAGACTGAGACCTGAGAACCTTTTAGATTTCTCAACATGCTCTAACCACTGGAATACATTTCCATCCTGGTAATGATGTAGGTATAGAATTTATGTTGATGAAATGTTCAGAGAAAGTGTCAAATAGTATTTTTACTTAGAATATGTTGTGAGCTGGTTAGCAGATAAGTAAATGTATCTGAATCCACTAACCTGCATGTTTGTACAGTAAGAGTTTGAAATGGCTTTGTAGATATACAGGATGCTAACTCAGTTCAAACAGATTGAATCTACTATTAACCATAAATTGATTCTGACCATGGAATTTGTCCACTGAAGTATATACCACATATGCAAATTTGGGAAAAGATAAATAGCCTGTGCAGAGGATTTTGTTAGCAATCTTCAATCCAGGAAATATAATTGATTTTCGTGTTTGCTTTTTCTTTTTCATTATATTGTTCCTCCACACCTTTTTGTGCTCACGTCCTCTGCAGGATCTGCCACAGCTAATCATCTTGTTCTGTACAGATGAGACACTCTGGAATCTCAGTACATTAGGGATGTTAACTTGTTTTGAAGTGAATGACAAAACATGATGAATGGTCCATTTTTGGTTTATTTCCCTTTAAATAAACTGAACAGACACTGGTCCCAAAAGCTGTTCAGTTCTGGTACCCTTATAGTCTATGGGGCCAGGAAAACAGCAATTATTTTTGCTTGTACATAGACAGAATGGAATTGTTTTGGAAGGGACAAGGAAAGAAGCAGGAGTCATTTGATCTATCTTGTAAAGCATTTCGACAAGCAGCTAACAAGGCTGTCTGATTCTCACTTCTTCCAGATTCCTTGCTTCTGTAATTCGTTTTGATGGTGTAAATGGCTGCTGTTATGTTGATGACATTCGGATGATTTTCTATAGAGATTTTAACATCTTGGCCCTTTTGCTGTTGAATTCCTTTCTTGAGAACATCACCACCTGGCTGATGCTACACAAAATTGCATGCAGTGTGCTTCACCTGCTATGTTATTAGACCCAGAAAAGAAACAAGTGGAAAAACAACTTCAAGGGATCAATCCAAGACAAGAGATAAGATGCTCCAAAAAAACTTTATTAAGGACCCAACACGGTCCGTGTTTCGGTTTTTGAAAAAACCTTCATCAGGGGTCAATCAGTAGTTGCACAGAAGATATACTGACAGACAATGGAGCTCATAAAATGTGGTCTCTTGAATATATAGAAGAGTGTAGCCTAGTACCAACGTATTCAGTGTGAAATAATATTATTTCACACTGAATACGTTGGTACTAGGCTACACTCTTCTATATATTCAAGAGACCACATTTTATGAGCTCCATAGCATTTCAACCAATATCTTACTTTGGAAGCGCTACATAGATGACATTTTTTTTTATTTGGAACGGGACAGTCAATAACGTAGAGAGTTTCTTCCTTTGGTTAAACACTTTGGATTCAAACCTGAAATTTCAAATGAATTACGATATGAAGTGCATTCCCTTCTTGGACATCAATATTAGCATTAAAGGCAATAAATTCATAACAGACATTTATCGGAAACCCACAGGTGTCAACAAATTTCTAAAATATACTAGTTGCCACAGTTCATCTTTGAAAAAGAACCTACCATATAGCCGGTTTCTACGTTTACGTAGATTGTGTTCGGACCCTCGTACATATTATTTCAGGTCTATGGATATGACAAGATGTTTTCAGGAAAAAGGTTATCCACTTCAACATATTAAAAAAGGATTTCAGAGAGCATCTGATTTATCAAGGTCCACACTGTTATAACCAGTTAAGAAGAAAAATAATGATAAAATTATATGTACTTTACCTTTCAATCACATGTCCAACCCCATTGTGAAAATAATTAGAAAACATTGGCATTTGCTCCAAGGTGTTTCTTTCTTTTCTAATAAAGAACTTCTTATAGCATACAAACGGGAAAAGAATCTTAAAGACATGTTAGTTCCGTCTGCATTACATAATGAGGTTGTAACATTAAGAAAATTACCAGTGGGTCATTTTCCCTGTGGATCCTGTTCCGTTTGCAATGTCAATATGAAAACTACAGTTTTCCAGATTCCATCCTCTAACAAAAAGATACATCTTAAAGAGTTCTCAGACTGCAAGACTAAGAATGTCATTTATGCAGTGCTTTGTCCATGTGGTTTGGTATATATAGGTAAAACTAAGAGAAAATTCAATATTAGAATTATTGAACACAAGAGTGCTTTAAAAAGAAACGCACTAGAAAAACCACTGGTTGAACACTCAAGAGACTTGGGACATAAATTTGAAGATTTACATTTTTGTATTATATTTGTACATAAACAAAATTGGAGAGGTGGACCGTTCGATACCCTCCTTCTAAAGAAGGAACAACAGTTTATTTTTGATTTGCAGACTTTGCATCCTAATGGGTTAAATATGGAAACAGATCTATCTGTATTTCTTTGAAAAATAGGACATGTATTATATTATTCTATTATTGATGTTTTATATTTTTACATATTTTTTTTCTTTTTCATTCTTATTTTATTATTATTTTGATTATTCTTTTTAATTTTTTGGCTGCAGTCCTCTTTTTATTTAGCCCAACATATGCACATCATTTTATTTAAGGTGACAAGTTCAGATTTTTATTATTTTTATCACTTTATATTTACATATTTTCACATATACACTTTTCTTGATATAAACAGTATATCCATAAACAGTATATCCATACATACACACACACACACACACACACACATATATATATATATATATATGTATATATATTTCACTAGTATTTGATACTTATTAATAAAAATAAAGTGTGAATTTACAATTTACATACTGTCTGTTCACCAACCTGTTATATAGTTTTTTATTTTTATTTTTCGTTTTTCCTTCTTATTTTTTGGCTGCATTCCTTTTTTATTTAGCCTAACATATGCACACCATTTTATTTAAGGTGACAAGTTCAGATTTTTATTATTCATTACTTTTTATCACTCTATATTTTCACATATACATTTTCTTCAGATAAACAGAATATCCATACACTATATTTGTTTTTTTACTAGTATTTATACTTATTAACTAAAATAAAGTGTGAAGTTACAATTTGCATATTGCCTGTTCACTAATGTGCCATATGATTTGATCAGTGTGAGTTCTTTCTCATCTGTTGATTCAATAGACCAGTTTTACATAAATTTTAAATATTTTTTTAAATATTCTTATATATTTATATTTTTACAATTGTATGTTAGGAGAGATATAATTAAGAAATTATTTGTGGTTGAGTAATTTTATGCCGATATATGGGTGATTGGACACTTTTTTATTTTCTATTTTTTATTTTCTATTTATATTCTTGTAAATCCCATATGCTGCTTGAGCCCCTTCGTTGTGCTTTTAGACATCATACATACCATTATTAAATATATTGATGATTTTATGACTTTAGATTTTGGTGTGGTTTTTTTTTTTAACTTTGACACAGTAATGACGTATATATAGACTTTATGTAGCTTCAGTCGTCTTTTCCAGTACTTCTAGCTGCACGTCTTGTGATAAAGTCACATCCATGATAATTGGGTTAAGGCAGTGTCAGTTTGAAATACAAGTCCCAGAAGGTACTGCAGGCAAGGAGCCAGGGGGTGAGATGAGGAACCCGGACTGGACTCCTAGCTGCACTGGGGGAAGACATGGGTGTAAGCTGGCAGGACGTGTAGATGGGCTGCCACTAGGGGGAAAGAGAGTTAGGAAACCCTGTGTGCAGGAGCTCATCCTTAGTGTAATGCTTAACTCAGCTGGTATGGGTGTGGGGGAAGCTAATGGAAGACGAATGATTGGTTGTGAGAGCAGAAGCCAGGGATTGATTAGGCAGGTGGGAAGGAGTCCCAGGGGAGAGAAGCAGTTGCAGGCTGAAAACCCTTGGGTAAGAGAGGTCCCTAAAGTACTGAAGCAGGCTGAAAACCCTTGGGTAAGAGAGGTCCCTAAAGTACTGAAGCAGGCTGAAATCCCTTGGGTGGGAGGAAGTCCCAAAAGTATTTGCAGGTTGAAAATCCTTGGGTAAGGGAGGTCTCTAAAGTATTGAATTTACCAGTGAAGCTGATGCAGGGTGAAATCCCTTGGGTATGAGGAGTCCCTAAAGTATTGAACTCTCCTGAAGGTAAAGAGGGTAGAAGGTAGAAGCTGCTGCTTTGTGATTTAACTGTGATGATGAACTGAAAGAACTGCTTCTATTTGAAATTGAACTACTGTTTATTGTGCACTGGATAAAGAGCCCAGACTGGAGCTGACTGTGAGACTGTATTGAATCCTGATATGTGCTGATAGCCTACTGCTTAAAGGGGACTATTTGCCACACACTTTCAGGTGGCTTATTTGTGATTAACATTGAAGATTAATGCTGCTGTTGGAACTGTGTATCAGGTCTACTAGAAACCTGCATGGAATAAAGTCTTTAAGATTGAAGTTGCGGGTGGATATTTATTTCTTGACTGTACGAGGTGCCTGTGGCTGGAGGAGATTGTTCTTTTCCTGGCTGCACCTAGAGGCACTTGGTTACAGTCTCTAGAGGATCAGACATACAATTGTAAGTGTATTTTTGATTGTAGTTTCCATCTTGGGGCACTTTATTATAGACCGGTTCCACATTAGCAAAACTATATAATTTATTTTCGCCGAGTGATTTAACAACGACTCGTGGTAGACTCGGTATTCTATTAATTTGTTTCTTGTGTACCCTATGTGCTCCAGTGGACATCTTACATATACTCATTATGTGTTGGAGTAATTTTATATATTTATTTTTTGACGCGTTTTTTTGTACTGCAGCATGGCAATGACTCATTTAAGTCCTCTTTGCCAGCATTATTTGCGTAAGTGTATCTTTGCTTGTAGTTTTATACTTTGGGGTACTTTATCATTGCATATTAAGATAACGTGTTTTATTGATGGAGTATCGAATAATAAAACAATAGATGTAAAACATTACTTGAAAATGGAGAGTAATTCTTTATCTTATTAATTTATGGACTCACTGGATGTACTGGTTTTTCTTTTATGAGTATTGCAAGTGAGTAATTGATTTTCAATTAGTTCAGTTTCTTATGCTGTCTTTATGAATATTGTATATGTGCATCCAGTTGATTTGATTATATTTTTATTATTTTTCATTTTTTATTGCGCTTTATTTTTCATTTTCTTGTTATTTATATTTTTATATTTTTGATATAGTTGTTCCTATTGGAAGGTTTCCATTCTAGGTACGTGTCTTATTTTTAATTACATGTTAATTCAGTACATATATATTCCGTTGTAATTTGATTGCTTGTTATATACAATACGTCTATAGACTCATATTTTATATTTTAATGTTTTATTATTTCATGTCTTATTATAACAATCATATGCATCAGTTTTTCACATGGGTATAGCGATGTGGCGAATGGTTCTATTGATAATAGATTCTTTATGACTAGTGATATATTTGTAATATTTATTATTGTAATTACTATTATTTAATTATCATTTATATTATGATATTATCTATGTTTATATTACATAATTTTAATTTTGCATGACATACTATGTTTTTACAATCATTTTATATTATTTCATATTTGTAATGTTGTGTTTGTCTATTTTAGCCCCTTTGGGCGAAACACGGCCTGTGTCGGGCAGTTTTCTGGTATATAGTATCATTAATAAAATCTTTTGATGTTTTATTGATCTGCTTGTTTGTTTTCCACGTTGGAATTTGCAGATAGTTTGCCTTGTTGTTTTCTGGGACTAATATTTTTGTTTTCCATTTCTGAACTTTTCGTGATGTATGGTGGTGTGGGATTAGGCAGATCCAGGGGGGAAAGACTTCTTGAAAAGATGCGTTTTCAGGTTTTTTCTGAATTGTAGGTAGTTTTCTGTGAGTTTCAGGTCTTTGGGTAGTGAGTTCCAAAGTTGTGTGCCTATAAAGGAGAGGCTGGTGGGACGTGAAGATTTATATTTATACCTTTGCAATTGGGGTAGTGAAAGGTGAAGTAGGTTCTTGCTGTTCTCATCACATTTCTTAATGGTAGATCGATAAGTTCCGTCATGTAATCTGGTGCGAGTCTATAGATGATTCTGTGGACTATTGTGCATATTTTGAATGTTATGTGAGCGTTAATAGGAAGCCAATGTAAGCTTCTGAGGTGGGGCTTCGCTCTTTCGAAGCGTGTTTTTTCCGAAGATGAGTCTGGCAGCCGTGTTTTATGCTGTCTGTAGTTTTCTTATGATTTGATCTTTGCAGCCTACGTAAATACTATTGCAGTAGTCTACATGGGTTAGCACCATGGTTTGGATCATGTTGCGGAATGAATCCCTGGGAAAGTTAGGTTTTATACGTTTGAGCTTCCAGAAAGTGTGGAACATTTTCTTGGTGGTGTTCTTAGTTTGGGTTTCTAGCATTAGGTTGCAGTCATTTGTTATGCCTAAGATTTTCAAGTGGTCTGAGATTGGGAGGGATGAACCCTGTGCGTTAATTGCTGAGGGGGCAACATTATTGTATTGGGACGAGAGAATGAGATATTGGGTTTTATCTCTGTTGAGTTTTAACTTGAATGCCAATGCCCAGGATTCCATGATGGTCATGCTGTTTATTGTTTCCTTGGTGATTTCTGTGGGGTTCTGTTTGAAGGGAATATAGATGGTGATGTCATCTGCGTAGAGAAATGGATTGAGGCCCTGTTTGGATAGAGATTTAGCCAGTGGTGTCATCATTAGGTTGAATAATATAGGTGAGAACAGTGATCCTTGTGGCACTCCACATTCCGCTTTTCAAGGTGGAGATATATCTGAGTTTGATTTGACTTGGTATGTTCTGGATGTCAGAAATCCCTTGATCTGGGAGAGTACTTTTCCTGTAATTCCTATCTTGTCAAAGATTCTCAGTAGTATGTGGTGGTCGACCATATTGAATGCGCTTGATAGGTCAAATTGGAGTAGGAAGATGTTTTTACCCCTTGCTATTTCCTGCTTGAATCTGGTCAGGAGTGTGGTTAGTATTGTTTCTGTACTGTGCTGAGGTCTGAAGCCAGATTGAGATTCGTGCAGTGTGTTGAAATC
This sequence comes from Microcaecilia unicolor, assembly GCF_901765095.1. NCBI lineage: Eukaryota > Metazoa > Chordata > Amphibia > Gymnophiona > Siphonopidae > Microcaecilia > Microcaecilia unicolor. The sequence goes on from NC_044035.1 coordinate 157,698,117, forward strand.
AGTGATGTATTCTGTTAGTTGTTTGGCGACTATGCCTTCTGTCAATTTGGTTGTTAGGGGTATGGATGCTATTGGTCTATAATTTGAGGTGTCTTCTGCTTTTTTATATGGCATGATGCCAAAAGTCAAATGTTACAAACTCCTGAGTTGTTTTAATGGTATTATATTAACTTTGTTAGGAAGATCTTGTCTGAGAACTGGTATGTTCTATTTGTTCAGTTGCTATAACTTAAATATATGACATATATCTCTAAATGCTATTTTTCTATAATCTGCTTTGTATTAAAGTAAGGGTAGAATATTAAATACAATAAAAATAAATATTCAAAATGATATTAACGAGTTGTCATTGCTTTTAATGATCAGGATATCATACTAATGTACTGTCTTACAACATGATATTTTAGTATGAGAAAATCAGTATTCTCAACCAATCAGTTTGTGGTTTCCATCCTCAGGGATCAAACATTATGTTTTTCTTGTGCATTGGAAGAGAAAGACTGTTGTAATTATATGTCTATGTTGGGATTCATACTGTGGAGAGGTCCAGTTTGGTTATCGTTTTGTTCTTTCTTTATCTTTTTGGTATAGAGTCCATGCAGAAGCACAGTCTTCAGTGAAGCACAGTACTGTGGATGAGCCCAAAGGAAAGGGAAAAGACACAGAGAAGCGAGGAACTGATGATGATGATTCAGAGACCGAGACAGTGGAGTCCACCGATGAGGAGGTGCAGTCAGAGGGGAAGAAGAAAAAAGCTCGCACTGGCTTCAGGGACCGGAAGGTATGTTATCTGACTCTAGTCTTGGCCTTGAAAACATGTTCACTCATTGTCAAACTGCAGTTGTCAAGGTGTATTGAAGGAGAGAGCAAAGCAAGAAGTGCAGAAAATAAATGTCCTGGGCCTCTGAAGGTTGCTGTAGAATATTCTCAGATAGGGAGTAGAACGGGAAAGGGGTGGAGTAATTTTTTAAGAGGACACCTACTTGGAAGGTTGAAAAAGGCACATATTTGGTAAAGATAGCAGTGCCTATGTGCCTTTACATTTCAGTCTTTATTGATGACGTTTCACAAACAACTACATAATTCCTTCAAACAGCCCATTGCCAATTTCCCTCCCCCCAACGCATCCTAAAACCCCAACCCAATTCTATGTCTACCACCTCCCTACCTCCCACTACCCCTGTTACCATAACCCTCCCCTTCTAAGCTCGATACCCCAAAAAAAACAAGAGACTTGGGAACGGACACATGAATAACCCCCACCCTCCCCCCACCTCTAATAACCAACCCAGAATTCCATAATACTGCAAAATAAACCCACCTATCCTGAACATCCTAAGTTGAACTGTTGCATGAAACATTGTAAGTGTATTGTAAAAACATACTGCTAAGTACCGGCGAAATACACCTCAGTCATAAAATACAAAAGAAAAGGTGTAATCCTGAATAACTACAAGCAAGTTCAACACATGTAGAAGCAGCATCTTAAGTGCCATTTCCGGCTGGAATTGTTTACAAAAAAGTCTGTGCTGCCTCCACAGTAGTAAAAAATTGAGTCTTGCCATGATATTTGACTTGGAGTCTCGCAGAGCAAAGCAAAGCACATGGAATCTTTGGAGGTAAAGCTCAGAGCATAAGGGCGCAAAAACTTTCTGAGCAGCACGCACCTTGGCAGTATAGTCCTGAAAACATAAAACTTTTCTGTTTGCAAATTCCAAATGCTATCCTCCTTGTAAGGCTAGTAGAATGACTTTCTTATGCACAAAGAGCACCACACAAAATACTACCACTCTAGGCCTTGCTGTTGCACCATTCACCGAGCCCAGCTGATGGGCCCATGCTATTTTAAAGGGAACATTGAGAGAAAGCAGATTTAAAGAATCTGAAAGCCAAGTCTCCAAAGTCTGTACCAGAACCTCACCCTTCAACGTCTCAGAATGTCCCACCAAGCGCAAACTTTTGTGCCAGGCCCTGCCCTCTAGATCATCAACCTTATGCTCCAAACTAAGATGAAGCTGATCCATATCTGACACAGGACAAGTTCTGAACCTGCTGGTGTAGTGGCTACCCCTCACAAACTAGTGAAGGGGGGGCAAACTTTCCCCCAAATTCAAAACTAAGTCCTATCAATTACTATAAAAGGCCAGATTTCCGGCTCTAGCCAAAATATTTGTCCGGCCTCTGGATCCAATTTCAGGCCCAGGAGCAGACGTGATATCGAAGGATTCAGACGAGACTGGGCTTTGTGGCCGTGAGAGTGTGGCAATGGAGGGACCCAGCCCAGATATCACAGTACTATCTGGTGGAGTCTTGCAAGAAGAGGATGATTCAGGAGAAATTCGGGCCTTGCAAGGTTAGGGCGAATGAGCTGACATACTGTGTCCGGGACATTATTGGAGCATCTAAATTTGCTTGGACTATCTCTTTTTTGAGGCGATATCCTTTTGGGTCTGACTAAGCTACAGCGGCAACTTGTTGAACTTTGTTTTCTAGTGTGTAAGGACTAGGGGTGGGGGAAGAGGCAGGAGGGCAGGAAAGGGTCTTGGGTTTTGAGGGGGGTTTGGAGTTTTTGGGGATGGGGAAGAGGGAGGGATAGGGGACGGACGAAGGTGGTGCTGGGGCGAAGGGCAGTAGAGGTAGTTTTGTTATTGGTTGGAGGGGGGGCAGGGTTTTCAAGGGGTGGCTTAGGCTTTACAATATCAAAAGTTGGGATTAAACTAGTTTCTTGGAATGTGGGAGGGGTAAATTACCCGATCAAGTGTAAATGCATTTTGAAGCATTTGCAGGATCTGAAGGTGGACATTGTAATTTTGCAAGAACTGAAGTTGGACTCACAAGAAATGTTGAAACTTAAGGGAGGTAATTGGAATAAGCGTTATTTCTTGTCTGGTGGGTCAAAATTGAAGGGGTCACCATTACGATTAATAGTAATGTGCCATTTGTGGAATATGGTTCAGAGGACGTATGTTTGGCTATCGGTGAAGATAAATCGGTGGGAATTTACCTTGTTTGATGTATATGCACCAGATGGCCCTAAGGGCTCATTTTTTAAAGATCTAATTAATATGATTCATCTTCAGAGTACAGGAGATATGATTATAGGAGGGACATAAACATTGTTGTGGGGAAGTTGGATAGGACACATAAAAGAAGTAAGGGTTCTCGAGAAGTTTGTTGCACAGTGCTCTAGAGGATGTATGAAGAATATACAACCCAATGGATAAGGGGTGAACAAACGTGTGGATAAAGGTGGGCCGGTTGATATTTATGTATCTGGATTTTCAAAAGGCATTTGACAAAGTACTTAATGAAAGACTACAGTGGAAATTGGAGAGTCATGGGATAGGAGTAGTGTTCTATTGTGGATTAAAAACTGGTTAAAAGAAAACATAGAGTAGGGTTAAATAGCATTCTCAGTGGATCTATCTGTCTGTCCTACCCTTATCCCTTATTTGTCCTGTCTGTCTGTCCTGATTTAGATTGTAAGCTCTTTTGAGCAGGGACTGTCTTTTCGTCATGTTAAATTGTGAAGCGCTGCGTACGACTGGTAGCGCTATAGAAATGATTTATAGTAGTAGTAGTAGTAGTAGTGGAGAAGGGTAGATAGTGGAGTTCCGCAGGGGTCTGTGCTGGGACCACTGCTTTTTAACATATTTATAAATGATCTAGAGATGGGTGTAACCAGTGAGGTAACTAAATTTGCTGACAGCACAAAGGTATTCAAAGTTGTTAAATCGCAAGAGGATTGTGAAAAAGTACAAGAGGACCTTACGAGACTGGGCATCCAAATGGCAGATGATGTGTAATGTGAGCAAGTGCAAAGTGATGCATGTGAGAAAGAGGAACCTGAACTGTAGCTACGTGATGCAGGGTTCCACATTAGGAGTCACCAACCAGGAAAGGGATGTAAGTATCATCATTTATGATACATTCAAACCCCCTGCTCAGTGTGTAGCGGCGGCAGCGGCGGCAAAGAAAGCAAATAGAATGTTAGACATTATTAGGAAAGGAATAGAAAACAAAAATGAGGATGTTATAATGCCTTTGTATCACTCCGTGGTGCGACTGCACCTCGAATACTGTATGCAATTTTGGTCACCACATCTCAAAAAAGATATAGTGGAATTAGAAAAGGTACAGAGAAGGGCGATGGGGCGACTTCCCAATGAGGAAAAGGGGGGAAAGGGAAATGGGACTAGATATACCGCCTTTCTGACATTTTTGCAACTACATTCAAAGCGGTTTACATACATTCAGGTACTTATTTTGTACCAGGGGCAATGGAGGGTTAAGTGACTTGCCCAGAGTCACAAGGAGCTGCAGTGGGAATCAAACTCGTTTCCCCAGGATCAAGGTCCACTGCACTAACCACTAGGCTACTCCTTCACTCCCAAGCTAAAGCGGCTAGGTCTCTTCAGCTTGGAGAAAAGACAGCTGAGGGGAGATATGATAGAGGTCTATAAAATAATGAGTGTAGTGGAATTCGTAGACATGAATCACTTGTTTACTGTATCCAAAAATGCTAGGACTAGGGGGCATGCAATGAAGCTACAAAGTAATAAATTTAAAACAAATCGGAGAAAATATTTCTTCACTCAATGTATAATTAGACTCTGGAATTCGTTGCCAGAGAATGTGGTAAAAGCAGCTTAAAAAAGGTTTTGAAAACTTCCTAAAAGAAAAGTCCATAAGCTATTATTAAGATTGACTTGGGAAACATTCACTGCTTTTTTTCTAGGATAAGCAGCATAAAATGTATTGTACTGTTTTGGGATCTTGCCAGGTACTTGGAACCTGGATTGGGCACTATTGGAAACAGGATGCTGGGCTTGATGAACCTTCTGTCTGTCCCAGTATGGCAACGCTTATGTTCTTACGATTGCACCTGTCCTGAAGAGGCCGCTAGACCACTAGGGCTTTTCGAAGGTAGACTTGGGGAGGGTTTATGGGTGGGAGGTGGGTGGAGTTAGTGAGTGGTCTGGAGGAAGACAGGTTTTTTTCCGTGGTGGCTGCCCGGGGGGGGGGGGGGGGGGGGGGGGGGGGGTTGGCTTTGGAGGATGGGCTTTGGGGGGGGGGGGAGCGGAAATGGTTTTATTATCATTTCCAGTCGAAATCGAGTAGAAATTTCAGCCACAGATTTGGTTTTGGTTGCCCTCTAGTTCCTGGATCTATAGTTTCTTCTGAGCCTTAAAAAGACAGGAATCTTTTCCATCCTTGATCTAAGGGTCTTGAACAAATTACTTAATATATGGGTTCCTTGACTGGTTGATATATGGGAGAGATCTGTTTGCAAAAGCCCAGAACAGGAAGATGCATGTTTTCAGAGTCAGGGTTAACCTCATTGTAATGTTTACTTTTACTGCTAACACAGAAAAAAAGAGAAGTCTCCACAGATAGTGCAACATACAAAGAAGTGGAATGTTGCTGCTAATTGGTTTTCTGCCAGGTACTTACTTATGCCCTGGATTAGCCGCTGTTGGAAGCAGGATAATGGGCTAGATGGACCATTGGTCTGACCCAGTATGGCTTTCTTATGTTCGTATGGGGTAGGATTGGGAGGGGTTTGCAGTTACTTATTTTTGACAGTTTTGAGTTTATGCATTTGTTACCCCTGAAAATTTGTGTGTGCTAGAGAGCAGCTGAAAACAAGCATATAGTTTTTAAGGGGTAATTGTTAAAGTGGAAGAATGTGTGTACAGTTGCTTTGAAAATTCAGCAAAGCCCATAGAGAGAAAAGTGTGCACCAGGGGCGTAGCCAGCCACCCAATTTTGGGTGGGCCTGAGCCCAAGATGGGTGGGCAGAAGAACCCCGCCCATCCCACAGGTGATTTGGTCTCTCCTTCTCTCACCTGCTTGCCATATGGTCTCTCAAACAACTCCCTTCTCCCGCACACCTTTTAAACAGCAGATTTTCACTGGCAGCGAGCAGCAGCTAATACACACTGCTCATGTTGGCCCCACAGCCCTCCCACTGATGTAACTTCCTGTTTCAGTATAGGCTGGAATACGTCAGAGGGAAGGCTGTGGGGCTGCTGCAAGCAATATGTATCAGTCGCTGCTTGCTGTAGGCGAAGATCTGCTATTTACCAGGTATGCAGGAGGGACCAGTTGTTGGGCGTTTTCAGATGGTGGGGCTTGGGAATCCCTGCCAGCTACTGGGTGGGCCTGAGCCCAAAGTGGGTGGGCTTTGGCCCACCTGGGCCCACCCTTGGCTACGCCACTGGTGTGCACATACATCTTACATGTGCATGCAGTTATAAATATTACTTTCAAAGAGGGGACATTACTAAGCTGTGCTAAAAAATGGCATATTAATGTGGTGTTTACCACTGGAGTCAGTAATTTGTGGTGATGCAATACTGCAGGTTATTGCCTCCTGTGGTGAAGGATGGAACTTCACAATCTCTGTTATTCTGCTCCCTGGAACATTGGTCCTCTTAATGCATGGCGTGATACTCCCAGAGAGCTTCTTTCAGCTACCTTGAAGTCACATCAGTTTAGAAGGCATTAAGTCCTACCTACCTGGGCCTACCTTAAGTATTCATTGGTGGCCCAGGAGTCTTAGGGCAGGAGCGATTCCCAGTCCCTCCTGCCACTGCTGGCGCTGAGTTCAAAATGGTACCCACAACTCATAGTGGTAGCTGTACCATTAGGAGTCAAGGCTGCCATGTATAAGAAAAGTCAATTTGATCTCTCTGTATGAAGCAGAGAGATAAGATGTGTGGGTGGCACTTTGTGCAAGGAGGTTATTGCATATATTTTTGTGTTTGGGAGAGAGAGCTTGAATTTACATATGTGCGTGTGTTTGTGGCAGATGCTGGCATGTATGTGGGTTTTCTTGTCCGACTTTTTTGTGTCAGAAATAGAGAGTTTTTGTGAGTGTGTATTTTCTTACCAGTTTCCATTTGTGCCATTTTTCAACTTGTGTAACTTTCAATTGCTAGTTTGAGAATAATTTTATAAGAGGTATACCTTACCTTGATTTGTACCTGTCTTTTTCAGGGCACAGACCGTATAAGTCTGTCCAGCAGTATTTCCCGCCTCCCATCCACCAGTCCCGCCTCCCATCACCGGCTCCGGCACAGACCCCGTATAAGTCTGCCCTCCCCTATCCTAGCCTCTCAACCACCAACCCCTCTTCACCCCGCCACCCAATTTCAGCTAAGCTTCTGTGGATCCATTCCTTCTGCACAGGATTCCTTTATGCCTATCCCACGCATGTTTGAATTCCGTTACCGTTTTCATCTCCACCACCTCCCGCGGGAGGGCATTCCAAGCGTTCACCACCCTCTCTGTGAAGAAATACTTCCTGACATCTTTCCTGAGTCTGCCCCCCTTCAATCTCATTTCATGTCCTCTCGTTCTACCGCCTTCCCATCTCCGGAAAAGATTCATTTGCGGATTAATACCTTTCAAATATTTGAACGTCTGTATCATATCACCCCTGTTCCTCCTTTCCTCCAGAGTATACATGTTCAGGTCAGCAAGTCTCTCTTCATACATCTTGGAACGCAACTCCCATACCATCCTCGTAGCTTTTCTTTGCACCGCTTCCATTTTTTTAACATCCTTCGCAAGGTACGGCCTCCAAAACTGAACACAATACTCCAGGTGGGGCCTCACCAACGTCTTAAACAGGGGCATTAAACCTCCTTTCTTCTGCTGGTCACACCTCTCTCTATACAGCCTAGCAACCTTCTCGCTACGGCCACCGCCTTGTCGCACTGTTTCATCGCCTTCAGGTCCTCAGATACTATCACCCCAAGATCCCTCTCCCCGTCCGTGTCTATCAGGGTCTCCCCACCTAACACATACGCCTCCCTTGGATTTCTACTCCCTAAGTGCATCACTTTGCATTTCTTCGCATTGAATTTTAATTGCCAAATGTTAGACCATTCTTCCAGCTTCTTCAGATCTTTTTTCATGTTTTCCACTCCCTCCGGGGTGTCCACTCTGTTGCAAATCTTGGTGTCATCCGCAAAAAGGCAAACTTTACCTTCTAACCCTTCGGCAATGTCACTTACAAATATATTGAACAGAATGGGCCCCAGCACCGATCCCTGAGGCACTCCACTACTCACCTTTCCCTCCTCCGAGCGAACTCCATTACCACCACCCTCTGGCGTCTGCCCGTCAACCAGTTCCTAATCCAGTTCACCACTTCGGGTCCTATCTTCAGCCCTTCTAGTTTATTCAAGAGCCTCCTGTGGGGAACCGTGTCAAAAGCCTTGCTGAAATCTAAGTAGATGACGTCCATAGCACGTCCTTGATTTAATTCTCCTGTCACCCAGTCAAAGAATTCAATGAGATTCGTTTGGCACGATTTCCCTTTGGTGAAACCATGTTGTCTCGGATCTTGCAACTTATTGGCTTCCAGGAAATTCACTATCCTTTCCTTCAGCATGGCTTCCATTACTTTTCCAATAACCAAAGTGAGGCTTACCGGCCTGTAGTTTCCAGCTTCTTCCCTATCCCCACTTTTGTGAAGAGGGACCACCTCCGCCGTTCTCCAATTCCTCGGAACCTCTCCCGTCTGCAAGGATTTATTAAACAAATCTTTAAGAGGACCCACCAGAACCTTTCTGAGCTCCCTCAGTATTCTGGGGTGGATCCTGTCTGGCCCCATGGCTTTGTCCACCTTTAGCTTTCCAAGTTGTTCATACACACTCTCTTCCGTGAACGGTGCTCTATCCATTCTCAGTTGTACTTTTGTCAGTCCCTCTCGGTCCTTCCCCAGGATTTTCTTCAGTAAAAACAGAACAAAAGTATCTATTTAGCAAATTGGCTTTTTCTTCATCATTTTCTACATAGCGTTTTGCTGTATCTTTTAGTCTCACAATCCCCTTTTTAGTCTTTCTCCTTTCACTAATATACCTGAAGAAGTTTTTATCTCCCCTCCATACATTTCTAGCCATTTGTTCTTCCGCTTGCGCCTTCGCCAGACGTACCTCTCTCTTGGCTTCTTTCAGTTTCATCCGGTATTCCTCCCCGTGTTCCTCTACTCGAGATTTTTTGTATTTCTGGAACGCTAACTCTTTAGCCTTTATTTTCTCAGCCACTTGCTTTGAAAACCATATCGGTTTCCTTTTTCTCTTGCTTTTATTTACTCTCCTTACATAAAGGTCTGTGGCCCTGTTTATTACTTCTTTCAGCTTGGACCACTGTCCTTCCACGTGTTGTGTGTTCTCGCAGCCCATCAGCTCCTTCCTCAGGTATTCCCCCATTTTGTTAAAGTCAGTTCGCTTGAAGTCCAGGACTTTGAGTTTAGAGTGGCCGCTAACCACATGAGCCGTTATATCAAAACAAACCGTTTGATGGTCACTGCTTCCCAGGTGCGCAGCCACTCGGACATTTGACACACTATCCCCATTCGTGAGCACCAGATCCAGCGTCGCTCCCTCCCTTGTGGGTTCTGTCACCATTTGTCTGAGCAGAGCACTTTGGAAAGCATCCACAATCTCTCTACTTCTTTCCGATTTCGCAGAAGGAACCTTCCAATCTACATCTGGCAGATTAAAATCTCCCAACAACAGCACCTCTCTTTTCTTTCCCAACTTTTGAATATCAGCGATCAGATCTTTATCCAGTTCCTCCAATTGTGTCAGGGGTCTGTAGACAACACCACGTGGACCAAGGTTCTATCCTCTCTTTTTAAGGTGATCCATATCGCTTCTTCCTTTCCCCACTTCCCTGTCATTTCAGTTGCTGCAATATCATTTCTCACATACAGAGCTACTCCACCACCTTTATATCCCTCTCTATCCTTCCTAAAATGATTATAGCCTGGTATGTTTACATCCCATTCATGTTTTTAGGCGTTTCCTAAATTGCAGATGTTCTAATTTTTTTAGGAAGATCATTCCACATTTTTGTGGCTTGATAGGTGTAAACAGATTTTTATTTCCACTTTTACTTAACTCTTTTCCTGACTGGAAAATATAATAGCATCCAATTCCTTGATCACAATGACATAAAGGTCATAAGCTTCATCATGTACCGTGGAACCTGACCGTATAGAATCTTCAACACTTTTATAGTCTTTAAAAATTATACGAGTTTTAATATACAAAGGTGATACTCTGTCATACTTTCTAGCTGAATACAGTCTCAGTGAAACCATCTTACCTCATTTGCAGCAAAGCAGGATAGGTGACCAGTCACAAGGCAATACAGAATATTAGCAAAACAGCTCAACATAGCTGGAAAGTAATGAGTACAGATGCTTGCTGTTTAAGCAATAAAATTCCATATCTGCAAGTCGGACTTAGATGTAATTGCTATTAGACAAACATAGTTCTATGAGTCCCTTAAATGAGATGCAGCTATATCAGGCTTTAACTTTGGAGGGATAGGGATAGGGATGGCTGAAGGAGGGGAGGGCAAGAGTAAAATTTATGTTAAGAATGATATCAATGTTACTAAAGTATAGAATATTTGGAGAAAGGAGAAAGCACTATGGGCAGTCTTGGGAAAGGGTAGATAGAACTTATATCTACTGGGTGCTGTCTATAGATCTCCATCTCAGATGGAGGAACTAGAGAGAAATTTGGTTATAGATATCCAAAAGTTGGGAATGAAAGGGGAGGCACTATTTCAACCTACTTGATGTGGACTGCAGCATCCTATGTGGTTGTGGATGCCTTTCAAGGAGTTCTTCCCAGGCAAGTGACGATTGAAGGACAAGTGTACCTAATGTCAGGATAGGGGCACCTAGTAGTGGTTATCATATGGTATGGTTTTGGTTTGATTTAAAAATTAAACCAGTATCGAGGCACCCCAGACTTAAATACTGGACATAAAACATTCTGACTTTAGTAAAATGGGACAATACCTGAGGAGGGAGCTGACAGGGTGGGAGGTAATAAGGAAAGTGAAAGGACAATGTGCCAAATTGAAAGGAACTACAAAAAAACCCATACTAAATCTTTATGTTAATGTAAATAAAAGCGAAAAGAAAACCAAGGAATATACATATGTAATTTGATAGCTGTGTGTGCAGTTTTGAAGGCTGCACGAATATGTTGAAAATGGACATACATGGAAACTGATGTGGATAATATACAGAATTCTCTACAGCTTTCTTGAAGAGTGCCAAAAATCTTGATTTCTAATTTTGTCAGAGTGAGGCATTTTTTCCAAATCCTTTAATATAACCTTGGCCAAAATGGATTGTCTTGGAAACAACTTGAAGATTTAATTGACATTCCAATTAACCTTTTTGTGTATTTTTTTATTCGAAGGTGATGGAGTACGAGAACAGAATCCGAGCTTACTCCACTCCAGACAAGATCTTCCGCTATTTTGCCACCTTGAAAGTGATAAGCGAGACAGGGGAGTCTGAGGTGTTCATGACACCACAGGACTTTGTAAGATCCATAACACCAAATGAGAAACAGCCAGAAAGTAAGTGATGTACCCCTGTGTGTGGAAACTGAACTTTATATCATAAAAACATTTTGGCTATTATGAATTTATTTATGTAGATCTAGGTCATTCCTTTTCTTTCCCTGTTCTCAGAGACTTAAAACCTAATGAATAGATTTACTAATCTGTCAGCGCATTAATGTGTATTATTAGTAGTAGGCCCGGTTGATAATAATGGGGTCTGCATTAATAAAGCACATTAGCATGGTTATAATGCATATAAAGTTTAGTAACATAAAGCTCTAAGTTTGAATCTGCTTCTTTTTGTGTATTTTACTTCACAGTTCAGTTTTTGGAGTATTAGTCCTTTCCTGTGTTCACACCAGTGGCGTAGCCAGAAGGCAATTTTTGGGTGGGCCAACAGGTTGGATGGGTGGGCACTAGAGTTGCCAACTTTTTTGAAAAAGAAAAAAAACAGCAAACCTGATGCACCCATGCTCTGTCCCTACCCCACTCCCCATAACTTCAATGAGGGTTGCAGTGCAGGCTTCAGTGGCTGCAGGCCAATTGAGAGCTAAGGGAAGTACAATAGACTGCACTATTCAGCCCCACTGAGCCATGGTCCTCCAACACATATATGGTATTGAAGCCAAACACATTCTGCATCCAGAGAACCTCCTGGCCGTCCACCAACAATGGATACAGAGTACAGCAAGGACAATTCACCATAAAACTCATCATATAAAGAAATTTTGTTTTCTAGTGTAATCTCAATTACAGACATATTATAAATTAACTTAAAAAAATCTATAAAACAAAAGTCACTCAGAACCTAGAGCAAATCTACCATGCCAACACTAACTTCCAAAAACAAAGATCCTACCTATGAAAAAGAAGTGCCTTAAATATTATAGTAGGGCCCTAAAATACAAATACATTTATCAGGAAAGCTGAACAAGCCAAATTACTACAGAATGCTACATTGAAACTTCATGCTAACAGAATACCTCAGTCACACACACAAGACACAAATGCCAAATACAGAATAAGTGACCACAAACTCTAGAAATATAAATTAAACGGAAACCCCAAGAAACTAGACCTTGCATGTAGTACACCACCAGAGAAACAAGAAAGAAAGGCACTTGCTCCTGTGCAAAATATAAAGATGGCACATGCCAGGGATGGTGTTAGGGGATGCAACTAGGGCAATTGTGCTTGGTTCCTTGGCCAGAGAAAGCCTGCATGCTGGAAGCTGAAGGAGCAGCCTGGTAATGGACTTTGGGGTCCTTTCCTAGATTTCTGTCCTGGACCCCAACCATGTTTACCATCAACTTTGGCAAGATGTACATTCCAAATCCAACATATTATATTCACAACATTGAAAATAAAATATTTTTTTATACCTTTTTGTTGTCTGGTCATTTTTTCTCAAATCATATTGGTCCCAGTCTCTGGTTTCTGCTTCCCTCTGTCTTCTCTTAACTCACTTGCCAGGGTCTCCTATTTGACATTTCTTCTTTCTTCATGTCCATCATCCATCTTCCATCTCTGTTTTCCTATATTTCCTTGTTCAGTATCTCCCCTGTGTTCATATCCCCTCATCCATCATCATTCCTCTGTGCACCTATGCACCCCATGCCCAGCATATCCCTTCTGCATTCCTATTCTCTCCCTTGTCTGGTATCTCCCCCCCCCCCCCCCCCCCCGTGTCCATATACCCCCCTCTCCAGTGTCCAGCATTTTATCTCTATTCTATATCCCCCCCCTTGGTCAGGCATTACCCCTCTGTGCCCATGTGCCATCCCCATACAGCATCTCACATTTGTGTCCCTGTCCCCATGCTCCCACCTAATGCCCATCATCTCCCTTCTGTATTTGTATACTTCCCTAGGTCCCCTTTCTCCCTCCTCCACACCAATGTGTCCCTCTCCTCGCTGATCCCACCCCCAACCAGCTTCTCTTCCTCTCTTTCCTTCCCCTTATGCATCTGGCTCTTTCTCCCTGCATCTCTCTCCCTTCCCTCTGCATATCATCATCTGCATATCCAGCACCTCTCCTTCCCCCCCCCCCCCCCCCCCCACACACACGTCCAGCATCTCTCCCTTTCATCCAGCCCCCCTACATGTTCAGCACCTCTTTCCCTTTCATCCAACTCCCATACATGTCCAGCACCTCTCCCCTTCACTTCAACCCTCTGCATATCCCGCACTTCTCCCCTTCCCCTCCACCCCCTGCATATCCAGCACCTCTCCCCTTCCTTCCACCCCCCCTATATATCCAAAACCTCTCCCTTCCCTCCAACCTCCCCTCTGCAAATCCAAAACCTCTCCCCTTCCCTCCAACCTCCCCTCGGCAAATCCCAAAACCTCTCTCTCTCCTTCCTGCCAACCTCCCCTCTACAAATCCAAAACCTCTTCCCTTCCCTCCAACCTCCCCTCTGCAAATCCCAAAACTTCTCTCCCTTCCCTCCAACCTCCCCTCTGCAAATTCCCAAAACCTCTCCCCTTCCTTCCAACCTCCCCTCTGCAAATCAAAAACCTCTTCCCTTCCTTCCAACCTCCCTTCTGCAAATTCCAAAACCTCTCCCCTTCCTTCCAACCTCCCCTCTGCAAATCAAAAACCTCTTCCCTTTCTCTCCAACCTCCCTTCTGCAAATCCCAAAATCTCTCTCCCTTCCCTCCAACCCTTGCAAGTCCAGCACCCTTCTGTTCCCTCCCCTCCCTGCCTCCCCTTACTGGGCCAGCACCACTGACTTCCTCACCCTCTCCCACCCCTGCCGCAGCGCTTCATTTAATGTTGTCGGCGCTGCTGTTACAGTTTCCCACCCCCGCGGCGGCGCTTTACACTTTACCCGACGGCAACGCTACAGATGCAGCGCTGACGTCCGACGTCCTGCTCCGGGGCCTTCCACGCTGATGTAACTTCCTGTTACGGAGGCGGGACGCGGAAGGCCCCGAAGCAGGACGTCGGACGTCAGCGCTGCATCTGTAGCGTTGCCGTCGGGTAAAGTGTAAAGCGCCGCCGACAACATTAAATGAAGCGCTGCGGCAAGGGTGGGAGACGGTCATGGCAAGGATCTGCTTCTGGGCGGGCCTGAGGCTAAACTGGGTGGGCCTGGGCCCATCCAGGCCCACCCGTAGCTACGCCCCTGGTTCACACAAGGATTGATTTATTCCTTTATAGCTGATAGTAATCTCCTACATGATAAGAACTTACATGTGGCCAAAAAAAAAAAAAAGAGACTACACATAAATTCTATTATCCAGGAAATCTGTGTTGGCTCAAAAGAAGTGAATCAGCTCTGAAATGTCAGTTTTAGGTTTGGTAACAACAAAAGCCTTGCTGTATGGGCAATACAATGGATTTAGGTGCAAGAGTTCTATTATCTAATGTATCATATCAACTTTTATGGATTTTCACTTCCGGCTGTATTGTAAGTCTTCGTGGATAGAGCCAGCATCAGGACTAGTATTGTATTGAGATGCTTAGGAAACTCAGAATATTTATTGTATTTTATTTATTTATTAGGATTTTTTTTTACCCTCTTTTTGAAGGAATTCACTCAAGGCTGTATACAGCAAGAATAAGTCAAACATAGGTAATAGACAATTACAGCAGTAAAAATATTCAAATAGCAATACAAAGTATGGCACAGTATACTACATTACAATGTCAACACTCTACGTAATAAAACATTTTAATAGACAATATAGGATGTAATCAAAGATGGTATGTGTGTGTGTGTGTGTGTGTGTGTATATATATATATATATATATATATATATGTATATACTAGCCGTTGAGCCCGTAAAAATGGGCTGGTATTGAGGTTTTCCTCCCCCCGCGGTCGCCACCGCTCCCCCCCCCCTCGAAGTCGCCGCCGCCGCCACCCCTCCACCTGGCCCGGGCCCTCTCTTCACTTCTGAACTTACAGATCCATTCGCCGAACGCAGCAACGCACATCAGCTGAGCTGCCCCTTCCTTCTCTGCCTGTGTGTGTCCCGCCCTCGCTGACGTTACGTCACAGGAGGGCGGGGCCACAGGCAAAGAAGGAAGGGCTCACTGCAGCTCAGCTGATGTGCGTTGCTGCGTTCGGCGAATGGATGTGTAAGTTCAGAAGGGAAGAGAGGGCCCGGGCCGGGTGGAGGGGTGGCGGCGGCGACTCCGAGTGGGGGGGGGAGCGGTAGCAACCTCGGCGGCGCAGTTTCCCTCTCTGTCCCGCCCCCCCCCCGTCATCATGTATTGACGCGGGGGCGGGACAGAGAGGGAAGTCTCTACTGCGCATTTGCGAGTGAGTACGGTCACTCGCCGTTTATATGTTTGATATACACACACACACACATACATATACACTGGAGGTAGTGCACATATCATATGTATTCATTGTGAATATCTTGGAAACCAGACCTGATCACACTCCCAGGAATACCCATACCCGCAAATTCTATTTAGTGCAACTAGAGTTGTGCGTGCAAACCTGATTCTGATTTGCATGCACAACTGAATTGGTTAACAACTCAATCAGCGCTGATAATTATATGTTAACATGCAATTATTGGCACTAATTGGCACAAATTAGAATTTACATGCACTACTCGCTAATCCAATTAAATTCTACTGCGTGGATCTCAAAAGTGGATGTGGTCATGGGAGGCGCCTGGGCGGGTTATGGGTGTTCCTAAAATTTACACATGGTGTTATAGAATAATCTGTTTCTCGCCTAAAGTTAGCCATAGGCATTTATGGTTAATATATTTCTTTATTTCAACCTTTTAAACAGCGACAAAGGTCATTGAAATACAGCAAAATATTTTACAAAAGGCATAAATAAAATCAACAAAATAAACTATCATGCTTCCTTAGACCACAAACTATGATACAGTGGGGCTAATGAAAAGAGAAGATTACTTATCATATATTATTATAATTAAACAAGGTTGCATATCTCTCATTCTACTATTCATTTCAGTTGTCTCATCTCTATGAATGACTTGAGCTGTTCTGGTGAATAAAACACATATTTTGTTAATCCCAGCTTTACAATACATTTGCATGGGTATGCTAAGAAAAAGGAACCCCCAACCTCCAATGTCCCTTTTTTCAAAGCAAGGAATGCCTTTCTCTTTTGCTGAGTTTGTTTGGTGACATCGGGGTAAATCCACATTCGCTCTCCTCCAAAAAGAGATTTTGCATTTCTGAAGTACAGTCTCATTATAGAATTGGAATCCTGCTCAAACACAAATGATACTAGAAGAGTAGCTCTTTGTGTTACATTTTCCAAAGATTGTTCTAATAAAAG
This sequence comes from Microcaecilia unicolor, assembly GCF_901765095.1. NCBI lineage: Eukaryota > Metazoa > Chordata > Amphibia > Gymnophiona > Siphonopidae > Microcaecilia > Microcaecilia unicolor. Next base: position 157,714,783 of record NC_044035.1, read on the forward strand.
CGAAACATTATTTAAATCAATGTGACCTTCACCCTCGGTTCCCGTCTTTCCCACTTCCCCTCTGGAATTTTCAATGTAATAAATTTTATTTATTGGAGGCATAGCGTCTGTAGGAATTTTTAAATTTTCTTTAAGGTATCTTTTAAATAAATCCAATGGGGAACTTCCTAAGAGCTTAGGGAAATTCAGGACGAGGAGGTTCAGGCGTCTATTATAATTTTCTATTTGTTCTATTTTTCGCCTTAAGTCTGTATTATCTTTAATTGTTGTTATTTTAAAGTCTTGTAAATGTTCTATTTCTTTCTCTAGTTTAGTTGTTTTTGCTGCAAATTCTTGTTTCGCCATATCCACTGCATTTTTCATCTCATCAAATTTTTCATTTAAAGTTTGTACCTCACCCGATGTCGTCTGCAAAGCCCCTTCTATTTTCTTCAACAGAATCCAAATCATTCCTAGGTTTACCTCCGAAGATTTTCTTTGAGAACTTGTCTCACTTCCCGGCGTCTCCTCCGACAGCACTGCTCCCTCAGACAGCGTTTTCTCTTCCACACTTCCGGTGGCTGAGTACGTCTTCTCCAGGGCTATCTGCGACGCCGGGCACGGAAGGAGTACCAACAACGGTGGCGACAAGGAGACTTCCTCTCCCCGTGAAGCTTCCGCTTCTCCGGTTAACTCCTCTAGGGGATCCCTCTCCTGGTTGTTCCGAGAGAAGCCAGAGAAGAAGCGTTCAATTCTCGGCTGTGTTGGCGTCGAGGTCGTAGGAGGCGAGGGAAGCCGTTTCACCACGCCTTTCCGCTTGGTATGTGGCATAGTTTAAGGTATAATCCTCCCGAGAATATCGAGTGCTTCTCTGCTGGTCAATATGCGGCCATCTTGAGCCATAGGCATTTATGTCAGCTTTTCATTGGTGTAATTGGCTGCACATAAATTTTAGTTGCGTGGATGGATTTAGGCATATTCTGTAAACCGTGCCTAACTATAGACGGTTTACCCGTGTATTTTCCTTCGGTGCCAATTTTTTAGGTGACATATATAGTATTAGACCCATATTGTATACAAGTAGGCATTATTTTTCTGAGGACTCGATGTAATAAGCTGTGCGTTAGAATGGTGCACTATGCTTCAGCACATAGTGCTCCAATGCACACACTAAAAAAAAATCAACTTTTTACTCCTGATGCAGTAAACCATACAGCTGCATTAAGACACAGTGAAAAATTTAACTACTTTGCCTAATATAGATTCTTCAACACAGGCTTTGCAACCAAACGTTCAAGATCTTGTGAATTATTTCTCAGAAAATATCAATATAATTCAACAAACACAAACTGCAGAGCAGTGTCAGTTTCAGTTGTAGCCAGTTTTGTCTGATAATGATGTTCCAGCAGATTGATTGTGGAATACATTTGATCTGGTTACATATGGCTCTTGAAAACTAGAGTTGGCCACTTCTGCAATAGAAGAAACAAGGGAAAGAAGTAGGTATCCTGAAAATTCATATATCTAGCAGACTTCACAAGACAATGGTACTTCCCATAGGAAAAACCTCAAGGACAAAGTACTAATACTACTACTTAATATTTTTATATTGCTACTAGATGTATGCATTCCCTTCTCTATAGAGCTTACAACCTAATTAAGTCAAATATACAGGGCAAAAGGCTTTGGGAATATAATTAATAAAAGTTCACTTTAATTTCAAACATAATTACAGAATACTATTGAGAAGATCTTTTATAAGTTGAGAATTGTCAGTAGACTCCAGGATTTATTAATAGACAACTTTAAACCAATTGACCAGTCGCTGTTCTAGCTCATTCATTATTAATATTGCAGATAGCTCAGAATGCAGCAGTACAAATATTATCAGGATAATTTGGTTTGACCACATCTCTCCAGTGTTAAAAAGACCACACTCGCTGAGATCTGCAGAGATATTGTTATTAGATGTACCTTTATTCCATCAGGTTAGGCTGACTATAGCTCATTTATTTTATATTGCTGGTCTTCTGTTATAGAATGTGCTGCCTCTGTATTTACATAGCACAATGTTTTTCCTTCAGTTTAAAAAAATGGTTGAAAGCTTTCTAATCAGATGTTTTTAGGTTATGAGAATACTGCTGATTTTATTTTAGTTTTAGGATGAGTGATTTTTTTTTCTCTCTAGTTTGTTGTCCTTTTTTTTCCTATACATCTTTTTATTTTATATTCAATTTATACATAGGTATAAATTGCCTGAGATACAAACTTAGATTGTGAGCCCTCCGGGGACTGGGAAATACCACTGTATCTGAATTTAATTCACGTTGAGCTACTAATGAAAAAGGTGTGAGCAAAATCCAAATAAATAAATAAATTGATTAAACAAATAAAGTGGTTCATGATAAAAACATATTGAGGGGCATTTTTGACCGGGGATGCCCATCTCTAAGGGCACCCATCTCTGAGGATGGCGCCGCGAAGGGGCAGAGCCAACTGTATTTTTGAAAAAAATGGCCGGCCATCTTTTTTTCAATAATAAGGTTGGGGCCGGCCAAATCTCGACCTAAATGCTGAGAGTGCCGGATTTAGAGATGGGCGCCCTCGGTTTTCGCTGATAATGGAAACCGATGGCGCCCATCTCAAAAACGAACAAATCCAAGGCATTTGGTCGTGGGAGGGACCAGGATTTGTAGTGCACTGGTCCCCCTCACATACCAGGGCACCAACCTGGCACCCTAGGGGGCACTACAGTGGACTTCGCAAATTGGTCCCAGGTGCATAGCTCCCTTACCTTGGGTACTGAGGCCCCCCCAAAAACCCCCAAACCCACTCCTCACAATAATACACCACTACCATAGCCCTAAGGGGTGAAGGGGGGCACCTACATGTGGGTACAGTGGGTTTCGGGTGGGTTTTGAAGGGCTCCCATTTTCCACAAGTGTAACAGGTAGGGGGGGATGGGCCTGGGTCCACCTGCCTGAAGTCCACTGCACCCACTAAAACTGCTCCAGGGACCTGTATACTGTTGCGATGGACCTGAGTATGACATTTGAGGCTGGCAAAAAAAAGTTTTTAAAGTTGTTTTTTTGAGGGTGGGAGGGGGTTAGTGACCACTGGGGGAGTCAGGGGAGGTGATCCCCGATTCCATCCGGTGGTCATCTGGTCAGTTCTGGCACTTTTTTGGGACTTGGACTTGAAAAAAAAGGGACCAAATAAAGTGGACCAAATTCTCGCCAGGGATGCCCTTCTTTTTTCCATTATCGGCCGAGGGTGCTCATCTCTTAAGCATGCCCTGGCACGCCCCTGTCCCGCCTTCGCTACCCTTCCGACATGCCCGCAGAAACTTTGGCCGTCCCTGCGACGGAAAGCAGTTGAAGCCGGCCAAAATCGGCTTTCGATTATAGCGATTTGGCCGGCTTTAGGAGAAGGCCAGCCATCTCTCGATTTGTGTCGGAAGATGGCCGCCCTTCTCCTTTGAAAATAAGCTGGAATGTATCATAATAAAAATGAGAGACATAGAACTCCATAAAAAATATGACAATCTCATACAAATAATCAAGAACACGCATCACAAGTACTCTCAGGATACCGGTTCAAGAAAGACTCCAATTCTAAGTCTTAAAGGCCAAATTATAAAAAAGAGTCTTAAGTAAAAATAGTTCCTTGTGTAGAGGGACGACATTCCATAACATGGGTGCAAGAAAGAAGTCAGAATGGCATGTGGAAAGGAGGGGGAAGAATCGGATGATGAATGAAGTGGTTGGAGAGAGTAACCCGGTACATAAGGAGAGAGCAGAATGGATAGGTAAGAGGGAACTCCATCATATAAAGCACTATGAGCCAAGACCAAATTTTAAAACTGAAATTGATAATTAATAGACAATGAATGTAACCTAGAGTATAGATGAGACATGATCAAATGTATGTTTTCTGCAAAGAAACCTGGTGGCTGTATTCTGCAATAATTGTAACTGTTTGATCTGATATTGAGGGACTCCTATATATATACAGATCAGGATCAAGGCTGGAATGGGCTTCGACGGCAACTTTAGTAGTTGGGAAGTAGGACCACTGCTGGCCAGACTTGTATAGTTTGTGGCCCAAAATTGGCAGGGAGAGACAGAGATTAATTATATCAGTGTTTGATTATGAAGAAGTGGAACCTCAACAGAGTGCCAGATTCAACTCTAGCCTCCTTGTTGGGCAGTCTGGATGTGCAGGTCTTTATTGGTCGACATTTATTATATTACTACATAGAGTCACTGCAAGAGAAGAGAATGATCTACAAGATTGAAAGCTGCACGTAAGTCCAAAGAAACTGCAACATCAATCCTATCATCATCTAGATTGGAATGAACCTCCCTGAGAAGCTCGGTAATAGTAGTTTCAGTACTAAAGTCCTTCCTGAAACCCAATTGTCTGGGATGTAGGATAGACTTATTCTCTATGAAGATAGAAAAGTTGGTGAAAAAATTATTATTATTATTAGCATTTGTATAGCGCTACCAGACGCACACAGCGCTGAACACCTGACACAGAGAGACAGTTCCTTCTCAATAGAGCTTACAATCTAAAAATACAGACAGACAAGACAATTAAGGGCGAGGGAAGTACTGGGTGAGAAAGGAACAAGGGGAGGGCAATTGAGTAGTGGGTAGGAGCCAAAAGCAGTGGTGAAAAGGTGGGTTTTCAGCATAGATTTGAAAACAGGTAGAGAAGGAGCTAGACGTACAGGCTCAGGAAGTTTATTCCAGGCATAAGGTGCCGCGAGGGAAAAGTAACGAAGTCTGGAGTTAGCAGTGGAGGAGAAGGGGGACGACAAGAGAGATTTGTCCAGTGAGCGGAGTTCACAGGGAGGAATGTAGGGAGAGATGAGAGTGGAGAGGTAATGGGGGGCTGCAGAATGGATGCATTTAAAGGTCAGTAAGAGAAGTTTGAACTGTATGCGGAAGCGGACAGGGAGCCAGTGAAGTGACTTGAGAAGTGGGCTAGTGTGGGTATAACGATTTTGGCGGAAATACGTCGTGTTGCAGAATTTTGGACAGACTGGAGAGGAGAGAGATGGCTGAGTGGAAGACCAGTGAGAAGCAAATTGCAATAATCCAAGCGAGAGGTGACAAGGGTTTGGATAAGGGTTCTGATAGCGTATTCAGAAGGAAGGAGTGATTTTTGCTAATGTTGTAGATAAAGAAACAACAGGTTTTGGCGATCTGTTGAATATGCGCAGAGAAGAAGAGAGAGGAATCAAAGATGACTCCAAGGTTATGAGCCGAGGAGACAGGGAGGATGAGAGAGCCATTAACAGAGATAGAGAATGGGAGAAGAGGGGAGGTGGGTTTAGGGGGAAAAATGAGAAGTTCAGTTTTGGTCATGTTTAGCTTCAGATGGCGTTGAGACATCCAAGCAGCAATGTCAGACAAGCAGGATGAAATTTTGTCCTGGATTACGCTTGAGATTGCAGGGGTGGAGATGTAGATCTGAGAGAAAAAACACTTATTCCATCAATTTTGATAAAAAGCAAAGTTGGGAGACCAGTCGGTAGTGACTTCTCTTTCAGAATAGGTTTCACCATAGCTATCTTCCATCTAGAAGGAATCTGACCGGTTGAGACATACCTCAGAATAAGCCAAGGGTAAGAGGCCATGAGTGAGGATCTTCACCCAAGAGGAGGGAATAAAGTCCAAAGAACATATTGAAAGCCTAGTAGCAGCAATTTAGAAAAAGAGATGGAAGTTGAAAAGACCACCACAAGTCAAGTCCAAGAAATCCTAGAGTTGGATTGACCTAATCGTAAAGTTTAAATGTCAGAGGACTCCGACCAGAAAGGAGTAGTGAGTGTAAATGCTCAAATTTTTAGAAAAATAAAGCTAGATCATCAGTGGAGGGAATAGAAATAGGAGTTTAAAAAAATTCAGTCCCTGATAGTTAGAGAGTAACATAGTAATATACATAGTAACACACATACAGGCTCATTTTCAAAAGAGAAAAACATCCAAAAAGTGACACAAGTCTGCATTTGGACGTTTTTCTCACAGAAACATCCAAATCAGTATTTTCAAAACCTCTTTTTAGATGTTTTTCTCTGGTCCGTCAGAAGTCTGTCCAAATCTCAAGGGGGCATTTCAGGGCGGGACTTGGGCGTTCCTAAGACTTGGATGTTTTTCAGCCATAATGAAACAAAACAAAAACGTCCAGGACTAAGATGTTTTGAGCTAGACCTGTCTTTATAACGAATAGCTGTAGTGGGAATTGAATCCACTACCCCAGGATCAAAGTCCACTGCACTAACCACTAGGCTACTCCTCCATGCCACACAAAAAAGTGCCCTTACTCCCCCAGTGGTCACTAACCCCTTCCTACCCGCCCCCCCCCCAAAAAAATGTGATTAAAACTATTAATTGCCAGCCTCTGATGTTATACTCAGGTCCATTAGAATAGCATGCAGGTCCCTGGAGTAGTCTAGTAGTGGTGCAGTGCACTGCAGACAGGTGGACCCAGGCTTCTACCTCCCCCTAACTGTTACACTTGTGGAGGAAACTGTGAATCCTCCAAAACCCACCAGAAACCCACTGTACCCACATATTGGTGCTCCCTTCACCTGTAAGGGCAATGGTTGTGGTGTACAGTTGGGGGTAGTGCGTTTTGGGGAGCTCAGCAGACAAGGTAAGGGAGCAGTGGTCAGATGTGTACCTGGGAGCATTTTATAAAGTCCACTGCAATGCCCCTAAGGATGCCCTATTGCTTTCCTGGAATGTCACTTTTTCACTATTCTACCTGATGCCAAGCTTTCTATTTTTTTTATAACATCTGAGCCTTGTGTTTATTGTTTATCAGTAGATTTGGACTTTGAATTCAGATCTGTAGATAAAAAGGAGGTCTCATTACATATATCTAAATACTAGAGTTTATTTTCCATACTTCATAGCAAGAGTGTACATTCCCTAATTACCTGTCCCAATTCAACTGAAGCTTTTACCTCTTCAGTGCATGTAAATGGTTTCATTCCTGTGTGGATTCTCTGATGCCCTGTGAGGCTTTCTTTACAACAAAAGCTTTTACCACACTCAGAACAAGTAAATGGTTTTACTCCCGTGTGTTTTCTCTGGTGCATTGTGAGGTTTACCTTCTGACCAAAACTTTTACCACACTCTATACATGCAAATGGTTTCTCTCCTGTGTGGACTCTTTGATGCACTTTGAGATTTGCATTACAACCAAAGCTTTTACCACACTTAGAACATGTGAATGGTTTCACTCTATTGTGGATTTTCTTGTGTATTTTGTACGTTTTGCATTTGGACATTTTTTTGTTTGAAAATGGACCAAAAAATAAAACATCCAAATCACAAAATATTTTTCCAAACAGCACTTTCAAAAGGAAAAGATAGACTTTTTTTTTATTTTTTTTTAGAAAATGACCTTCTTTCCTGTTTTGATTTTGGACGTTTTACAAAAACGTCCAAATTCAGACTTAGACGTCATATCCAAAAATGCCCCTTGTGCACTTGACTTGCCCAAGGTCACAAGGAGCTGCAGTGGGAATAGAACCTATGTTGCCAGGATCAAAGCCCGCTGCACTAACCATTAAGCCACTCCTCCTCTATTTTGGACGTTTTGCATTTGAACGTTTTTTGTTTGAAAATGGACCAAAAAAAATAAAACGTCCAAATCATAAAACTTTCTTCCAAACAGTGTTTTCCAAAGGGAAAGATAGATGGGTTTTTTTTTTCTGTTGTTGAAAATGACCTACTTTTCTGGTCTGAATTTGGACGTTTTTTGTAAAACGTCCAATTTCAGACTTGGACGTCATATCGAAAATGCCCCCTCCATGTAACATAGTAGATGACAGCAGATAAAGACCTGTATGGCCCATGCTGTTTTAAGGGCATAGTCTGCAGAGGTCTGTCCAGCACTGTCCTTGTTCTAAAACTTCTGAAGTCATCAAAGCCTTTGAAAAGATTCAGTCGAGCCCATCCATATCTATCCAGGTCACAATCAGGGCACAGACAGTAGAAGTCCGCCTACCAAATACCAGTGTTGCCACCAAGTTTCCGCTAAGATCCTGTGGATCGATTTCTTCTAAACAGGATTCCTGTATGTTTATCCCACACATTTTTGAATTCTGTTATGGTTTTCATCTCCATCACCTGCCGCGGGAGAGTATTCCAGATATCCACCACCCTCTCTGTGAAAAAATACTACCTGACATTATTCCTGAGTCTGCCCTCCTTCAATCTCAATTCATGTCCTCAAGTTCTACCACCTTCCCATTTCTGGAAGAGGTTTATTTGCGGATTAATACCTTTTAAATATTTATCGTTTTTATCATATCATCCCTGATTCTCCTTTCCTCCAGGGTATACATGTTCAGGTCATCAAATCTCATATGTCTTGCTACGCAAATCACATACCATTTTTGTAGCTTTTATTTGAACTGCTTCCAGCCTTTTTACATCTTTAGCAAGATACTGCTTCCAAAATTGAACACAATACTCCGTGAGGCCTGACCAACGACTTGTAGAGGGGAATCAGCACCTCCTTTCTTCTTCTGGTTATACCCCTCTCTATGCAGCCTAGCATCCTTTTGGCCATGTCTACTGCCTTACCACATTGTTTCGCCACCTTGAGATCCTTAAACACCATCACCTCAAGGTCCCTCTCCTGAGCCAAGCTTACCAATCTCTCCCCTCCTGTCTGGTACATCACTTTTGGATTTTTGCACCCCAAGTGTATCACTCTGCACTTCTTAGCATTAAGTTTTAACTTCTAGACCCTTGACCATTCTTCCAACATTTGGAGATCCCTTTGCATGGTTTCTATACCCTCCAGTGTATCCAATCTGTTGGCTATCTTCTTGTCAAAAAGGCAATCTTTTCCTTTTAACCTACCAGCAATGTCTCTCACAAATATATAAACAGAATCGGCACCAGCACAGACCTCTGAGGCACTTTGCTGCTCACTTTCCTTTCTTCTGAGTGGATTCCATTTACCTCTGTCGCCTGTCGGCCAACCCATTTCACCGCTTTGGGTCCTAGATAATTCTTCTAAGGCACTATTTTCAGTGTTATCTGAAGCAGTAATAGCACATGAAAAATAATCTTTCTTAGCTACTTTAATATGAAAATTAAAGGCCTTTTGCCACTTTTTGCATAGGCATAATAGTGATGGCGATCATTTTTATTATGTTTGTTTTATATTTTTGTTACTATTGTATTTTGATGTTGATAATAGTGTATATGTAGTTTTGTAAACCACCTAGAATTTTTAGATTATATTGTTTTTTTAAATAAAATAAACCAGGCTTTGATTAGGAAAAACAAGCTTTATCTTTTTGAGATTGATTTCATATGTTGTTTTGTAGATTGGATTTAAATAAGGCCACAGTGAGAGCATGGGGCAGTAATTCAGGAAATCTGTTCCAGGCATACACCATAGTAATATGGAAAGTGTGGAATTTAGTTGGCTTCCTCAGTCTTCCGTGCCTCTGTTTTTTATGGTGGGGCTTTTGTCCTTTTTCCTAGTGGTGCCCTTTTGCTTGGGATCTTTTTCTATCAGCCATCTTTTGTATGTTAGGGCTCATGTCCCCACCAGCATGTTGCCCAGCGTGTTCTGTGAAAGTATGGAGCTTCTTTGGGATTCTAGAAGTAGTCAGTTACCTTATTTTTGTAATCCTCAATCCTCTAATTATTATTTTTCTCTAAAGCAGTCCGTACAAAACCTTCTTTCATTCTTACGTTTGATTGGGTCCTTCTTCCTCTAGCTTGTTGGTTTGATCCGTAAGATGAAATGCAAGATTTTAGTGTTAAGCAGGCTTATTAACTTGCCTTTGCTCAGCCGAGTCAGTAACTGCCTAGCTGTTAGGCACTGGATTTGAGGCTTTCTATTACAGGAGTCCTGTAGCTTGGCAGAGATAATGATTTTAGTTTGCCCTTGGGAGGCCAATTTGCTAAGCACCTGACTTGGCAGAATCAAAAGGGTATTTTATCATTTCATGGAAATCAAGCTTTATATCTATGGTAACTAAAATAAATTGAAGCAGGATGCTCTGAAGAATGACAGAGTTGATCTGAGATCTCTGGGACCAGTGCACCCTGCTGAAGAGAAAATCTGTGGCTCTGATGTGGAATAATGGATTTTCACTCGGCTTTGACAGTGAACTTAAAATGGCAGCTATTGTTGCCTCTTTTTATGGCAGTCCTGCTGCTGGAAATTCAAAAAGCATAGTTGACATTTATGTATTTAACTTATTTTGCGTAGCGCTTTGTTTTTTCTCTTTATACAAACCAATTCACATGCAGAATCTTCAGCACAGACTTGTATGCATGTACTGACCTACAGGTAGATTTGGCAAGACCAGGCATGTATGCACAGACACATATCCTTTCAAACAGCAAATTCTCTGCCACTTTGTTCAGTTCTGTTCACCACATACTACTACTACTTAACATTTCTAGAGCGCTACTAGGGTTACGCAGCGCTGTACAGTTTAACAATAGTGGAACTAGAAAAGGTGCAGAGAAGGGCAACGAAAATGATTAAGGGGCTAGGATGACTTCCCTATGAGGAAAGGTTAAAGCAGCTAGGGTTTTTCAGCTTGGAGAAAAAACAGCTGAGGGGAGATATGATAGAGGTCTATAAAATAATGAGTGGAGTGGAATGGGTAGACGTGAATCGCTCGTTTACTCTTTCCAAAAACACTAGGACTAGGGGGCACACAATGAAGCTATAAATGAAGCCGTGCCTCCAATTTCTCCTATATAGGCACACAACTGTGGAATGCTTTACCCAAATCAGTAAAATCTACTCAGAACTACCTAAATTTCAGAAAATTGTTGAAGTCCGTCCTGTTCAAGAAGGCTTATTCTCCTGGTTCAACATAATCTGATTAACTCCTGGTTTAACAAGGTTCATGGACACTATTATCTCTATTATTATCTACATATAGTTGTTTAAATGATGTCTATTTGCTCAATATCTTAACTTTTACACTGTTTAATTGTACTTTTATGTACTGTAGCCTTTTCTACAGTTTTGTGTAAGCCACATTGAGCCTGCAGCTAGTGGGAAAATGTGGGGTATAAATGTATTAAATAAATAAATAAAGTGGGAAATTTAAAAGAAATTGGAGAAAATATTTCTTCACTCAATGTGTAGTTAAATTCTGGAATTTGTTTCCAGAGAATGTGGTAAAAGCAGTTAGCTTAGTGTGGTTTAAAAAAGGTTTGGCTAATTTCCTAAAAGAAAAGTCCATAAGCTGGTATCAGGATGAATTTGGGGAAAATCCACTGCTTATTTCTAGTATAAGCAGCATAAAATCTGTTTTACTCTTCTGGGATCTTGCCAGGTACTTGTGACCTGAATTGACCACTGTTGGAAACAGGGTGCTGAGCATGATGGACCTTCGGTCTATTCTAGTATGGCAACACTTATCTGCTTATGCTGGCAGATTCTGTTAGTGGTATTGCTGAGGAGAAGACTGCTCTACTACTATTTAGCATTTCTATAGCGCTACAAGGCGTACCCAGGGCTGCACAAACATAGAAGAAAGACAGTCCCTGCACAAAGACTTTGACCATCATCAGCAGTACTGAAGGTAGATTAAAACTATATGGAGTGGAGGAGTAGCCTAATGGTTATAGTACTGGGCTTGGCATCCAGAGAAGCCCAGTTCAAATGCCACTGCTGTTCCTTGTGATTTTGGGCAAGTCAACTTAATCCTCCATTGTGTCCAGGACAAAATTAGATTGTGAGCTCTCCAGGAACATGGAAATTATCTATTTTACCTGAATGTAACTCACCTTGAGCTACTACTGAAAAAGGTGTGAGCAAAATACAAATAAACAAGTGTAGATTAATATTTAGAGTTCATGTTTAGCACTTTAAAAAAAGGGGGGAGGGAAATGGGACTTGATATACCGCTTTTCTGAGGTTTTTGCAACTACATTCAAAGCGGTTTACATATATTCAGGTACTTATTTTGTACCAGGGACAATGGAGGGTTAAGTGACTTGCCCAGAGTCACAAGGAGCTCAGTTTCCCAGGATCAAAGTGTACTGCACTAACCACTAGGCTACTCCTCCACTAGCAACATTCCATGTAGAAGCCTGCCCTTGCAGATCAGCAACACGGCCGCGCAGGCTTCTGTTTCTGTGAGTCTGACGTCCTGCAGGACGTCAGACTCACAGAAACAGAAGCCTGCGCGGCTGCGTTGCTGATCTGCAAGGGCAGGTTTCTATATGGAATGGTGCTACTGGAATAGCAACATTCCATGTAGAATCTCAAATAGTAGCAACAGAATCTCAATAGTAGCAACATTCCATCTAGAATCTCCAATAGTAGCAACATTCCATGTAGAATCTCAAATAGGGAAAGGAAATGGGACTTGATATACCACCTTTCTGAGGTTTTTGCAACTACATTCAAAGCGGTTTACATATATTCAGGTACTTATTTTGTACCAGGGACAATGGAGGGTTAAGTGACTTGCCCGGAGTCACAAGGATCTGCAGTGGGAATTGAACTCAGTTCCCCAGGATAAAAGTCCACTGCACTAACCACTAGGTTACTCCTCCACTCCTGCTGGCTGTGGCATTTAAATTAATAATAGATATTCAGCACTACTGTCTGGATAGTGAGTGGCACAGAGTATTTGGGTAGAGCAAGCTAAACTGCGCTATCTGGATAAAATTAAAGCATCTTTTTTTTTCTTTCTTTCTTTCTTAGAAGTGATATTCAGAGTGCTCTTTGGATAACTGTCCACTCACCCATGCCCAGCTCCTATGGTATCTGAATATGCCAAGGTCTGTAAGGATATTCAGTGGCTCTGTCTGTGTAGTTTTTCTTGAATATTCACATAGTACCGACTAAGGGAATTATCCTTTGGCATATGGGGCCTGTGGGAGCTTTAAGCTGGCATCTTTTTATTAGATTAGCTTATTACATCTCCTCCCTCCCAGTCCCATCCTATCTTATCTAATTTATCTAGGAATCTTCACTATATTGACCCTTCATCTCTATCCTCCCATGTTTCGAACCTCCTCTCTACTGTGGCACCATCCACGTCTGTCAACGAGGCTGTTTCTTCTTACAACAATACTCTATCCTCTGCCTTAGACACACTTGCACCTTTGATGGCCCGCCATATAAGGCGTACAAAACCCCAACCTTGGCTGACTTCTAATATCCGCTACCTATGTTCCTGTACCCACTCCACCGAACGCCTCTAGCGGAAATCTCGGGCCCTTGCTGATTTCTTACACTTTAAGTTCATGCTGACCTCCTTCCAATCTGCTCTTTTACGCGCCAAACAAGATTATTTTATCCAACTGACCAACTCTCTTGGCTCTAACCCTCGACTTCTCTTCACCACATTGAACTCTCTCCTCTAGGTGCCCCCTCCCCCAACTCCCCCTTCATTATCTCCTCAGACCCTTGCTGAATTCTTTCAGAACAAGGTTCAAAAGATAAACCTTGAATTCTCTACCTCGCCACCTCTCCCTCCACTAGTCCGTTCCCCTCTCTCTCCTTCCCCTCATTCCTTTTCCTCCTTTCCTGAAGTTATTATAGAGGAAACTACACTTCTCCTTTCTTCCTCAAAATGTACCACCTGTTCCTCTGATCCCATTCCCACCCACCTTCTTAATGCCATCTCACCTGCTCTTATTCCTTTTATCTGTCACATTCTCAACCTCTCACTTTCCACTGCAACTGTCCCTGCTGCCTTTAAACATGCTGTGGTCACACCTCTCCTTAAGAAGCCTTCACTCGACCCTACTTGTCCCTCTAATTACTGACCCATCTCCCTCCTCCCTTTTCTCTCCAAATTACTTGAGCGTGCTGTTCACCACCGCTGCCTTGATTTTTCTCTCCTCACATGCTATTCTTGACCCACTACAATCTGGTTTTCGCCCTCTCCACTCAACCGAAACTGCGCTTACTAAAGTCTCCAATGACCTATTACTGGCTAAATCCAGAGGTCAATATTCCATCCTCATTCTTCTTGATCTTTCCGCTGCTTTTGACACTGTCGATCACAGCATACTTCTCGATACCCTGTCCTCACTTGGATTCCAGGGCTCTGTCCTTTCCTGGTTCTCTTCCTACCTCTCCTTCTGCACCTTTAGTGTTCACTCTGGTGGATCCTCTTCTACTTCTATCCCTCTGCCTGTCGGCGTACCTCAGGGTTCTGTTCTTGGTCCCCTCCTCTTTTCTATCTACACTTCTTCTCTTGGTTCATTAATCTCATCCCATGGCTTTTTCTACCATCTCTATGCTGATGACTCCCAAATCTACCTTTCTACCCCTGATATCTCACCTTGCATCCAAACCAGAGTTTCAGCGTGCTTGTCTGACATTGCTGTCTGGATGTCTCAACGCCACCTGAAATTAAACATGACCAAAACCGAACTTCTCATTTTTCCCCCCAAACCCACCTCCCCACTCCCACTGTTTTTCTATTTCTGTTGATGGCTCTCTCATTCTCCCTGTCTCCTCAGCTTGAAACCTTGGGGTCATCTTTGACTCTTCTCTCTCCTTCTCTGCTCATATCCAGCAGATCGCCAAGACCTGTCGTTTCTTCGCGCCTTCTGTCTCACTGCACCCTACGCCTGGAATAAACTTCCTGAGCCCCTGCGTCTTGCCCCATCCTTGGCCACCTTTAAATCTAGACTGAAAGCCCACCTCTTTAACATTGCTTTTGACTCGTAACCACTTGTAACCACTCGCCTCCACCTACCCTCCTCTCCTCCTTTCTGTACACATTAATTGATTTGATTTGCTTACTTTATTTTTTTTTCTCTTAGATTGTAAGCTCTTTGAGCAGGGACTGTGTTTCTTCTATGTTTGTGCAGCGCTGCGTATGCCTTGTAGCACTATAGAAATGCTAAATAGTAGTAGTAGTAGTAATTACATTTCTTGATTAGCTTTTGGGAGTTGCATTTCTTTCATCATTTCAGTACAAAAGATGAGGTTGCCAGAAATACAGAGATAATCACTGATTACCTTACATTACAATGGCGGTGGGACAAGGAGAAGGAAAGGGAAGAGGTTAATGTGTTAACAGAGAGGCTGCGAGATGTATGCGCACGTTAATGGGTGCAGAATGTTGAAAGGGGTTCAGTGCAGGAGTTAACTTGTATATTCAAATAGGTATTCCGCTGCAATGCACAAAAGTAAACAGTGGATTTTAATGCGATCACAACACCAGAAATTCACTGCCAGGTCCAAGGCAGCGTAGCAGGGTTAGTTGAGAGGATTTTATGTCAGAATTTGGGGTTTGCTGCCAGTTTTTTGCATATAAGAAAGTACCTTCAACTTTAAAAGACAGAGTGGAGGTAACAGAGGCTTTGTATGTGCATGTCTGAAGGAAATTAAAGTAACAGCACACATCTACACCTGTTGTTCGTGCTTAAACATCAACCTTGAAATTTATGCACAAGAAATTTTGCACGGCTGATATTTATGTATAGATAAATATGTGCGGATGTGTGCTGGTACGTTGCTTTGGGCTTGTGCACAATAAGGCACCTTTACTGCAGAACCTTTGTGTGCATGTGTATGGCAGCCTTCCCCTGATTAGCAAACAAGTTCTACATGCTTTAAATGTACATCTCATTTGTTTACTGTATTGCTGCAGAATATATTCTCATAAATCTTGTGGTAGAAGCCAATTGTCTCAGCCATTGGCATGTGGCTTTCTGCATCAGCTAAGCCTCCTTATGTTAGTTTTGAAGTGTTTGACCATTTTACTTTCAAATTTCTTAGGATCCTGTATATTGTTTTTAAATTTTGTTTTTTAGCTTCCTGATCATAAGGTCATTGGTTGCAAAACATAGCCCCCACTGAGGTGATACAACCTTACCTTCAGTATTGCATTCAGTTCTGGTTGCCATATCTCAAAAAAGATATAGTGGAATTAGAAAAGGTTCAAAGAAGAGCGACCAAAATGATAGAGGGGATGGAACTGCTCTCATGTGAGAAAAAGAGAGGTTAGGGCTGTTCAGCTTGGAAAAGAGATGGCTGAGGGGGGCATACGATTGACGTCTACAAAATCCTGAGTGGTGTGGAGCGGGTGGAGGTGAATTGATTTTTCACTCATTCAAAAAGTACAAAGACCAGGGGACACTCAATGAAATTGCATGTAACTACTTTAAAAACAAATAGGAGGAAATATTTTTTCACTCAGAGTTAAGCTCTGGAACTCGTTGCCAGAAGATGTGGTAATAGTGGTTAGTGTATCTGAGTTTTTAAAAAGTTTGGACAAATTCCTGGAGGAAAAGTCCATAATCTTATTACTTAGACATGGGGGAAAGCCACTGCTTGCCCTGGGATTGGTAGTAGCATGAAATGATGCTACTATTTGGGTTTCTGCCAGGTACTTGTGTCCTGGATTGGCCACTGCTGGAAGCAGGATACTGGGCTAGATGGACCATTGGTCTGACCCAGTATGGCTATTCTTATGTTCTCTTTGTCATCAGCGTAAGTTTATTTTTTATCTTTGGCCCTGTTTCACCAGTTAAAGCATGCTACATTGTATTTTCCTTATTGAATGATACATTTTACATTAGAAAAGAAGTATATGTAGGATCGCCTTAAACTGAATTATCCTTCCCATGTGAGTAACTGCGGGGTCCTTAAAATGTGCTGGCATAGTTTGCACTGTAGTGTATTACAAGGTTTTGCTTCAGTTTCTTCTTTCAGAGATTTTCTGAAGCTTGCTTCTTACTAGTTTTTGTTTCAGGTTCTGTAGCTGCTAGTTGTAGCTAAAAGAATAATTTAATAAGCACCTTGAATGTGTAAAATAGCACTTCAGATGCTCAAGTAGGTGATTAGAAACTTGCACAGGGCCTATATAAAAAGTAGGTACTCAGGGCCCAAAGTGATAAGGTGAGCTATCCTTATGCCTTACCTGGTTAAGGAGCAGGAGTTGGTGAATCAGTCGTCTTTTTTTTTGTTTGTTTGTTTGTTTTAAATGTGTCTCACTTCCTCTTGGTGTGTGAGCAAGAATTGGCTCATGTATTGATAGAAAGATTTTACTTCTTGCAGCATATCACTGGAGATTACTTTGATATTGTATGTTTTTTTTCTGTCAGTACACACTTTTTAATACAACTAATCTTATCTAATCTTGTGCATTTCTTATCCGCTTATTCCCAAAGTGTCCGAAGTACAGAGCTGCACAGGAATAGGGATAACAGGAATCCCACGGGGATCCTCTCCAGGTCCCCATAGGGTGCCCTCCGTGCACATACCTCAAGGCACCCTGGTGATCTAGTGACTTCTTCTGGGCAGGAATGATCCTCACTCTTTCCTGCCCGCTGCTGCTGATCCTCTTGCTGCTGTCACTTCTTTAAAATGGCTGCTGTGCTGAGACTTCAAGCGGACTTCAAGACTGAATAGCCATATGCTCTTTTATCTACCTTTGTTTTTCTATGTTTCCATTCAAAATGAATCATGTGGCTGGCACTTTCTGGTCTTGTCTGGAGATTGGGCTAAGTACCATCAGTGCATATTAACAGAGCCGGTTAAGTATCCTGGTCAAATTTTATAGTTGGGCTGCTTAAATCCAGTGATTTGTAATTCAGAAAACACAGGACAAAGCCAGGAAATAAATAATTCTATGGAAAATTAAAATGACAGGTTTATTCTCTGCAGCCAGTCTCTGGCTTCAAAAATCCTGCACCTTTTTATGCATTGTGCTTCTTCAGTGGGCCAATGAATTGCAACCCAAATATTAGATCATAAAATGTATGTCTCAAGGATTAAAAACATTTTCCAATCTGAAAATATTTCATGAAGGGTGACTGTTATAGATGGCAGTTCAATCATTAGAAATGTTAGATAGCTGAGTGGCTGGTGGATGTGAGGATTCCTCGGTTAACTGCCTCTCCCTAGCACTGACAAGTTGGATGTAAAACAGTAATAAAGCAGACCAAGAGAGACTTCAAAAAGAAGCTGTAGAGACAAGAACTAATACTAAAACCTTTTTCAAGTACATTTGAAACAAAAAGCCTATGAGGGAGAGACACGCTTTGACTGCTAGACAACCAAGGCATAAAAGGAGTGTTCAGGGAGGATAAGGTAATTGCAGAGAAACAAAATAAGTTTTTTGCCTGAAGTCTTTACCGAGAAGGATGCCTACCAACTTCCTTTGACAACGATGATTCTGAGCAAATCACTTTAAATCTAGAAAATATATTAGCTCTAATTGACAGAGTTAAAGAATGACAGATCATGAACAGATAATATTTATTCCAGAGATCTGAAAGAGTTCAAACATGAAATTGCTAACTTGTAGCTAATGATTTATAACCAGTCATTAAATGGCCATTTTACCTTAGGACTGGAGAATGGCCAATGTGACACTGGTTTTTAACAAGCTGAAGAATGTATGCTCAGAGCAGTGTACATGGTGTGTTTTACTGATGGGGTATTTTTGTGTGAGTGTGTGTATGAGTATATATACGTGTGTTGAGGGTGGAAGGTATGAATGCTTGCATGCAAGGGTATTGTAGCTTTGTCTGCACATGTTTAAGGAGTGTAAATGTTGATTGGGGGGGGGGGGGGGGGTTGTTGAATGTGCCTCTGAGTGCAGAGGGATAGAAGGGAATGAGTGAGGAGCAGGAAGAGGCAGCAGTAAAAATCATCACCTCCCATCTCCCTCCCCCTTTTCTTCTCTATTCATCCCCCTCTTCTCCTTTGTTACATCCCTTCCCTTCTCTGTAGCCATGACAATTTTCTCTGGTGGCTCCTGGGTAGAGAATGACATGGGGACGGAGACAGAGGTTGCAGGGACAGATCCCACGGGGACGGGGGGATGGGGACAGAGCCCACAGGGACGGGGACAAACTTTGTCCCCATGTCATTTTCTTCTTTGAAGCCTGTTAATGAACTGGACTGTTATTTCTGTTTGATGCAATGATGACAATATTTCTGTTTGATGCAATGATGACAATATTTTGATTTTCTTGGAAAAACAAGCAAACATGCTGGCCACAACTAGCAAAATCTGCATGGGGGATCCTGTACATCCTGCTACCAGCACATCATCTAAGAACGAGAGGACATGAAATGAGATTGAAGGGGGGCAGACTCAAGAAAAATGTCAGGAAGTATTTTTTCACGGAGAGAGTGGTGGATGCTTGGAATGCCCTCCCACGGGAGGTGGTGGAAACGAAAACGGTAACGGAATTCAAACATGCGTGGGATAAACATAAGGGAATTCTGCTCAGAAGGAATGGATCCTAAGGAGCTTAGAAGAGATTGGATGGCAAAGCCGGTGGCGGGAGACGGAGATGGTGCTGGGCAGACTTATACGGTCTGTGCCAGAGCCGATGGTGGGAGGCAGGACTGGTGGTTTGGAGGCGGGGATAGTGCTGGGCAGACTTATACGGTCTGTGCCTGGAAAAGGACAGGTACAAATCAAGGTAAGGTATACACAAAAAGTAGCACATGTGAGTTTATCTTGTTGGGCAGACTGGATGGACCACTCAGGTCTTTTTCTGCCGTCATCTACTATGTTATGTTACTATGTTACATCTTCTATTGTAGGAAGGACTATGGAAGACAGGAGAACTAGATTGAATCCTCAGATTGTTGATGAATTCTTATTCATCCACAGATTTAAAAAATCATAACAGTTCTTCATAGGGTTTATTTTTCCCCTCTATGGCATACAGAATAGGTTGTATTTTATACCCCTGGACATTTTAACAGTGTGAATTAGGATTCCTTGGTGTAGTAGAAATCAGCTATTGTTGGGGTTGGAAGGGTAGAGGGTGGTGGTGGGAAGCAGTGTTATTATAGCTGCTTGTTGTTATTATTGTTTTCTATTTGTAATTTATACACAACAGTTGCACAGCATATTGTTCCTTTTTATACTTTAATAAAAAAGATTTAAATATAAAATCATAAGTGTTCAAGGCTTCTGCAGATGACGACAGAGCCCACGGGGATGGGGTGGGGACGGAGTCAGGGCCTGCAGGGACGGGGTGGGGATGGAGACAGAACTTGCGGGGATGGGGTGGGGATGGAGACAGAACCCACGGGAATGGGATGGAGACAGCACCCATGGGGACGGGGACAAACTTTGTCCCCGTGTCATTCTCTACTCCCGGAAACTCCTGCCAGTTTTTCCCTCTGTGCTGCTGTACATCTTGACCATTCTTGACTGGAAGGTACTAGGGACTCCCTCCAGTGCTTAATTGTAATGCACTTCCTATGCATTTGTTTGTTTGCAGATGCACAAGCAGATATGTATGGGTGGATGGGCAGACAGAAAGACTGACCCTGTACATTGTCTGATGTGAATTGAGCCTAAAAAGAGTTTCAGAGGTGATCTGGATAAATATAGATCAGCGAGCCTGTCCTCAGTACTGGGGAAAATGGTAGAAGTTATACTAAAAAGACATAACTAATTGCCACAGGGATAGATGCAGCTTAACGTGAATGTCAACATTAATCTTGCCTTACCAATTTATTAGATATTTTTTGAAGCAGTAAACAATTTGTGGGTAAAGGTGAGCCAGTTGGTGTAATGTTTGTGGATTTTCAGAAGGAATTTGACTGAATCCCCCATGAAAGACTTCTCAGGAAATGAGAGGCATGGGATAAGCAGTGCCTTTTTGGGATTGGAAAAAGGCTAATAGGAAACAGTAGGATTAAATGATCAGTTACCCACATGGAAAATGGGTTGATAATGAGTAACCAGAGGGTCTGTACTGGGACCTGTGCTATTTAAACCTTCATAAATAATCTGGAGAAAGGAGCAATCGTGGTAATCAAATTTGTAGAGGACACAAAATGTATTCTAAGTTAAAGTGGCAGAGGATTGCAAGGATTTGTAGAAGGGTCTTGAAAGACTAGGAAACTGAGTATAAGTGGCAGATGCAATTTACTGTGGGCAAGTTCAAAATGATGCACATATTGAAAAATACTCTTACTTGCAGCTACAGAATATTGGGTTTTGAGTTGTGTCACCACCCAAGAAAAAGATCTTGGAGTCATTGTTAAAATATGTTGAAATTTTCAGCCCAGCTTGCCACGGCTGCAAAAAAAAAAAATACTAGAATGGTAGAGATTATTCAAATTAAAATTTATTAAATGGTACAAAGAAAGGTAATACAGGAAATTACAGTAAGAAACCAACACAAACATAAAAAGCAAAAAACCCTTAAATCTACTTCACATCAAGTAGAGAACATCTGGAGTTACCATCACTCACATTGTACAAAGAAAACATTGCAAAAATGTACAAGCCTGAAAACTGCATCTAAACCCCATAATAATAACCCGTAAACACATCAATTAATATCAGATACAGAAATCTTTGCAGGATAGTACATCTTTCTTATGAAGAAAGGCTAAACAGGTTAGGGCTCTTCATCTTGGCAGATGACTGAAATCGATATAGCAGAGCCGGTAGTGAGAGGAGGGGAAAGTGCGGGGCAGACTTATACGGTCTGTGCCAGAGCCAGTGGTGGGAGGCGGGACTGGAGGTTGGGAGGCAGGGATAGTGCTGAGCAGACTTATACGGTCTGTGCCAGAGCGGTGGTTGGGAGGCGGGGATAGTGCTGGGCAGACTTATACGGTCTGTGCCCTGAAGAGGACAGGTACAAATCAAAGTAGGGTATACACAAAAAGTAGCACACATGAGTTGTCTTGTTGGGCAGACTGGATGGACCGTGCAGGTCTTTTTCTGCCGTCATCTACTATGTTACTATGATATGATAGAAATTTGTAAAATCCTGAATAGGGTGGAACAGTCAAATAGTGGGCAGTTTAACTTTTCAAATAACACTTACAAAAAAAAAAAAAAAAAAAAGAAGGATATTCCATGAAACTTATGACCACAACAGATTGAAAATAAATCATAGAAAGTGTTTTTAGTGCAAATGTAGTGTTGGAGGCTATGGTCAAGGTGACTGATATAGTGGGGCTCTAAAGAAATTTGAGCAAGTTCCTCAAGCGAAAGTTCATAAATGATTAGACAGACTGGGAAGAGCCATAACTTATCCCTTGAAATGAACTATGAGAAATAGATTTATTCTTTGAGATATACCTGGTTCTTGTGACCTGGACTAGCCATTATCAGAGATAGGATGCTGGACTCGATGGAGCATGGTCTGACTCAGCATAGCTTTTCTGTGTATGTCTCTTTCTGTTACAAAATGTGATTAAGTCGTAGTATTCTTTTTTTTTTTTTTAAACTATATAAATAACTTTTAAATATTTTCTATTTATAATTTTATAATAAGTTTCAAGTACATCTTAAAAATAGAAATGAAACATATTGTCATCTCTAATTAAACAAAGGCATTTAAATCATGAAACACCAGGTAACCATAGATACATTAACAATATGTTCGAGTAATCCCTAATAGGAAAGGGTCCAAAACCAAGCAAACTTAAAAGGTATATGAGTCAATCTCTAAATATAGGAATAGCCTTGAGAAAAAAAGTATGATGAAGAATACATTCTTAATCAGAAGAGGTTAAATAAAGTTTAAGTAGAATGAGTAGAAATAGCCATAAGCCTCCTCTCTCCAGGGAACCTTGGCTTCCAGAAACTTCTGCATCTGGATGTGACCATAAAAACAAAACATTTTACCCTCAAATTTGATAACTTAGATCAATTTTTGGTTAGAATCTAGAGCAAACATCATCAGAGGGGAGGTTTTCAATGTCACGTGCAGGTTCATGAAAACCACATAGACCCTCAGCTGTCTTCAGAAACAATGTTCATATCATCTCCAGCCACTCCTTGTCGCCCAGCCTCATTTCTTTAGGGATCTGTTGAACTTCCACAAAATACTTTTCTACTTGTATATTGGTAGCAGAAGGGAAGCCTAGGACAGTTGACAATGCAGATGTAATCATTTATTCTGAATTTCTACCACCTTCTGATACTCAAAGTCTTTGTTTTTAATTAAAGTGAAATTAGAAATCCACATTTAGTTAACTACTGTTCTGTAAAATCCATTTCTTACCTTTGTGCTTTCAGCTGGTTCTGCTTGAAGATAAAAAAGCTTCCATAACTTAGTCTAGCCCTTGTCAGAATATTTGGACAAACTGCTAGACTTCTGCACTTCCTTCAAGTCTTATCCCAAATTTGACAGACAATTCTGGAGGTCTACTCCTGGGGGAATTCTGTGCAAAAATTTAGAAAATCCTGTGCACAATGTGTTAAAAGTTCTGCATAGTCTGTAATTTGTTTGAACAGAATTCCCCCATCATAAGGCCTGAATACTCCCACAGGCCTGAAATCTCCCACCCTTGCCTTTTCCCTCCCAAGGCTCTACCCTCACCAGCTCTTTTTTGTACCAACCATAATTCTCTCCTCCTACCCTCGGCATTCCCCACCACCTCTATTCCTCTCTCTTCTTCCAACGCACCTAATTGTCTTTCCCTATGGTCTCCCCCCATGCACATACCCCCATCTGGCTGCCTTCTCCCCAGCACACATACTCCCACCTTTCTTTTCTGCCCCGTCCCACCTCCATGACCCACAGTCAAGCTGGCTGTTCCCCCACCCTCTTGACACACCCCAAGCTTGCTCCCATGTCCACAAGGCACATCCCAAAGCGTGCTCTGCCTCCCCATCCCTCAGCACACCCTCAACTAATTTCCCATACTTCCCATGGCATACCCCAATGCTTGTTCTACCCCCAACTCTTATGGTATTCCCTTAAACTTACCTTCTCCAGCAACCCCCACTCCATGTTTTACCTATCGTAACCTTGTCTGTCTTTCCTCCCTGCCCTGATTGTGCAAAATGATGTGCAGGTAGGGAATTCTGCACTAATTCTGCTTTACACAGTTGCACAGAAATCTCCCAGAAGTAATCTCCAGTTCATCTCCTCCTTAAATTACTGTACCAGCATTATTTTTAGTACTTTCAACAACTGCAGTACCATATAGGAAGAAGGTTGCCTTGCCAAAGCACTTTACAAATAACTGCACATTCTACATCTATTGCAACCTTGCTCAACTCAGCTGCTGCCATGTTTCCAAGTCTTTGAAACCTCTCATATTATTTGGGGTTAAGGGAGACTGTGATACCCTGGGTGAGGGTTATGGGAGTGGCCCTCAAAATAACTCAGCCAGACAAGGTATATAAAGGTGAAAACCCTGGGACTTGTTACCTCTCAAGCCAGGAATCTTGGATGCAGTAGTTTCTCTGGGTTAGTAACAGTCTTGAGTAGGTCTCTGGCTAGCAGGCCAAGCAGTCTGTGGCTGGTGGAGCTGCCCCGCCCCAAACACAGCCTGTGAACTCTCAGGTCTTCTGAAACTGAGGTCTGGCTCCAGCCAGACTTCAGCAAGACTTGCAAGTCTTAACAAAACCAAGTTGGCTTACCTCAGCCAGGTCACAGCAGCTAAACACTTTCAGTAGCTTAAACTTGGTTAAGTTCTTTCTTCCTTAGGCCTCCTTAACCTCAGTGTGGCCCTGTCTTTTAAACTCCCAGGTTTTGACACCAGAATTCCCCCAGGAGTAGACCTCCAGAATTGTCTGTCAATTTTGGGATAAGACTTGAAGGAAGTGCAGAAGTCTAGCAGTTTGTCCAAATATTCTGACAAGGGCTAGACTAAGTTATGGAAGCTTTTTATCTTCAAGCAGAACCAGCTGAAAACACAAAGGTAAGAACTGGATTTTACAGAACAGTAGTTAACTAAATGTGGATTTCTAATTTCCCAGGGCAGGAAAGAGTTGGGGGGTAGAACAAGCATTGGGGTATGCCATGGGAAGTATGGGAAATTAGTTGAGGGTGTGCTGAGGGATGGGGAGGCAGAGCACGCTTTGGGATGTGCCTTGTGGACATGGGAGCAAGCTTGGGGTGTGTCAAGAGGGTGGGGGAACAGCCAGCTTGACTGTGGGTCATGGAGGTGGGACGGGGCAGAAAAGAAAGGTGGGAGTATGTGTGCTGGGGAGAAGGCAGCCAGATGGGGGTATGTGCATGGGGGGAGACCATAGGGAAAGACAATTAGGTGCGTTGGAAGAAGAGAGAGGAATAGAGGTGGTGGGGAATGCCGAGGGTAGGAGGAGAGAATTATGGTTGGTACAAAAAAGAGCTGGTGAGGGTAGAGCCTTGGGAGGGAAAAGGCAAGGGTGGGAGATTTCAGGCCTGTGGGAGTATTCAGGCCTTATGATGGGGGAATTCTGCTAAAAAAAAAATTACAAACTATGCAGAACTTTTAACACATTGTGCACAGGATTTTCTAAATTTTTGCACAGAATTCCCCCAGGAGTAGACCTCCAGCATTGTCTGTCAATTTTGGGATAAGACTTGAAGGAAGTGCAGAAGTCTAGCAGTTTGTCCAAATATTCTGACAAGGGCTAGACTAAGTTATGGAAGCTTTTTATCTTCAAGCAGAACCAGCTGAAAGCACAAAGGTAAGAACTGGATTTTACAGAACAGTAGTTAACTAAATGTGGATTTCTAATTTCCCAGGGCAGGATCAGTGCTGTTAAGGTCGGCCAGGCTAGTTAGAGAGGGACTTTTTTAAGGATGAGGGGCAGTGTTCTATAAACTCTATCACAGAGACTTTGGTATCGTCTTGGGTTGGCTCTTCTTCTTCAAGCCTCACATCCAGAACACTGCCTAGGGCATACCAGGGTACAAAGTACTTTCGTAATGATAGGGTGGATCATATTGGTGGAGGAGTAGCGCTATATGTTACTTGGAATCTTTATGAATATAACTGTACCTGGCCAGAATGAACAGACAGATATGGAAATGTTAGCAGAAAATAGGGATGCTAACCAGCTAGGGAACACAATAATAATGGGTGATTTAAATTACCAATATTAAAGGAGTTGAATTTTTTGACCTATGATGGTGTGTTTCTCACTCCTTAAATGTCTTTGAAGTTGAGGTGGAAAATCTGTGGTCTTTTTTTCTCCACTTCTGCGTTTTATTAAATTGAACAAGCAGCTATTAGCAGGGCTTCAGTATTTATGTAAGAAACAGGCTTTTCTTTGGATTTTTTTTTTATTTCAGTTACCCCAATATTGACTAGATAAAGGTAACATCAGGGTATGCTAGGTAGGTAAAGTTTTTAGATGAAATCAAGGACTTCATTATGGAGCAGCTTTGTCAGGAACCAACAAGAGGAGGTGTAATTCTAGATCTAGTCCTTATTGGACTGCATAATCTGGTGCAAGAGGTAATGGTACTGGGGCCACTTGACAACAGTGATCATAACATGATTAAATTTGATTAATAACTGGAAAAACTACACACAGGAAGTCCAATACATTAGCATTTAACTTTCAAAAGGAGAGACTATGATAAAATGAGAACTGCCCCCTCCCCCCCTCAAAAAAATAACTTCAAGGAGCAGCTGCAAAGTTCAAAAATTTACATTAGGTGTAGATGTTCTTCAAAAAATAGTATCCTGGAAGCCCAGATCAGATATATTCCATTTATTAAAAAAGGAGGAAGGTAGGCAAAAGAGACTTTGAAAAGAAGCTTGCCTTGGAGGCAAAAACATAAATAATCACTTTTTTAGGTACATTTGAAGCAAGAAGCTGGTAAAAGAATCATTTATAGACTGCTATATGATCAAGGGCTAAAAGGGGTACTCAGGGAGGACAGGGCCATAGCAGAGAGACTAAATTAATTCTTTGCTTTGTTCTTCACTAAGGAAGAGGTGGGGGGGACACCCATAATAGAATCCTACTTAAACTTCACTATATCAGTGTTGAAGGTTCCTATTGACACTGAATTGTGCTTGGTACATTTTTAAAAAGGAGGGAAAAAAAGCCTCAGAACTTCATGGATATTGATTTTACACACACCTCTAGCTCTCAATCATTGTCTTTAAAAAAAAAACCCCAAACCCTCCAAATCTATAATTGAAACTGGTACATGTCCAGTTTCTTCCTTTTTAAAATAATTTTTAATTGCATTTTTTATGTTAGTAATAACATTTGGCATCTGTTCTGTTTTAAACTGGTCTCCCCACAGAAGTAAAACAAACATTTATTATGAAAATGCATGAAAAATAAATTCTATCATAATCAAGACACTCACAATTCAAAGGTTCAAATATGGCGGCTTGGCATCTGAGGGATGTAATATATATCCCTACTTTATCCAATCAAATAATTAAATTTGAAACTTGTTGAGTGATCAGGCGACCCTCAGGGGGAGGAATGCTGGCTTCGGCCTAACCCCTGGTAAGCCTTTCCTCAGCTGAGAGGTACCCACCTCTACCACCGGCTGCCTTTCAGGTGCTGTGGAGGACTTGCAGCTCATCTGCATATCCTTACAGCCTTCTCTGGGGTGACACCCAGGTCCACCCCGATCCACTCAGGGCCTCCGCTCTAGGTGCCCAGCGCTCCCACCAGGTGCTGTGGAGGACTTGCAGCCCTTCTGCACTTCCTCACAGCTGTATCCGGGGTGACTCCAGTTCCACCCCGACCTTCCCAGGGCCTTCTCTCCAAGTGCCCAGAGTTCCCAGGTGCTTTTTGGCTAGGATCAGGCGACCCTCAGGGGGAGGAATGCTGGCTTCGGCCTAACCCCTGGTAAGCCTTTCCTCAGCTGAGAGGTACCCACCTCTACCACCGGCTGCCTTTCAGGTGCTGTGGAGGACTTGCAGCTCATCTGCATATCCTTACAGCCTTCTCCGGGGTGACACCCAGGTCCACCCCGATCCACTCAGGGCCTCCGCTCTAGGTGCCCAGCGCTCCCACCAGGTGCTGTGGAGGACTTGCAGCCCTTCTGCACTTCCTCACAGCTGTATCCGGGGTGACTCCAGTTCCACCCCGACCTTCCCAGGGCCTTCTCTCCAAGTGCCCAGAGTTCCCAGGTGCTTTTTGGCTAGGATCAGGCGACCCTCAGGGGGAGGAATGCTGGCTTCGGCCTAACCCCTGGTAAGCCTTTCCTCAGCTGAGAGGTACCCACCTCTACCACCGGCTGCCTTTCAGGTGCTGTGGAGGACTTGCAGCTCATCTGCATATCCTTACAGCCTTCTCCGGGGTGACACCCAGGTCCACTCCGATCCACTCAGGGTCTCCGCTCTAGGTGCTGCGCGCCATTAGGCATTTTTCTCTTTACATCTAATCTTGCTAAAGTACCGGAGTCATTTATGGCCCCTATTCATATTCTCTTCCTAGCCCTGTCCCTTCCTAATCTTTTCCCTCACCCCCTACCTCTCTCCGCTACAGGAACTCACTTCCCATCCATTGACTTCATCACCTCACCTTCTCTCCTACCCTCTTCCTCCTTTTTGGCTTTTAATCTCCGTCTCTTTCTTCCCTCCATTTTGCCTTCCCCATTCCACCTAAATACCTCTCGCCTTCGACGCCTTCGTGGCCACACCTCTCCTACTCTCCTCCGCTCTCTTTTACTCCTTCTCTTACTCTCAGCTGGTGACATCAATCCCAATCCTGGCCCTCCTCACCAACTATTATCCAAACTCTACAGATCTCACCGTGACCTCTCTAACCTCATCTCTATTCCTCTACTCCCCTCCTCTTCTCTGCCCTTCTCTTGCGCCCTATGGAATGCCCGCTCTATCTGTAACAAACTCCCCTATATCCAGGACCTCTTTATCTCGCGTCACCTCCATCTGCTCGCCATAACAGAAACCTGGCTCTGCCCTGATGACTCTGCTTCAGTCGCAGCCCTGTGCCATGGCGGTTATCTATTTTCACATACTCCTCGCCCTGCTGGCCGTGGGGGCGGTGTTGGACTACTTCTCTCTCCCTCCTCCAGATTTCAACCCCTTCTTCCACCTCAATCTCACTGTTTTTCCTCCTTTGAAGTCCACTCTATCCGCCTTTTCTCTCCTCTGCCTCTTCGAATAGCGGTCATTTATCGTCCCCCTGATAAGTCCCTTTCATCCTTTCTCAGTGACTTTGATGCCTGGCTTGCCTTCTTCCATGATCCTTCCTCCCCCTCTCTCATCCTTGGTGACTTTAATATTCCTGCTAATGATCCTTCCAACTCTTATATTTCCAAGTTACTCGCTTTAAACGTCGTCCTTTAATCTCCAACTATGCTCCACCTCCCCCACTCATCAAAATGGTCACTGTCTTGATCTCATCTTCTCCTCCAACTGTTCACCCTCTAGTTTCCTTGCCTCCGATCTTCCCCTCTCTGATCACCATCTTATAACTTTCACACTTAAATCTCCTCCCTCCCAGTCCCGTCCTATCCTATCTAATTTATCTAGGAATCTTCACGACATTGACCCTTCATCTCTATCCTCCCATGTTTCAAACCTCCTCTCTACTGTGGCACCATCCACGTCTGTCAACGAGGCTGTTTCTTCTTACAACAATACTCTATCCTCTGCCTTAGACACTCTTGCACCTTTGATGACCCGCCCTGTAAGGCGTACAAAACCCCAACCTTGGCTGACTTCTAATATCCGCTACCTACGTTCCTGTACCCGCTCCGCCGAACGCCTCTGGCGGAAATCTCGGGCCCTTGCTGATTTCTTACACTTTAAGTTCATGCTGACCTCCTTCCAATCTGCTCTTTTACGTGCCAAACAGGATTATTATATCCAACTGACCAACTCTCTTGGCTCTAATCCTCGACTTCTCTTCACCACATTGAACTCTCTCCTCAAGGTGCCCCCTCCCCCAACTCCCCCTTCACTATCTCCTCAGACCCTTGCTGAATTCTTTCACAACAAGGTTCAAAAGATAAACCTTGCTTTCTCTACCTCACCAGCTCTCCCTCCACTAGTCCGTTCCCCTCTCTCTCCTTCCCCTCATTCCCTTTCCTCCTTTCCTGAAGTTACTATTGAAGAAACTACACTTCTCCTTTCTTCCTCAAAATGTACCACCTGTTCCTCTGATCCCATTCCCACCCACCTTCTTAATGCCATCTCTCCTACTCTTATTCCTTTTATCTGTCACATTCTCAACCTCTCACTTTCCACTGCGACTGTCCCTGCTGCCTTTAAACATGCTGTGGTCACACCTCTCCTTAAGAAGCCTTCACTTGACCCTACTTGTCCCTCTAATTACCGACCCATCTCCCTCCTTCCTTTTCTCTCCAAATTACTTGAGCGTGCTGTTCACCGCCGCTGCCTTGATTTTCTCTCCTCACATGCTATTCTTGACCCATTACAATCTGGTTTTCGCCCTCTCCACTCAACCGAAACTGCGCTTACTAAAGTCTCCAATGACCTATTACTGGCTAAATCCAGAGGTCAATATTCCATCCTCATTCTTCTTGATCTTTCCGCTGCTTTTGACACTGTCGATCACAGCATACTTCTCGATACCCTGTCCTCACTTGGATTCCAGGGCTCTGTCCTTTCCTGGTTCTCTTCCTACCTCTCCCTCCGCACCTTTAGTGTTCACTCTGGTGGATCATCTTCTACTTCTATCCCTCTGCCTGTCGGCGTACCCCAGGGTTCTGTTCTTGGTCCCCTCCTCTTTTCTATCTACACTTCTTCCCTTGGTTCATTAATCTCATCCCATGGCTTTTCCTACCACCTCTATGCTGATGACTCCCAAATCTACCTTTCTACCCCTGATATCTCACCTTGCATCCAAACCAAAGTTTCAGCGTGCTTGTCTGACATTGCTGCCTGGATGTCTCAACGCCACCTGAAATTAAATATGACCAAAACCGAGCTTCTCATTTTCCCCCCCAAACCCACCTCCCCGCTCCCCCCATTTTCTATTTCTGTTGATGGCTCTCTCATTCTCCCTGTCTCCTCAGCTCGAAACCTTGGGGTCATCTTTGACTCTTCTCTCTCCTTCTCTGCTCATATCCAGCAGACCGCCAAGACCTGTCGTTTCTTTCTTTACAACATCCGTAAAATCCGCCCCTTTCTTTCCGAGCACTCTACCAAAACCCTCATCCACACCCTTGTCACCTCTCGTTTAGACTACTGCAATCTGCTTCTTGCTGGCCTCCCACTTAGTCACCTCTCCCCTCTCCAGTCAGTTCAAAACTCTGCTGCCCGTCTCATCTTCCGCCAGGGTCGCTTTACTCATACTACCCCTCTCCTCAAGACCCTTCACTGGCTCCCTATCCGTTTTCGCATCCTGTTCAAACTTCTTCTACTAACCTATAAATGTACTCACTCTGCTGCTCCCCAGTATCTCTCCACACTCGTCCTTCCCTACACCCCTTCCCGTGCACTCCGCTCCATGGATAAATCCTTCTTATCTGTTCCCTTCTCCACTACTGCCAACTCCAGACTTCGCGCCTTCTGTCTCGCTGCACCCTACGCCTGGAATAAACTTCCTGAGCCCCTACGTCTTGCCCCATCCTTGGCCACCTTTAAATCTAGACTGAAAACCCACCTCTTTGACATTGCTTTTGACTCGTAACCACTTGTAACCACTCGCCTCCACCTACCCCCTCCTCTCTTCCTTCCCGTTCACATTAATTGATTTGATTTGCTTACTTTATTTATTTTTTGTCTATTAGATTGTAAGCTCTTTGAGCAGGGACTGTCTTTCTTCTATGTTTGTACAGCGCTGCGTATGCCTTGTAGCGCTATAGAAATGCTAAGTAGTAGTAGTAGTAGTAGTAGTAGTAGATTTGTTAAAAATGATGGCGTTCAATCCATAGTGACTTGACATTGGCTGGATCAAATGCATAGACTTCTCCACTAACAATATTGGTATGCAGTCAAACTGGATATCAAAAAAATTATTATAGTACAATAGTCAATAGAAATGGTGCTACTTAGTCATGGAGTTTAACCCTACAGGTTCTAATGCTTTTAGTCTATAGATCTAACGTTGCTCTTTCTGGAGAAGACTCCCCATACATCAGGCACGACATGATCTATCACACAACATTTCAAATCATTGAAGGTGTGCTTATATTCCAAACAATGATAAACTTAGCGGTGCTTCCTTCAATTCTCATTATGGCTCCATTCTTATTCGCTTTTTAAATTATCAACTGGTCATTTGATTTCAGATTTTTCAAAGCACACCATTCTTCTTTCGACAGATTTCCCTTGCTATGTGAGATCGAGAATTTGCCAGTAGAGTGCTAGCAATTATTGCATTAATTGGCAACATTTTGATTTGCGCACACATCTTGCTAAGTGGTAGGCTTAAAAATGATGAGAGAAGCAGGAGATTTGCGATGCAACCACAGAACAAACAGCAGACCAACACACTTTGGAAGTTGTAGCAAGAACTTTAATTCAACCGAAAGTACTTCTGCCTGACATGGCCATGTTTCGCCAAAGGCTGTGTCAGAAGCAAAACTTAAAATAAAACATAATTATGAACACATTATAATGAACAGTAAATTATAATATGATCTTGACATACATTTGGTGTAAATCCTCGCGGCCACATTTTTTTGCAGAAATTGGCTCTAAGCACTATTCTATAAATGGCACACAACTTGAAGCATCAGTTATAGAATAGAGCTCTGCATTGATTTTTTTATTTTTTTGCCACCATTTTTTGAGTGCCATTTACTGAATCTAGTCCTTAATGTGAGCAAGTAAAAAATGATGCATGTAGGGAAGAGGAACCCAAACTATAGCTATGTGATGAAAGGTTCCACGTTAGGAGTCACTGCCTAGGAAAAGGATTTAGGTGTCATTGTTGATGATATATTAAAACTGCTTAGTACGTGGCAGCAGCTAAGAAATCAAATAGAATATTAGGAATTATTAGGAAAGGAATGGAGAACAAAACTGAGAATATTGTAAATGCTTTGTATCACTCCATGGTGTCACTGCACCTCAAATATTGTGTGCGATTCTAGCCACTGCATCTCAAAAAAAGATATAGCAGAATTAGAAAATGTACAGAGAAGGGTGATGAAAATGATAAAGGGGTGGGATGACTTCTACTACTACTACTACTACTTAACATTTCTAAAGCGCTACTAGGGTTACGCAGCGGACTTCTCTATGAGAAGAGTCTTAAGAGGGTAGGGCTCTTCGGCTAGGAGAAGAGACAGCTGAGGGAGGAGGTATGATAGAGGTCTGTAAAATACTGAGTGAAGTGGAACAGGTAGAAGTGAATTGCTTGTGTACTTTTCCAAAAATACAAGGACTAGAGGGCACACAAGTTTCTAAGCAATAAATTTAAAAGAAATTTGAGAAAATATTTCTTTTCTCAACGTGTAATTAAACTCTGGAATTCATTGCCAGAGAATGTGGTAAAAGAAGTTAGCTTAGCAGGGTCTTAAGAGGGTAGGGCTCTTCGGCTAGGAGAAGAGACAGCTGAGGGAGGAGGTATGATAGAGGTCTGTAAAATACTGAGTGAAGTGGAACAGGTAGAAGTGAATTGCTTGTGTACTTTTCCAAAAATACAAGGACTAGAGGGCACACAAGTTTCTAAGCAATAAATTTAAAAGAAATTTGAGAAAATATTTCTTTTCTCAACGTGTAATTAAACTCTGGAATTCATTGCCAGAGAATGTGGTAAAAGAAGTTAGCTTAGCAGGGTTTAAAAAAGATTTGGACAAGTTCGTAAAAGAAAAGTCCATAAACCGTTATTAAGATGGACAGGATAATCCACTGCTTATTCCTGGGATAAACAGCATATAAAGTCTGTTTTACTCTTCTTCGATCTTGCCTAGGTACTTTTGACCTGGATTAGACATTGTTGGAAATAGGATACTGGGTTTGATGGTCCCTTGGTCTGTCCCAGTATGACAGGAAACCCCCTCCCACCCCCCACCCCCCCCAAAAAAAACACCTTTTTAGGCAGACTGGAAGGGCCATTTTGCTCTTTATCTGTGTCATCTACTGTCATACTATGTAACTAACTTGTTGGCTTGCTATCTAGATAGCGGTTCTGAATGCGGCTGGCATTTTAAAATAATGCTGACAATGGTAGCAGAATATTGACCTGAGATTTATTTATTTTTTTACTGTATATTTTATTTCTTAATATATGTGCCGCAAAAGAAACTGTGAGTTATTTTCTGTTTTCCAAGTTAATCATTATTTTGGCTTTCTTCCCTGTCACAAGAATTTCTGGGTGAAAGTGACATCTCTTGTAAGGAGCATGGTATTTAAGAGCTATGCTAGTAATTTTTCCCATTTTTTTTAACTTAAAAGTTGCTGGCCTTCAAATTGCTGCACAGAACAGAGTTCTTGCTGTTTGCTATTATTGTATTAGTAATGAAAAAGGTTTATAGTCCCCCACCCTCCCCAAAATCTGTGCAGCCTTCTCTGTAATCATTAGCTAATTTCACTGCACCTTCCAGAATTCTGTGCAACCATAAAATTAGGAATCTGCTTTCTTATTCCCAGTACAAAATAATAAAATAAGAGATAACTGTGGCTATTCATTTATAAAAACAGCATGCTTGTTAACAGTGGATGCATTGCTGGTAAGGGCCTTGTTAATTAGAGCAGGCAAAAGAGCCACTGCTCTTTCTATTAAGCAATCTGTTTTAGGATTTAAAACAGTTGTTCGTGTGAGTTGGAGTTTAGTTAGGTTTATATGGGCTGCTCTCCATAAAGTGCATCTCTTCCTAAATCATATTTTCACTTCCATTTTAAATATTAGAGACTAACCCCTCCCCCCACCCTGTTTACCAAGCTGCGCAGCAATTCCAACACAGCTCATTCAAAGTGAATGGGCTGTGTCAGCATTAGCGCAAGGCAGCTGCTAGCATGGCTTAGTAAACGGGGTAAATATCCCCTGAGTACAATAGTGAAATGTTAATTTTATACTGTATGTGCTAGGCTGGGTAGTTGTCCTTGTATCATTATACTGCTGTATCTGAGATTGATTTTCATAGAGTTCTGTAGATACAGCCTCAGTGTAGTAGTGGTATAGATGACAAGGAAGGTGAAATTATGTCTTGCCTAATGATTTCCTTTCCTTTAGTCAGATGAACTGTTCTGAAACCTGCCCTCAGAAGACTGAGGCCTGGGGCTCTTGGGGGTACTCTGCTCTTTCCCTTACGTTAAAAAAAAACACCAGCTGATGAGAGGAAACAATGAGACAATCCTTGGATATGCACGTTAGCAAGTGCCACTCTGTGGTGTTGTGTGCACTTGGTTATCTTTGCAGTTGCAGTGGTTGATGGGGAATAGGTGTGCATTATCTGCTTTGACAGATGCATACTAGAGATTTTCACTGAGCACCAGCAGGTAATACCAATGAGTTCAGTGGAAAAGACCAGTTTTTTTTCTCTGTCTCCATCTGCTGGTAGAAGGAGATAACACCCACTTGTTCAGAACAATGCAGCTGACTAAATGAAATGAAATTATTGGGTCAGACATAATTTCACTATATATAATAATATAAAATCAGAATTTAAAGATAACTGGAAGTGGTCTTGATTTATATAGCAATAGTTTAATGTGATGTTTATAATTGTTTTGAGTGGATCTGGATTTAATGTAAAAGATTGTTTGGACTCTATTGAGAACTTTGGTGATCAGCAAGGCTACCATTATTCCCCTTTTAAATGGAGGAATCTGAGCTCCAGACTTAAAGTGCATTCGCAAAGACCTGAGTTTAAGACAACTTCAAAGTTGTCTTTAAAGTTTTGGAAGAATGCAGATGATTTTCAGGGTACAGCCTCTAACTACTAACCAGTGCAGGTGTCTCCCGTGCTATTTGCACCATCTGAAAGACTGTGACAAGGCATAGCATCATTGTGTATCCTCTGCACTCAACACAGCCACATCAACTTCATCCTAATGAAGTTTATAACAACTCTGTTCTAGTGCAAATTTCATTTATTTGATGTATTTAAATATACATCCTGCATATTCCAAAGATCAAAGCAGCTCACAGCCTACATACATTGTTCACTCATAAAACAACAATTTCAAAACTAAAACTAAATCAAAATAAAATAAAGCATTAGATAACAACATATGATATAACAAACCAAAACATTAAAGAATGAACACATGGATCCATAACTCAAAAACAGAGAACACTATAAAACAAAATAACAATGCAAAACATATACTACCACATTTATCTAAAGCCACCATTACAAATTTAACAGTAGTTTATAGTTGCAGACAATTAAATGGGGAAACTTGTAGAAATAAGAATGTTTTTTGAATTGCTTTCTAAATTCTATAGTATTGGTCTGTAATTTCAAAGCAGTTGGTAAAATCTTCCTCATCATAGGAGCCTGAACTGAAAAAATATGCTCTCAGGTCTCGCATAGACAACCTGCCACTAAGTTGGAATATCCAGGAGTCCCTGAGTCTCGGTTCTCAACTGTCTTTGGTACAATATAATTTCAATATGCTGGTTATGGTGACTGGAGCTAGGTACAAGGGGCACACAATGAAGCTAAGTAATAAACTTAAAACAAATCGGAGAAAATATTTCTTCACTCAAAGGTGTAATTAAACTCTGGAATTTGTTACCAGAAAACGTGGTAAAAGCAATTAGCTCAGCAGGGTTTAAAAAAGGTTTTGATAGTTTCCTAAAAGAAAAGTCCATAAGCCATTATTAAGATGGATTTGGGAAAATCCACTGCTTACTTTTAGGATAAGCAGCATAAAATCTGTTTTACTCTTTTGGGATCTTGCCCGGTATTTATGACCTGGATGGACCACTATTAGAAACAGGATACTGGGCTTGATGGACCTTTTATCTGTCCCACTATGGTGATGCTTATGTTATTATGTTCTTGTGTTCCTCACTAGTGGGCCAATGTTCAGAAGCAAACACAGGCGCTAGAGGCTGTTAGTGCCATACTAGTGCCTGCGTTTGCTACCGTCCCATGATCAGAGCCCCCAAGCGCATGAAAGAATGTGCTCGCAGGCTCTGAACACAACTAGCATGCAAATGCATGCAAAATAGGGCTCTTAGCATAAGTAGCATGCAAATGCATGCTAAACCTATTCATCCCCAATGATCAGTAACCAGCACGCCAAAGATTGGCTCGTTGGCTTAGGCTAACCCTACGCCAGCTCGGAGCTGGCATTAGGGTTTGCAGACCATTGGGTAGGAATGGTGAGCCCTGACCAGCATGCATTTGCATGTTAGCAGACCCCCATTCCCCCCATTGCATCAGCCTCCCGCAGGAACCCCGACCTGACCCCCCCCCCCCCCAGTAACAGAGGACTGGAAGCCTGATGGACCTCTGGTCCCCCCGACCCACCCCCCCCCGACACAGTTTAAGGGGGGGCTGGAGATCTGGTGGCCCAGTGGGCTGTTGGTCAATCCCCTCCCACCTGGTGGTCTAGCAGCCCTTTCCCACCCCCTACCATGGCGCAGATGGAAGAGGGGGGAGGCCACCTCCCTCCTCCAACTGAAGGTAGGGGGTGGGGAAGGGCTGCTAGACCACCAGGTGGGGGGGATTGACCCGCAGCCCACTGGGCCACCAGGGACATCCAAGGGATGCTGGGGGGGGGTAGGGGGCTCGAGACCCCCCCGGATCTCCAGCCCCCCCCCCCGAACTTGTGGGGGAGGGACCGGAGGTCTGCCGGACCTCCAGCCCCCGTTTCGCTTGGTTCTGGGGTAGTTGGGGTCTTATGGTCCCATGGACCTCCAGCCCCTGTGTTTGACAGGTCTGGGCTTTTGACAACCCAGACCTGACAAACAAGTGCAGGAGGATTGTCAAGAGTGGGAGGATTGTGCCTGAGTACATGCTGAGACACAATCCTCCCGCACTTCTACCCTATGATCAGAGAGAATTTCGTGCTTAAATTTGCATGCAATTATCTCTGATCATAGGGGCGGTAAAGCCCCGTGCTGTTTTTCTTCATCTGCCCATAAGCACTTTATGCACTATCATTAAGATTTTAAATTTAATTCGAAAGACAATCAGTAACTTGTATAACTCTGACAATAGTGGCATCACTAAATCAAATCGAGTAGCTCCTGTCAAAATATGAATGGCAATGTTTTGTGCAACCTGAAGGAATTTCAAAATGGATTCCAAAATGTCTAATAACAGACTATTGCAGAAGTCTAAGTGAGGCATCACTAAAGCTTGGAAAACTATGTGTAAGTTACCTAATGTCTACATAACATCTGTAATTTAAATGCAGTTTTAACAACAAAAGTTCCATGTTTTCCTGAAATTTAAGAGTGCCCAAATTTTGGAGAATACTCACAATCAGTATAGAGCAATCAACAGTAAGATGGAGAGGACACTGTAAAGCAGATGACCCTTACAAAAAAATAACTTCAGTTTTCTGCATATTATGACAGTCTATTGGCAAACATCCCTGTCTCAATAGATTTTAGGCATAGAGAGATACAACTCATTGTATAATTAATAGATACTTGAACAGAAACAAAATACTGCAAATCATCAGAGAAGATCTTATAAGACACTCCCAAACCACTCAACAGATGTCATACTGGCTGAACATAGATGTGAAACAATAATGCCAAAAGTACTGATCCCTGTGGAGCATCTGTCATCAACCGAAACTATGATGAATATTATTAACAACCCTAATCTGTAAGCGATCTGATACACAGGAAGACAACCATGCCAACACAGAACCTCTTATGCCAATTGCAGGTAACCTCTATAGAAGAATAGTATGGTCACTGCTATCAAACACAGATAATATATCCAACGTCACTAGTAAATAAGGAGGGCTGTATTCAAATCCCCATTAAATAGTGTCAGGACAATATCTGCATTCCTGTACTGTGTTTTGCATGACATCCAAACTGATACATATCTAAAATATCTTCCAAATCAGTAAAATCTTCTAATTGATCTAAAGCAGGGCTACTCAAATGTATATATTCTTTTATATTAAAAATGTTTATACACGTATTTGTTTTCCACAATGATATATGTGTGTATGTATATATATATATATATATTTATTTTTATTTGTAGCATTTGCATCCCACATTTTCCCACCTATTTGCAGGCTCAATGTGGCTTACATTTTCCATA
Source organism: Microcaecilia unicolor (assembly GCF_901765095.1). NCBI lineage: Eukaryota > Metazoa > Chordata > Amphibia > Gymnophiona > Siphonopidae > Microcaecilia > Microcaecilia unicolor. Next base: position 157,753,572 of record NC_044035.1, read on the forward strand.
ATGGTGATCACCAATTCCGGAAGAGAAATACATATTTAAGGTGACGGAGACAGAGAGGATTAGGAATAGTTACAGAAAGTGCATTTTCAGAAATAAGAGATGTTGGATTAACTTCAATCGTGATAGATTAACTTGGACAATTAGAAATATTAAACTTAAATCTTGTTGATTAGTATGGACAATCGGGAAGTACAGAAATATGTTTAGTGAAGATTCGGTGTAAAATTTTAATTAACTGATATTTAGGATGGATTATTATACTATGCTTTGTTGAATAGGTTAGTTTTCAATAATTTATGGAAATTATTTATGCCGTGTGTTGTTTTTATTGATTTAGGTAGTTTGTTCCATATTTGCGTACTTATATAGGAGAAATATATATATATATATATACACACACACATATATAGTTGGGTCCTCTTAATAAAGAATTTCCTTTGTCCTGCTCCTGAAGGGCCACTTGTGCTTTTGGTTTTGGTGCCAGACGTATGCATTGGTGGCAAGTCAAGGCAAATACAAATGTGTGTTTCAAATTAGCAGTTTATGTCAGTTAATTGCTTGCTACTTCAGTATCATTTAAACTGAGGCAAAGTTTAAGATAAAATAACCATAATTATCCAGAGCTTATTTTATCTCAAATCAAGCTTTTAAATTAAAGCAGGAAAACAACTTTTTCTTTCTTTTCAAAATTATAGGGCCCTGTTTACTAAGGTGCGCTAGCGTTTTTAGCGCATGATAATGCTAGAGACACCCATAGGTATATATGGGTGTCTCTGTTGCAAAAAACGCACGCTTACATTGTGGCTTAGTAAACAGGGCCTATAGACTGGTGAAAGTGATGTTTCTAGTATGAGTAAAAGCAGTGCATTTTATCTAGCGAGAAAGGTGCCAGTACTCAAATGCCAGGCCACTGTTCGGGGGGTGGGGTGATCACTGAGGGACACTCCCCACAATGCCAGGCCCTCTGTAACTACTCACAGAATCTATGACAAGGCAGAATTGGTGTGTAGAGCCTGAGGTTTTTCATTAAAACCTGGGGACCAGGGGTCAATTTTAGCAGACAATGGAAAAGGTGCCAGTACTCAGTACCCCCTCAAAAAAAGCCCTGAGTAAACAAGAACTTTAAGCAGCTTTACCTTTACCTTTTCTCGTGGTAGCCAAGTTCTCACTCAGGGGCTGATGTAATAATGTGCAGGAATCGCAGAGGTCCTTTTACTAGGCTACGGTAAAAATTGTCCTTAACGCGCCCTTAAGTGAGTCTTTCCCGTGCATTAAGGCCATTTTTACTGCAGCCGGAAAATGGCCGCTCTTCCTATTTTTTTTTAAATTAATGGCTATTCGCTAACGCCATAAAAAAAAGAAATAATAAGCAGATGGAATACTTACTAAAACTATTTTGTAGGCAGTAAGAGCTCACGCACTAATTCTGCACTAATCAGTTAGTGCACAGTAAATGAAATGCCATCTCCCAGAAAAGTTCAAAAATATTTAGCTCGTGCAGATCTAAAATTTAATGCTGGACACAAGCGTATTCCATGGTAAGCCCTTTTAAGCAGCAGTAAGCACATGCTAGCACGTACTGCAGCTTAGTAAAAGGGCCCCGTAGCCGGGTTCTGCATACAAGTTACTGTGCTCATTTGACCGGCCTATGCATGATGGAGTCTAGCACACAAGAAACCATGTACAAAGCCTATATAGACATCGGTGCACTGCACATTTAAAAACAGCGCTAATGTAGATATTAGCTATTATTATTCCCAGATGGAAAGAAGTGTGCAGAAGACCTGAAGGCCAAGCACTCAGTTTTCTAACGCTGTGGCTTTAACACATGGTTTGAGGATCTAAACATAGCCTATTCTTCTCTAATTGGCATTAGTGAGGATTCAGTGTCTGTTTATTCTCCCTTGTATGAGCACACACACACACACGTGTTGTGGCTGTGAAATGAAGGGTAAGGATCTTGACTGCAGACATTTAAATGATAACATACCAGTAATCTTTATACTTAGAACAGCATTTCAGGTAGACACAAGTGTGTAGTGTATGTGAATATAACTACATGTGCTGTTACGATTTTTTTGGCACAAAATATTCTGCTACTAGCGCATGCCCATGTTTGCATATTTGTATGGCAACCGGCCAGGTTTGCACACATTATTTGCATGTAAGCTGTTGCATAGTATTTAGTTCCTGCACTGGGTGCACACGGCTGTAACTCTCAACTTTATTATTTATTGCATTTGTTTCCCACATTTTCCCACCTATTTGCAGGCTCAATGTGACTTACATAGTTTTGTTATGACATTAACATTCCAGGATGTCAGATAGAATTAGTAAGGTGCAGAGATTGAGTAAGGGAAGAACGAAGGGATGTATTGAAGGGTAGGTATTGAGGTGGGCTTTCGTAACTGATTGGGTTGGTGTGGTGGATTGGTGAAGCTATGGATTCTCTTTGTAGGCCTTGTTGAAGAAGTATGTCTTCAGAGATTTGCGAAAGTTGGTTATTTCTTCAATTGTTTTCAGGTCTTTAGGTAGTGCATTCCATATCTGCGTGCTCATGTAAGAGAAGGTGGTGGCGTGCATCAGCTTGTATTTTAGTCCTTTACAGCTGGGGAAGTGCAGATTGAGAAATTTGCGGGATGATCCTGTTGCGTTTCTGGGAGGTAGGTTCACGAGGTTTAGCATGTAGATAGGGGCGTCTGCGTGAATGATTTTGTGTACAATCGTGCAGATCTTGAACGCAATGCGTTCCTTAAGTGGGAGCCAGTGAAGTTTCTCTCTTAGGGGTTTTGCACTTTCATATTTAGTTTTTCCAAATATGAGTCTGGCAGCCGTGTTCTGGGCTGTTTGGAGTTTTTTGATAGTCTGTTCGTTGCAGCCAGCGTATAGTGCGTTGCAGTAGTCCAGATGACTTATTACCATCGACTGGACCAAGGTACGGAAGATGTATCTCGGGAAGAAAGGTTTTACTCTTTTGAGTTTCCACATGGAGTTGAACATCTTTTTTGTCGTGTTCTTCGCGTGGGTATCAAGAGTGAGGTTTCGATCGATCGTAACTCCAAGTATTTTCAAGTTTCTATTTTCTGTAGCAGCCCATCACTTTGGCAGAAGCTCGCTCATAAGAGGGAAGCACTTGTTGTCTAGGTGGTAAGGTAATGAGCTGGGGTGGGGGTGAGTTGGTCAGTTGATAATAGCACATTTGCACGCTCTTTGAATTTCCAGAAAGAACCCATGCTGCCCCATGATTGCACCAACTAAAGAGAGTACATTTACTTTGAGACTTTTCTAAGGGGAAAAAAAATACCAAAATTTGCCTCAGAAAAAATTACCTGTATACACTTGTGCCTCCCTTTTTTTTTTTTTTTTTGTAGATAATTTTTTGAACTACAAAAGAATGCCTACTTTGACAGAACGACATTTGTTCCAGCCCTTGTGTTGACCATGCCTCTGGGAATGCATCTCCCAAATGTGGGTGAAAGTTCAAACATAACTGTTCTGTGTGCATATTTTTAGCCACATCAGCTGTGGGAACTTTTTGAAAAGCTCATGTCAGCGCTGAGAGGGGATAATTTTATAAAAATGTTTCCATGTGTAATCTGTAATGGCTGTTTTATATGTGGGAAAGGGCTTTTATAAACTTGTTTGTACATTATCTGTGCACAGGCATTTCTGTAGACCAGTGGCGTAGCCAGACAGCCAATTTTGGGTGGGCCTGAACCCAAAGTGGGCGGGCACAAAATTTTCTCTCTAACCCCCTCCCCCAGCATTTCCCAACTCAAAAGATAAATACTTTAGCTGATGAAGATCCCCAAGCTCTGTCACCTGAAAACATCCACCAAAGATGGCCAGAATTTACTTTTACCAAGCTTGGTCGGAAGCAACAACTCCTTGAGCCACCGATAGCGGCACCCCATGCATGCTTAGTTGTCAGTGGCTCAAGGATGCTGCCCCCATCTGCCAAGCTCAGCAGAAGGGATTTCTGGTCACCTTCACTGGAGGTCCTCAGCTAGCAGGGCTTGGGGATCCCCACCAGCTACAGCAAGGGTCAGGGCTGCTGTTAGCCATGCTGGGGCCCAGGGCAGAAAATAAAGAAGCCCTCTCCTCTTTAATCTCCCCATCTGCCATTACAGTCTCACACTGACAGACTATCACAAAATACAGAACAAGGGATTACAAATTAGAAATAAAAATATGTAGACAAAAATTGAACTGAGAACCTCAACATTTAGTGCAACACTGGAGAAATAAAAACAAAAATGCATTTCCTTTTTTACTGAACACAATAAAACTGAACATATTCCATTTAAAACATTCAAAATAAAATTATTTTTCTACCTTTTGTTGTCTGGACATTTTATTTTTCTATCATGTTGGTTTCAGTTTCTCCTTCCCACTTTCCCGTCGTCTTCTGCTAATTCTTCAAGCAACTGTTGTCCATTTGTCTTTTCTCTCCTCTCGTTCCATTTCCTCACTAAAACTGCTTCTGAAATATTGATCTTTCCATTTTAGCTCTTTCCTTTCTGTTTTTTGTTCTTTTCTGCCTCTGTCCACTCAAATTTAACCCTCTTTCTAAACTTTTTCCTCCTTTTTACTTTTCAGATATCAAATTTTCATCTCCTTTCACCCACTAGCTCACCCATATCCAAACTCACTCCTTCCCAGCCTTCCATTCCCTTCCATCTTCAATCTACGCACCATTACCATATTTCTACCACCTGTAATCACTATCCTTTCATTCATTTCATTACCATCTCCCCTCTCTCTTTATCCTCTCTTCACTCTCATAGCCTGACATCTCCCTTTTACCCCCGCCCCCCACCAGCATATGCCTGTCCCCTCCCTCCTAACCTGTCCCTCCATTGTTCTGCATTTCTCTCTCTTACCCATTGTCCAGCATATCTCCCTTCTTCCCCGGATCCAATATGTCCCTCTTCCCCCTCTCTTGTGCAGCATCTCTCCTTCCCTTTGCTCCACCTCTCTGTCCAACATCTCTCCCATATTGTCCACTATCTCTTTCTTTCTCTCTGTCTCCCCTCCAGCCATGTTCAATATTTCCCTCTCTCATCTCTTACTCCCTTCCCTCCACTGTCATGTCCAACACTTTTTTCCTCTATCGTCCTTTTCCACTCCTCTGCAGCCTTTCCCTTCCTCTCCCCATATCAAACAATTCTCCCTCTCTTTTCCTCCTGCATCTCTCCTTCCCCCATATCAAACAATTATTTCTCCACCCCACCCCCTCTCACGGGGCAGGCCTAGGGCAAGGACACTGATGCCCAACCACTAGTTTCTCCTCCTGGCCACTGCTGTAGTGTGGCGGACTTGAGGAATTGCTGCAAGGCAGCTTTCATGCCCTTCCCTGCCTCTCTCTCCACCCCTGTGTCCCACCGCGCCTGCAACAGAAATACTTGTCCTCCCCGCCGGTGCTGCCTCGGTCCCTGCACGCTAACCTGCCTCTGTCCCTGCCTGCATTCTTTTCTTCGATCGTCGCATCGCCAGCAGCGCAGCACTGCCATTCACTCAGGCAGCTCCGCTCCTCTCTGCCGCGTCCATCCGGCTCTTTCTGACGCACTTCCTGTTTATGTAGGGCCAGATGGACGTGGCAGAGGGGAGCGGAACTGCCTGAGTGAATGGCAGCACGGCGCTGCCAGCGATGCGATGATCGAAGAAAAGAATGCAGGCAGGGACAGAGGCAGGGTAGCGTGCAGGGACCGAGGCAGCGCCGGTGGGGAGGACAAGCATTTTTGTTGCAGGTAAAGCTCTTGATGGCCAGAAAAAGGCAGCGCGCAACATGCAAGGGATGTTGGGTGGGCCTGGAGGGAAAGTGGGTGGGCCTGGGCCCGTCCAGGCCCACCCGTGGCTACGCCCCTGCTGTAGACTGGGCTGGGCAGAGCAGAGGCACAGTTGTAATGTACACATAGATTTTATAAAACTTTATATCATCTTCAGAGCTGGTGCAAATTAGTACATCTGCATTTGGACGCTAATGGAGCTGGTTCTGGGAGTCTATTTTATTATTATTTATTGGGATTTATTAACTGCCTTTATGAAGAGATTCACCTAAGGTGGTGTACAGCAAGTTCAGTTTAACATAAAACTTACAATTTTATTAACAGTGTAACAACAGTTGTCCGAGGACAAGCAGGCTGCTTGTTCTCACTGATGGGTGACGTCCAAGGCAGCCCCTTCAATCGGAGATCTTCTCTAGCAAAGACGTTTACTAGCCTCGCGCTCCCATGCGTACCGTGCATGCGCGACCGTCTTCCCGCCCGAACGCAAGCGTGCTCCTCAGTCTTCTTTTTTCCGCGCTCAGGACGACTGTGTTTATCGTCGTTCAGTGCCCTGAGGAGACCCACACGCTTTTGCTGCGTTCTTCCGCTTCGGAAGTCTTCTTTTTATTTCTAGTTTTCACGTGTTTGTTTAAAAAAAAAAAGAGAACTCCTTTATTTTCGAGTTTCTTTTTCCCCGTCAAGTTTCCTTTCGCTTTCGAAAGCGGCCCTGTTGACCGCCCGTACGGGTTTTTTCCCTTCTTATTTTTTGGTGCCCTTTGCCATCATCGGGGATTTTGACTTCGCCGGCGTGATTTTTCCGCCCATGTCATCGAAGCCTCCCAGCGGCTTCAAAAAGTGCACCCAGTGCAACCGGGTTATCTCGCTCACTGATAGGCACACTTCATGCCTTCAGTGTCTGGGGGCTGGGCACCGTCCTCTGGCCTGTAATTTCTGTCTTCTGTTGAAGAAGAGAACTCAGGTGGCGAGATTGGCCCAGTCTTGTTCGGGGCCTCACCTGGTGTTTCGACGGTAACAGTATCGAGGTCATCAGCCGGTGCATCGACGCCTGCGGTACCGAGGTCATCGACCGGTGCTCCAGCGTCTACGGTACCGAGATCATCGTTGGTACTGATGTCGTCGGAGGGTGCCTCTTCGTCAGGAGTGCAGGTGAGGGCTGTCCATTCCCCTGCTGGTGGCGGTGAGCCCTCGATTAGGTCTCCCCCTGCCTCGAGGGCTCCTGCGGTACAGCCCCCCCGGGATCGACCTTCTTCAGACCCGGCCCTGAGGAAGAGATGTTTGGATTCGATGTCCTCCTCATCAGTACCGGGAGGTTCCGGTGACATGCTTCGTGCGAAGGCAAAGAAGCATTGGCACCGGTCACCTTCCAGACGCGGTACTGAGAGCTCTGGGTTGCCGAGAGATTCGGCACCCACTAGGCATCGACGCAGGGAGGACCGCTCACCCTCCATTCAGGAGGTGTCGATGCGCTCTACCCTGGACAGCCTAGTACCGCCTCCACGCCCTGGACAGATTCTGAGTTTGTCGCCTGTGCTGGACTCCCAGCCTTCCTCGACAGCCGCTCTAAGCAAGAGCCTCCGAGCCATCCTTCCAGGGATCCTGGAGGAGCTGTTGTGCCCTTCTCCTCCGGTACCGGGGGTGCTTGCTCCGCCGGTGCTGTCGAGTGAGGCGACTGCTGGCCCCTTGCCCGTTGTGAGGTCTCCGATGCCGGTATCGCTTGCGGTGCCTGCGTTGGCTGCCTCCCAGGCAGATTCCCCGACGACATCGATGGAAGGAGCTTCATGGCCGCCGATGCAGGAGTCTGCTTCTCGACGTTCCCACTGTGGCCATGTGTTTACGGAGTCAAGGTGGGCACGGCTTTGGACAAGTGCATGAACTAGTGTCCGACACCGATGGTGAGGCCTCGTGGGAGGCAGAGGAAGACATCAGATATTTTTCAGATGAGGAGTCTGACGGTCTTCCTTCTGATCCCACTCCCTCTCCTGAAAGACAGCTTTCTCCTCCCGAGAGTCTCTCTTTCACGGCCTTTGTCCAGGAAATGTCTACGGCCATTCCCTTCCCTGTGGTTATGGAGGATGAGCCAAGGGCTGAAATGTCTGCGCTTTTGGACTATCCTTCGTCACCTAAGGAATCGTCCACAGTATCCATGCATCATGTCTTCAAGAAGACGCTGCTGGAGAACTGGGCGAAGCCGCTAACTAATCCCCACATTCCCAAGAAGATCGAGTCCCAGTATCGGATCCATGGGGACCCGGAGTTGATGCGGATTGAGTTGCCTCACGACTCTGGGGTTGTGGATCTGGCCCTTAAGAAGGTCAAGAGTTCTAGGGAGTATGCTTTGGCGCCCCCGGGCAGAGACTCTAAAACCTTGGATTCTTTTGGGAGGAAGGCCTACCATTCCTCAATGCTCATAGCCAAAATCCAATCTTACCAGCTCTACACGAGCATCCATATGCGGAACAATGTGCGGCAGTTGGAGGACTTGGTGGATAAGTTCTCGTCTGAGCAAGCTAAGCCTTTTCAGCAGGTGGTCAGGCAGCTGAAGGCGTGTCGTAAATTCCTGGCCAGGGGTGTTTACGATACTGTTGATGTCGCGTCCAGGTCCGCTGCTCAAGGTGTGGTGATGCGCAGACTCTCATGGCTGCATGCCTCCGACGTAGAGAATAGGATTCAGCAGCGGATTGCGAATTCTCCTTGCCGGGGGGATAATATTTTTGGTGAAAAGGTCGAACAGGTGGTAGAGCATCTCCACCAGCGGGACACCGCATTCGACAAATTCTCCTGCCGGGCGCCTTCAGCATCTACCTCAACTGGTAGATGTTTTTATAGTGGAAGGAGGACTGTTACCTACTCTTCTTATAGGTGTAGGTACAATCCTCCCTCTCGCCAGCCTGCTGCCCAGGCCAAACCCCAGCGTGCTCATTCCCGTCAACAGCGTGCAACTCAACAGGCCCCTGCGGCACCCCAGCAAAAGCAAGGGACGGGCTTTTGACTGGCTCCAGCAGAGCAAAGCCGAAATCAAAGTGTCCATGCCGGGCGATCTGCCGGTCGGGGGGAGGTTAAACTTTTTTCACCAAAGGTGGCCTCTCATAACCTCCGACCAGTGGGTTCTTCAAATAGTCCGGATAGGATACTCCCTCAATTTGTTTTTCAAAGCCTCCAACTTGCCCACCGGGAGCTCAGTCCTTCAGCTTCCAGCACAAGCAGGTACTTGCAGAGGAACGCTCCGCCCTTCTCAGCGCCAATGCAGTCGAGCCTGTGCCACCGGGGCAAGAAGGGCTGGCATTCTATTCCAGGTACTTCCTTGTGGAAAGAAAACAGGATGCGTCCCATTCTAGACCTAAGGGCCCTGAACAAATATCTGGTCCGAGAAAAGTTCATGATGCTTTCCCTGGGCACCCTTCTTCCCATGATTCAGGAAAATGATTGGCTATGCTCTCTGGACTTAAAGGATGCTTACACTCATATCTCGATACTGCCAGCCCACAGACAGTATCTTCGATTCCCTCTGGGAACACGGCACTTTCAGTATTGTGTGCTACCCTTTGGTCTCGCCTCCGCGCCCAAGGTGTTCACAAAGTGCCTGGCTGTAGTAGCGATGGCTATACGCAGACTGGGAGTGCACGTGTTCCCTTACCTCGACGATTGGCTGGTGAAGAACACCTCCGAGGCAGGAGCTCTACAGTCTATGCAGATGACTATTCGACTCCTGGAGCTATTAGGGTTTGTGATAAATTATCCAAAGTCCCACCTTCTTCATGTTCAGAAACTCGAATTCATAGGGGCTCTGCTGGATTCTCAGACAGCTCGTGCCTACCTCCCAGAAGTGAGGACCAACAATCTTCTGTCCCTTGTTTCTTGGGTACGAGCGTCTCAGCAGATCACAGCTCGGCAGATGTTGAGATTGCTCGGCCACATGGCCTCCACAGTGCATGTGACTCCCTTGGCCCGCCTCCACATGAGATCAGCTCAATGGACCCTAGCGTCTCAGTGGTACCAAGCTGCTGGGGACCTAAAGGACGTAGTCCTGCTGTCCACGAATTTTCTTCAGTCCCTCCATTGGTGGACAATTCGGTCCAATTTGACTCTAGGATGTCCTTTCCAAATTCCTCAGCCTCAAAAGGTGCTGACGACGGATGCGTCTCTCCAGGGGTGGGGAGCTCATGTCGATGGGCTTCACACCCAAGGGAGTTGGTCCCTCCAGGAACAAGGTGTACAGATCAACCTCCTGGAGTTACGAGCAGTCTGGAATGCTCTAAAGGCCTTCAGAGATCGGCTGTCCCATCAAATTATTCTAATTCAGACAGACAATCAGGTTGCCATGTACTATATCAACAAGCAGGGGGGGCACCGGATCTCACCCCCTGGGTCAGGAGGCTGTCAGAATGTGGCTTTGGGCTCGCCGGAACAGCATGTTTCTTCAAGCTACGTATCTGGCAGGCGTAAACAACAGTCTGGCCGACAAATTGAGTAGGATCATACAACCTCACGAGTGGTCACTCAATTCCCAAGTGGTACGCGACATCTTCCAAGCGTGGGGCACCCCCTTGGTGGATCTCTTCGCCGCTCAAGTCAATCACAAGGTTCCTCAATTCTGTTCCAGACTTCAGGCCCACGGCAGACTAGCATCAGATGCCTTCCTCCTGCATTGGGGGGAGGGCCTCCTGTATGCCTATCCTCCCATACCTTTGGTGGGGAAGACTTTGCTGAAACTCAAGCAGGATTGAGGCACCATGATCCTGATCGCTCCCTTTTGGCCGCGTCAGATGTGGTTCCCTCTTCTTCTGGAATTGTCTTCCGAAGAACCGTGGAGATTGGAGTGTTTTCCAACCCTCATTACTCAGAACGAGGGGGCGCTTCTGCATCCCAACCTCTAGTCTCTGGTTCTCACGGCCTGGATGTTGAGAGCGTAGATTTTGCCTCCTTGGGTCTCTCAGAGGGTGTCTCCAGGGTCTTGCTTGCTTCCAGGAAAGATTCCACTAAGAAGAGTTACTTCTTTCTATGGCGGAGGTTTGCCGTCTGGTGTGACAGCAAGGCCCTAGATCCTTGCTCTTGTCCTACACAGACCCTGTTTGAATAACTTCTGCACTTGTCCGAGTCTGGTCTTAAGACCAACTCTGTAAGAGTTCATCTTAGTGCAATTAGTGCATACCATTACCGTGTGGAAGGTAAGCCGATCTCGGGACAGCCTTTAGTTGTTCGCTTCATGACAGGTTTGCTTTTGTCAAAGCCCCCCCCATCAAACCTCCTACAGTGTCATGGGATCTCAATGTTGTTCTCACCCAGCTGATGAAACCCCCTTTCGAGCCACTGAATTCCTGCCATCTGAAGTACTTGACCTGGAAGGTCATTTTCTTGGTTGCTGTTACTTCAGCTCGTAGGGTCAGTGAGCTTCAAGCCCTGGTAGCTCATGCTCCTTTTACCAAATTTCATCATAATAGTCCTCCGCACTCACCCTAAGTTCTTGCCAAAGGTGGTGTCGGAGTTCCATCTAAACCAGTCAATTGTCTTGCCAACATTCTTCCCCCGTCCGCATACCCGCCCTGCTGAACGTCAACTGCACACATTGGACTGCAAGAGAGCATTGGCCTTCTATCTGGAGCGGACACAGTCCCACAGACAGTCCGCCCAATTGTTTGTTTCTTTTGATTCCAACAGGAGGGGAGTGGCTGTCGGGGAAGCGCACCTTATCTAATTGGCTAGCAGATTGCATCTCCTTCGCTTACGCCCAGTCTGGGCTGACTCTTGAGGGTCATGTCATGGCTCATAGTGTTCAAGCAATGGCAGCATCAGTGGCCCACTTGAAGTCAGCCACTATCGAAGAGATTTGCAAAGCTGCGACGTGGCCATCTGTCCACACATTCACATCGCATTACTGCCTTCAGCAGGATACCCGACGCGACAGTCGGTTCGGGCAGTCGGTGCTACAGAATCTGTTCAGGGTTTAGAATCCAACTCCACCCCCCTAGGCCCATTTTTATTCTGTTCCAGGCTGCACTCTCAGTTAGTTGGTTAAGTTAGGTCAATCTCAGTTATGACCTCACCGTTGCGAGGCCCAATTGACCATGTTTGTTGTTTTGAGTGAGCCTGGGGGCTAGGGATACCCCATCAGTGAGAACAAGCAGCCTGCTTGTTCTTGGAGAAAGCGAAAGCTACATACCTGTAGAAGGTATTCTCTGAGGACAGCAGGCTGATTGTTCTCACCAACCCGCCCGCCTCCCCTTTGAAGTTGTGTCTTCCCTTTCTTTGCTTTTTACTGGACTGAGGAGCATGCTCGCGTTCGGGCGGGAAGACAGTTGCGCATGCGCGGTACACACGGGAGTGCAAGGCTAGCAAACGTCTTTGCTAGAGAAGATCTCCGATTGAAGGGGCTGCCGTGGATGTCACCCATCAGTGAGAACAATCAGCCTGCTGTCCTCGGAGAATACCTTCTACAGGTATGTAGCTTTCGCTTAAAATGACCAAATATAAACATAAATACAATAAATGCGGCAAACTGAAGCTTAGTAATAGTGCTAATATGAAACAGTGTCAGAAATAAACATTTAACAACAATGTAGAACAATCATATAACAGAAATATGATAAATGTCAGTATAGTACAAACAGTACCATAATAGACAGCACGGAAAAATGTTCAAATTTCATAGATATAATATGATGTCAGCACGCATTCGAATATTCAAATAACATAGATATGCTGCTAATGGCACATGGGCACCTATGTTGATTTCTTACAAAGGCGTCCTGTTATAAAAATCAAGTCCATAGAGCACTGTTTTACCAATAGAAATAGATTTGAAAATTGCCCACTGAATGTTCTTGTTCGAGGGGAGAGTTATTGTGTTTAAGATTTTTCTAATAAGATGTCATGTATGGTGGAAGAGTAAAAGGGCCTAAGTCTAGATATGAAATGGTAAAAATCAACTACTGTAAGTATTGATCAATGTGTTTTTTCTTGCATCATAAAATTTGAATGCATTAATATTTCAGAAATTGCTGTTTTTCTTACTTTGGCCCCTACTTACTAATACTTAGTGGATGATAACATTGTTATTGCACATTATCTGCCACAAAGCCTATTTTATGCAGTGGGCTTTGGGGCAGATATATTTCATCTGTCATCTTTAAGTGGTGCTTTTTTTATTCTGGCTGGTCACAAAATAATGCTGTTCCGTCCCCTTAGCTTTCAAGCCAGAATTTTTTGTTCAGTCATGAATATGCAATACCTAGCCAAGAGTTTTGGTTCAGTCATGAATATGCAATACCTAACTGCTGTATCTATTCCCAAAATTTCAATGCAGAAGCCTCTCGGAAGCTATATTGCTTTATTTCAATCAGAACTCTAAGAAGGTTTTTTTCTTCTTTGTTTTCACAGATTTAGGCCTTGATCAGTTCTTAGTGAAACGCTACGATGGAAAGGTGAGAGAGCCACAATTTTTTAAGTACATTTTGTTGAATAAGAATTTGATTAAACTTAGCCTGCTTGTGGTGTCTGAAATTTATTGTGGAAGAACCATTTAAATATAGCTATAGAATCTGGGAGATTATATTTTCTGCTGATCACACTGATATCGCTCTTGAGAACAGAACACGTAAAGCACACTATCTTCAAATTTCCGGCACTTTCAGCATCTGAATATCCAGCAGTTCAGCAGATCTTTACCAGAATTCGTGAGAACTACTGCAGAAATCTTAGTCAGAGAGATGACATATCTGAAAAGTTTATTCATTTCTTTTAAATGTCTTTTATACTGGTATAATAGACACAGTCCATCCAGAATGGGATACGATAAGAACTACATTATACAAATTCTGATCCCTTTTCAGGAAAAGCATGCATAGAAATCCAGTGTCTTCTGTTGAACCCGTTTATCTGTTTTCATGCTAGAATGACTGAGCTGTCTCTATGAACACGTTTCTAGGTGCTACCTCCCCAATATTGTGGGAACTGACACCAGGATGCCATTTCTTGCCAATCTAAAAGTTTAGCGAGCTCAGGTTTTGCATCCTTTTATACTGTTTCTATATAACAGTTACCTGTAACTTCTGGTCTTCAAGAGCCATAGATCTGGTTTCATGGAATCGATGTGCATGCACTTCCTCAATCGTATGCATATCTGTCTTTTGCATATTGTTTAAGGATATCCTGAGAACCCAGCTTGTTTGTGACCTTGGTGGACCAGAGGTTCCCCTCCACTGTGTTAGAGGTTGTGCACAAGGAATTCAGAACAGAAGTGGTTGTCATGGCATTCTGCTGCATTGTTTCAGCATCATGTGATTGCAGCATACTCTGTTGTACATCATTTGGAGTGGCAGTGCCACCCTAAACAAAAGCATGCACAGAGCGGCAGTTACCACCCCAAAGAAAGGCATGGGGGTGGGTTACATTACATGGAGAGGCAGTTCTCTCTTTAATCGCCTTAATGGGCAGACTGCATGGGCTATAGTGGTATGGGTATCTGCAGTGGCGTAGCAAAGGAGGGACGGGAGGGGCGGTCCGTCCCGGGTGTCAGCTGAGGGGGGGTGCTCTCTGCCAGCTCCCCCTTCTCGGCGAATCGACACCCCCCCCCCCCCCCGACCAGCTCCCGCACCCTACCTTTAAAAAGAATATCGGGAGGCGAGGGGCAGCGCCTCGCGCCTGCCCTGCACGTTAAAGAAATGTGGACCATCGGGTCTTCCCTCGCTCTATCTGTCCCGCCCTCCGCTGACGCAACTTCCTATTTCCGCAAGGGCGGGACAGACAGCAAGAGAAGGCCCGACTGTCCACATTTCTTTTACTTGCAGGGCAGGCGCGAGGAGCTGCCCCTCGCCTCCCGATATTCTTTTTAAAGGTAGGGTGCGGGAGCTGGTCGGGGGAGGGGGTGTCATCGTGCTGCACCCGGGGGGGGTGTGCAATGGCAAACCGCCCCACCCTGGGTTGCAGCCCCCCCTGCTACGCCACTGGCTGTCTGTCTGTCTGTCTGTCTAGGTATGTATCGCTATTTTCTAAGGCCAGTTACATTCAGGTATGTATTTCTCTGTCCCTAGGGAGCTCACAGTCTGAGTTTGTACCTGAGGGTTAAATGACTTGCCTGAGGTCAAAAGGAGCCGCAGTGGGATTTGAACTGGGCTCCCCTGGTTCTCAGCCCGCTACTCCTCCACTCCTTCTGTAGTTTACTATTGCACTATGATTTTCTTTTGAGGAAATGCGATTGTTGGGGGTAAGGGAAGGAGGTTGGATATGTTCTGAGTGCTTACTTGACCAAAACTTATTTGTACCTTCATTTATTTGTGGTGAAGGGACTATACCCTCATATCTTTGCTTTTCTGGCTTTGCTTTGACATGATGGTGAACCACACACGGTTGTTAATGCTATTTCTCGATGAAAAACAAAATACCCTCGCAAGTGGTTTGGGCTAGGCATGAACAATTACCAAGAAACTAACAACTTGCTGCTCTAAAAATGGGTACAACTCTGGTTTCTCACAATGCCATGGCCGTGGGAGCAAAATATGATTCTTGCCACAGGATTTGGCAAAACCTGCTGAATTAATGGAAACCAACCAGCTCAGAAAGAAAGATCCAGGTTTCTGGGTGCATGAGGGTGGACGTGTGTATGGGGATCTCCTTCCCACATCCACCACCAATCCCTGAACTACTCTTTGACCCTCTGACTGATCACTGATTACCATTGCCTGAGGGGAGGGAGGGCTGAAGTGGAGTTTGTATGAAAGGAAAGGCAGAGATTTGAATTGGGAGAAAGGGGTGAGGAAGAAATGCAGTAAGGGTCACATACAACAAAGAAAATTTGGAAGGAAAGGAGAAAAGAATGGTAATGGGTGGAGGCAGTAAGAGAAAAGGCATCTCTTGGTGTGAGAAACACAGACTTTATTCAGGTGGTATGGTATGAGAAAACCAAACAAGGGAATGAAAAAAGAAAAGAGGTAAACTGAAATGAGAAAAAGAATGAAAAAAAAATTGAAATATCCAGACACATAAGAAATGTTAAATCACTTTGGGGTCTTGATGTAACTGGTCAGAAACAGCTCCTGCCTGGTTAAATCACCTATTTGGAACTAGCTAGTCATTTTCAGTGGCGCTTAACTGGTTAGTGCTGCTGAAAACGACCAGTTAGTGCTTAAAGGGAAACCAGCTATTTTGGGGGGTGTTCTGGGGCAGAGTTGACACTTGGCTGCAGTAGCATACCTACCTTGGTTGTCACCCAGGGCGGAGCACCCCCTTCCCCGAGCAAGGGGGTGCACTGAGTAGTCATTCAGCTTTCGGCTCTGCCAGTTCCATGCCCGGAACAGGAAGTTGACGTCACAGAGGGCAGGGGACTGGCAGAGCTGACAGCCACGCGACTGCTCAGCGCAATGCTTGCTGCCTGCATCTGGGGCGGACTGCCCGCACCTCCCCGCCCTTGATACGCTAGAGCTTGGCTGGTTAAGTACCTATATTCAGCACTAAATTGAAAAAGATCACCACATAAATAGCACCACATAAGTCAATCCTGTCTTTATGCAGTCCCCCATAGCTGGCTCTGGAAACCCTGAAATTCAATGCTAAAGCCCAGACATGGCCTGGCATTGAATTTCCAGGCATAATGCCAGTAGCAGTTAGCAAAACACTGAAGGCCACCAACTGAATATCAACCCCTCTTTTTTATTATGTAAAATAGGTTTGCATATTAATGTAAATTGTATACACATGTCCCATGATTTGTCCATAACATTTCAAATACATGGCAGAAAATTTATCCCTGATCCACCACTGGAAACTGGGAGCTGTTAGATTGAGTGAATCTGTAAACATCAGCCAAATCAGCCTTTACTGGCCAGTGCAATTTAGCAAAACTGTGATCCGTGCCTGCAAAATAGCACAACGGTGGCAGTCGCACACATTTTTGAGGAACAGGGCAGTTTTGTAGCATTTGTTTTGCAAGTAGAGTGGAGGGCTGAGAGTTCTAAAAATAGCATGTCATGCTATAAGCAATGAGCACTCAGATTATTGCTGCGTTAAAATCATGGCAGTAAGCTGTAGCTCATTGCTAAATGTCACCCTTCCTGTTACTGCTTGAGTGGTGATTGGAAAATTTCTGATATATGGCAGACTGACCCTGCCTGGTACATCCCATGATGCACTGCTGCACAAGGCTGTGCGCTGCCACTTTTAAGATGTTGGCATTGCTCCTGCCTCATTTAAGGTACGAGAGAAACTGGGCAAGAGGGGTCGCAAGGTGTGGGGGGGTGGTCCTAGTAGACAGTAGGGGGGTTTGTTTTTAAAGTTAAGTCAGATCAGGAGGAGATGGGTACAAGGGAATTTTTGGAAGAGGGGGGTAGAGAGGGAAGGGATCACTATAATATCAGGGAAAGTTGTTTTTTTTTTTAAATATCAGGGGGAAAGGGGGATCAGATGGGGGGCATTAGATTATGAAGGACTATTGCAGAAAGCAGACTTGGGTAGGGTGGTCAGATTGGAGGAGGAAGAAAGGGGGTGCTAGTACACCCACTCCTTTCAACCTACCCCCTTCTATGCTACCCTGGACCTGGTGAACATATTTCTGCACACAAAGCATGGCTGTGGAACTGATAATGACCATATTACCAAGCGTTTTAGTGCAGTATGTGATAATAGTTTCCACTCACCCATGCTGAAAACCTTTCTTCATTGCTTGGTCAGTAAAGCTACTGTTAAACTAGTGGTAATGATTTCTATGCCGGCTCCTAGTGAAGCAAGGGTCCAAATTATCTCACTGATGTGCTTTGTGACCTCGGGCAAGTCACTTAACCCTCCGTCACCTCTGGTACACATTTAGGGGGTCTTTTACTAAAGATTACCGGGTGTTATCTGACACAGGACCCATTTTATTTCTGGGCCCTGCTGCAGATAACATGTACTAATTGTTAATAATAATAATAATATCCATGATGTATTATTGTAAGCCACATTGAGCCTGCAAAGAGGTGGGATAATGTGGGATACAAATGCAATAAATAAATAAATAATAATAGTAATAGGGATAGTAAAGTCTTTGGGGACAGGGAAAATACCTGCTGCAGCTGAGTGTAATTCACTACTGAAAGCCTCAGCTAAATCCTTTAAAAAAAAAAACCCACACACACACTTCCTAAAATGCTTTGAAACTGGAAACCTCTGACCTGGAGCCTGGCAGCCACTTTAAATTGCCTCATTATCCATTTTGTGATTGGAATGTTTCAGCTGTGAGACTGCAGTTATGTCAGTCAATTCTCTCCCCATCACTAGTACCGCTTTTTGTTCTTTTTCAGGCTCTCCTTTTTTTCTCCGTTTGTGAAAATGCTGCAGACCTTTTTGCATCTCAAACTTTTTAAGGGATGCAGCTTCATCCCATGTAGTGTCTTGTTAGAATGCTCCTCAAATAATTAGGTGTCGTTCACTGTGTGTTGGTCATTTTGTTAGCATTTCTCAAAATGTATCACACATGCTCTTTGCCTTTCAGTGGAATGTGGGGCAAGTGGAGAGGGAGCAGTTGGATGTGTTTTTGTTTTTTTTAAGGAAAGAATTGTCTTAATGCAGGATTTAACTTTTCATGACTAGTAAACATGCTGACTTAACCAAAGCAGGTATTCTTTTTCTCAGAAGAAAATTGAAGGTGAGATTGTGCCTATTATTCTTTCTGTGCATCGCTGCACTGGATGCTGTAATGGCTGTCATCATCTTATTTTGCCCTCTGTATATTTTTAACTGAACAATGTTTAAAAATCAGAATGCTAGAGAGCATTTCTGCCTTAACATCCCTGCTTCCTACCTCCCTAACAGTGGTTGACATTTACTTGTAGTTTTCTCCTACATCTTTGTGCATCCAGCTTGATTGAAACTCATCCTTTATGAGGCTATAATGCCATGACCACCAGCTCCCCATCTTGACTAGCCATTTTGTTATGATTCTCTCTGATGCATGCAGACTGGGTCTGGCTAGTAAGACTTGATGTTCATCAGTGACCAAGATTTTCTCCTCCTGCAGACCATGAGCATTACCTTTCCAGCATCTGAAACCCCAGCTGACCTGAGCAGCAGAAGCCAGGTTCAAGAATCAAACTCAGGCCTTCCATAAATGTCGCAAAATTTTCAGGGCTGGACCCATTCAATTTTGATTTCTTGGACAGCAGCCTTAAATGTTTGCCCACCTCTGGTTGCAGAGAGTACCCTGTCTGTATGTTAGAGGAAAGTCTTGGTAAGGTCAGAGTACTGGCAGTCTGTTCTATTTCTCTTAAATAATGTGGGGATCTAAAAACACAAGAAATAAGAGACACTGTTTTATATGTATTAGGCTTGGATGTAAGTGAAGCAACTTGGGTCTGTCTTCTCCAGATCTGTCGATCATCCTGCTGTTCAGAGGTATCCCCTGCAGCATCTACTCACTTATAAAACATTTGAAATTTATGATGTTGTAGGGAATCAGTAGCAGAAACAGTTTTTATCATCATACACAGTGTTTCTTTTCAATTCAAGGCCCTATTCTGTAGAAAATAAAAGCTGTAAGGTATTTTTACTATCTTCAGGTGTTTCATAATCTGGATAATGGATCACTGTCATGGATTCAAGATAGGTGAGACCTTGGACCGCAGGTGGAGCTACGGCAGACAAGTCCCCTGGGCTGGCTCAAGGTAGAACAAGAACCAAGACAGAACTGGGAAAGAAAAGACTAGGCTAGACCAGACAGGGCTAGAACAAACCAGACAAGACTAGTCAAGGCTGGACTAGGCAGGACAGAAGTAACAAAGTACAACAAACAAGACAAGGACCGGATCCAGATGAGGCAAGGAAAGCAAGGCAAAGGGCTAGAACTGGAACTCAGGCAGGACAAGGCAAGATACAGAACTAGGTTAATACTGGGTCCAGAAAAGGCAAGACAAGGTAAACATACAGAACAAGGACTGGATCCAGACAAGGCTGAGCAGAACAGGACAAGGCAAACAGACAAAACTAGGACTGGATTCAGACAAGGCAAGGAGAGCAAGGCAACAGGACTAGAACTTAACCCCAGGTAGAACAAGGCAAGACACAGAAACAAGGCTAAAACTGAGTTCAGATAAGGGAAGGCTAAGCAGAACAAGAACTGGACCCAGACACGACAAAGAGCAAAACATGACAAGGCAAGGCAGAAACAAGGCAGGGCTGGAGCTAGGCAGAAACAAGGCAAGGCAACAGGAATAAACAGATAAGGCTAGAGGCAACAGGAACAAACAGAAGCATGGCTAGAGACAAGGCAGGAACAGGGCTTGACTGTAGCAGGAACCAGAAACAGGGCTTGGCTGTAGTGGAAATCAGGAACAGAGCATGACTGTAGCAGAAACCAGGAACAGGGCTTTCAGGTATAAAGTTTGCAGGAGCAAGGCTTTTGGGAACAAATTATGCAGGAACAAGGCTTGGCAGGAGCAAGGCTGTAGGAACAAGGTTCACAGAAACAGGACTCACAGGAGTAAGGCCAGCCAGCAGCAAGGCTTCAGGGACAAGACACTCGGGAACAGGGCTAGGCAGGAACTTGGCAAGGCTGGAGCAGAACAAGGCAGGAACTGAAACCAAGCAGGATACATAAAGATAAGGCTAAAATACCTCTTGCAAAGTCCTAAGGTTCATTATTAAGGACCTCACTGATGATGTCACAACTTGGAATGAGGCTTGGAAACACGCTGAGGAACACAGCAGTGCACCAGAGCGAGGCTAAGATACTGAGACATCAGACTGAGGCTTGGATAGACTCTGGAGTGAAGTTTGGATGCAAGAACATCAGACTGAGGCTTGGATAATCTCTGGCATGAAGCTTGGATAACAGGGAAACAAGCAGCAGAGGCATCAATGCAAGGAGAAGGCAGTCCGGAGAAGCCGCGGAGCCTGACCACTGAAACAAAAATTGAGGTTGGACGCAGGGACATGGGCATGGCCGTGACAATCACTTTGGTAACACACAAATGTACTTAAGTGTCTCGCATGCAAGAAACTTTGAGGCATCTGATCAGCTAGTGCTTCTATTTTCATTTTTTGCTATCTTTAGAAATGATCATTATCCTATTTTTATTTATTCCTCACATTCCCATACAAAATACCCAAGGCAATGTACACAACTGAGTGTCTGTACACTGTTCGCTCTCCCACATCACTGTGTGTATTAGCATATTTTCATGCAGAAGCACTGCTCTTGTCTCACCGAAGACTGTATTGTGACTAAAGAACTGGATTTTTTCCATATTTTTTTCATTTTGCTGTAATCGGCCATTTTTAACGTAGAAGCTTCAAGTGGATAATTCTTGTGATAATTATTATTCTAGTGTTTTCCACACGAAGACTGGTTTAGTTCGTGTGCCCAGGTGTGCTCTGCAGAATTAGTTCTTTCTTCTAGAGCAAGTGTTTTATCTGCTCTGCTGTATCTTTAATAAACCTGAGAGAATAAAAGAATCAAAATAATTTCTAATTCTGTTTATAATTTAGTGTCTAATTAAGGTTTCTTAATACAATCACATTAATTCAATATGTGCTTGTGTCGTATGCCTTATTTCCCCCCCTTTTTACTATGTTCTTGGTCCCTCCATGGGCTGAGGCCTTGAAGGGGAAGTGTCATCAATGATTGATTGACTTCTTTGGTGTTACTCTTTGCTCTTGAGCTAGCAGTCTCCTCTGCAGTTGTCATTTCTCCTTCCCGGGATCAAGGACATCTTCTTTGTGATGAGCCCACACTGTGCAAACTCATTAAGCAGGAGAATTTTCATAGTTGTAACATATAACCAGAAAGTATTTCTGTAATTAGAGCTTAATACTTTGCAGGTTGTAATTATATTGGACTAATATGAGATCTAGCCAAAGCTGTTGATGTACATGAACTTTTGAGACAAACTAGGTCCATGCTTCAGATCTTCAATTACACTTTCTAATTCTGGAAATTATTTTCATCCTTTAACACAATACGTTAGAAGGACTAAGAAAACTGAAATCAATCCAGTGTGTACAAGTGATTATTTTATATCAATATATACATCACATCCTAAAATTAGAAAGAAATTACAAGTACAAATAATACCTTCCACAAAGAATTCATAATGTGAGTACGATCCTGCGAGCGAGGGTTGGGGTAGGCATACATAATAACCCAGCTGGACAGAGGTGTAAAACTGAAAATAAGTACTTTATTAATGGAAATCCTGAGTCCTGTTGTGTCACATGACCAGGAGCACAAGGTGAAAATTCATTTTGGTTTAATGAACACAGTCTTATTCAGGGCCTGTGGCTGATGGGGTCCTGAGGCTGTTGGCTGCCATACCCCAAACATTCTCTCTCTCTCTCTCTCTCTCTCTCTCTCTCTCTCAGGTCTGGCTCTAGCCAGACCTCAGGGCAAGGCTTACAAACCTCAAGTCAAAAGTGGCTTACCTCAGCCAAGTAACAGTCTTGAGACATAATTTGTAGAGGCATATGGTGGGGCTTCAGTTCTTTCTTCTCTGGGCCTCCTTAACCCCAGTCTAGCCCTACCATTATACTTTCTCTTTCCTGTACCTTCGACTCTACCTCTCCTGTTTCACTTTCTCTCTGGGTGGGACTAATGGGTTTAAGGTGACTCAGGTTCTCCGAGGACAAGCAGGCTGCTTGTTCTCACGACTGGGTGACGTCCGCGGCAGCCCCCACCAACCGGAAAAGCTTCGCGGGACGGTCGGCACGCAGGGCACGCCCACCGCGCATGCGCGGCCGTCTTCCCACCCGTGCGCGACCGCTCCCGCCAGTTCCTTTTTTTCCGCGTCTGGAGAGAGTCGTGCCTTTGCCGCTCTCTCTGTTTCAGCCGCCGGAAAGCCGATCGCGTTTACGCGGATCATTTTTTCTATTTAGTTTTTGTACACCGCGTCCTCCGGTTTTTCTTTCTTTAAAAAAAAAAAAAAAAAAACTGAACGTGTGGAGCACGCGCTCCCTTTTTCCCTCACTTCTAGCGGGGACGCCGCGTTGCGGCCTAGTGGCCGCACGGTCGTTTTCCTTTTTCGAGGTGTGATTTCCACCACCATCGACGACTTTAACTTCGCCGACGCGATTTTTCCGTCGATGTCCTCGAAGGTCCCGAGTGGATTTAAAAAGTGTGGTCGGTGCGGCCGGCCAATCTCGCAGACTGACACCCACGCTTGGTGCCTCCAGTGCCTCGGGCCGGAGCACAATCTCAAGTCGTGTCCCCTGTGTCTCGGACTCAGGTTGCGAGGCAAGTTCTGCGGGACCGTCTTTTTGGAACTTGCGCCGGCCCCTCGACGTCGACCTCGATGGCATCGGTATCGACGCCCGGTCCTTCGGTACCGATATCGATGCCCGAGACATCGGCACCGATGGCATCGACCCCAGGAGAACAGGTCCCGTCGGCCCGCCGGTCCTCCGGTGAGGGTAGAGGTGAGAGGCCGCGTGGGCAGTCGGCCCCGGTCACTCCCTCAGCCCGTGGCCCACGGGACCGAACCCTGTCTGACCCGGTTCCTCGTGACCGAGGGGGATCGTCCTCCTCCTCCTCCATACCTCCCGGCGCCGGTGACGTGCATCGCAAGAAGAATAAGAAGCGTCGTCACCGG
Source organism: Microcaecilia unicolor (assembly GCF_901765095.1). Taxonomy (NCBI): domain Eukaryota; kingdom Metazoa; phylum Chordata; class Amphibia; order Gymnophiona; family Siphonopidae; genus Microcaecilia; species Microcaecilia unicolor. Next base: position 157,776,904 of record NC_044035.1, read on the forward strand.
TCGCCCTCGATGCATCCGGACATCGGAGAGGAGGCGACGCCGAAGCGTCCATGTCGAGAGGAGAGGTCCCCGTCGGTTGTGGAGGTACCGACGCGACAGGGTCCCGGCACTTCGGTGCCGTCTCCTGGCCCCCACCAGATTCTGGCACCAACACCCCTACCGGCCCCACCGCCTTTCCCGGCAGCGGGCCTGGACGAGTGCCTCAGAGCCATCCTTCCAGGGATCCTGGAAGGGCTGATGTGCCAGGCTGTGCCGGCGCCGGGGGTGCTTGCGCCCTCGGCGCCGATGACTGTGGCGCCGGCGAGCTCTAGCCCGGCACCGGGGCCGTCGACACCGCCGCCGCTTGCGGCGCCGGTCTCGACCGCCACGCAGGTGGAATCCCCGTCGACGTCGATGGAGGGAGCTTCGTCCCCGCCGGCGCGGGAGTCCACCGCTCGACGACACCGAGGCCTCGGTGCCTCGACGTCGAGCCGGGCCCGGTTCAGGACTCAGCTACATGAGCTTATGTCCGATACCGAGGATGAGGCCTCATGGGGGGAAGAGGAGGACCCTAGATATTTCTCCTCAGAGGAGTCTACGGGCATTCCCTCGGACCCCACGCCTTCACCGGAGAGGAAGCTCTCACCTCCTGAGAGTCTCTCCTTTGCCTCCTTTGTGCGGGATATGTCTATCAGCATTCCCTTCCCCGTGGTCTCTGTGGAAGAGCCGAGAGCCGAGATGCTCGAGGTCCTCGACTATCCATCACCACCTAGAGAGTCCTCCACGGTACCGCTGCACAATGTCCTCAAGGAGACACTGCTTCGGAACTGGATGCGACCGTTAACTAATCCCACCATTCCCAAGAAAGCAGAGTCCCAGTACAGGATCCACTCTGACCCAGAGTTAATGCGGCCACAATTGCCCCATGACTCGGCGGTCGTGGATTCTGCTCTCAAGAGGGCACGGAGTTCGAGGGATACCGCCTCGGCGCCCCCGGGGCGGGAGTCTCGCACTCTGGACTCGTTTGGGAGGAAGGCCTACCAATCCTCCATGCTCGTGACCCGCATCCAGTCATACCAGCTCTATATGAGCATCCACATGCGGAACAATGTGAAGCAACTGGCGGACCTGGTCGATAAGCTCCCGCCGGAGCAGTCCAGGCCTTATCAGGAGGTGGTCAGGCAGCTGAAGGCGTGCAGAAAGTTCCGGTCCAGGGGTATCTATGACACCTGTGACGTGGCATCTCGTGCTGCGGCCCAAGGTATAGTGATGCGCAGGCTCTCATGGCTGCGTGCCTCTGACCTGGACAACCGCACCCAGCAGAGACTGGCCGACGTCCCTTGCCAGGGGGATAACATTTTTGGTGAGAAGGTCGAGCAGCTGGTGGACCAACTGCATCAGCGGGAAACCGCCCTCGACAAGCTCTCCCACCGGGCGCCTTCAGCATCCACCTCAGCAGGTGGACGTTTTTCCCGGGCCCGGCAGGCTGCACCCTATTCTTTTGCAAGGCGTAGGTACAACCAGCCGGCCCGAAGGCCTCGTCAGGCACAGGGACAGACCCAGCGCGCTCGTTCTCGTCAACAGCGTGCGCCTAAGCAGCCCCCTGCGCCTCCACAGCAAAAGCCGGGGACGGGCTTTTGACTGGATCCACGGGAACATAGCCGCCCTCAAAGTGTCCGTACCGGACGATCTGCCGGTCGGGGGGAGGTTAAAATTTTTTCACCAAAGGTGGCCTCTCATAACCTCCGACCAGTGGGTTCTCCAAATAGTGCAGTGCGGATACGCCCTGAATTTGGCCTCCCTGCCACCAAATTGTCCTCCGGGAGCTCAATCTTCAGCTCCCATCACAAGCAGGTACTTGCAGAGGAACTCTCCGCCCTTCTCAGCGCCAATGCGGTCGAGCCCGTACCACCCGGGCAGGAAGGGCAGGGATTCTATTCCAGGTACTTCCTTGTGGAAAAGAAAACAGGGGGGATGCGTCCCATCCTAGACCTGAGAGGCCTGAACAAATTCCTGGTCAAAGAAAAGTTCAGGATGCTTTCCTTGGGCACCCTTCTGCCAATGATTCAGAAAAACGATTGGCTATGTTCCCTGGATTTAAAGGACGCATATACTCACATCCCGATACTGCCAGCTCACAGACAGTATCTCAGATTCCGCCTGGGCGCACGGCACTTTCAGTATTGTGTGCTGCCCTTTGGGCTCGCCTCTGCCCCACGAGTGTTTACAAAGTGCCTCGTGGTGGTAGCGGCGTACCTTCGCAAGCTGGGAGTGCACGTGTTCCCATATCTCGACGATTGGCTGGTCAAGAACACCTCGGAGGCAGGAGCCCTACGGTCCATGAAGTGCACTACTCAACTCCTGGAGCTGCTGGGGTTTGTGATAAATTACCCAAAGTCCCATCTCCAGCCAACTCAGTCTCTGGAATTCATAGGAGCTCTGCTGAATACCCAGACGGCTCAGGCCTTCCTTCCCGAAGTGAGGGCCAACAATCTCCTGTCCCTGGCTTCCCAGACCAGAGCGTCTCAGCAGGTCACAGCTCGGCAGATGTTGAGACTTCTGGGTCATATGGCCTCCACAGTTCATGTGACTCCCATGGCTCGTCTTCACATGAGATCTGCTCAATGGACCCTAGCTTCCCAGTGGTTTCAGGCCACTGGGAATCTAGAAGATGTCATCCGCCTCTCCACCAGTTGCCGCACTTCACTGCTCTGGTGGACCATCCGGACCAATTTGACCCTGGGACGTCCATTCCAAATTCCGCAGCCCACGAAAGTGCTGACGACGGATGCATCTCGCCTGGGGTGGGGAGCTCATGTCGATGGGCTTCACACCCAGGGTCTGTGGTCCCTCCAGGAAAAGGATCTGCAGATCAACCTCCTGGAGCTCCGAGCGATCTGGAACGCACTGAAGGCTTTCAGAGATCGGCTGTCCTGCCAAATTATCCAAATTCGGACAGACAATCAGGTTGCAATGTATTACACCAACAAGCAGGGGGGCACCGGATCTCGCCCCTTGTGTCAGGAAGCCATGGGCATGTGGCGCTGGGCTTGCCAGTTCGGCATGCTCCTTCAAACCACGTACCTGGCAGGTGTAAACAACAGTCTGGCCGACAGACTGAGCAGAGTCATGCAACCGCACGAGTGGTCGCTCCATTCCAGAGTGGTACGCAAGATCTTCCGAGAGTGGGGCACCCCCTCGGTGGACCTTTTCGCCTCTCAGACCAACCACAAGCTGCCTCTGTTCTGTTCCAGACTTCGGGCACACGGCAGACTGGCGTCGGATGCCTTTCTCCTCCATTGGGGGACCGGCCTCCTGTATGCTTATCCTCCCATACCTTTGGTGGGGAAGACCTTACTGAAGCTCAAGCAAGACCACGGCACCATGATTCTGATCGCGCCCTTTTGGCCCCGTCAGATCTGGTTCCCTCTCCTTCTGGAATTGTCCTCAGAAGAACCGTGGAGATTGGAGTGTTTTCCGACTCTCATCTCGCAGAACGACGGAGCGTTGCTGCACCCCAACCTTCAGTCCCTGGCTCTCACAGCCTGGATGTTGAGGGCGTAGACTTCACTGCGTTGGGTCTGTCTGAGGGTGTCTCCCGTGTCTTGCTTGCCTCTAGGAAGGATTCCACTAAAAAGAGTTACTTTTTCAAGTGGAGGAGGTTTGTCGTTTGGTGTGAGAGCAAGGCCCTAGAACCTCGTTCTTGCCCTGCACAGAACCTGCTTGAATACCTTCTGCACTTATCGGAGTCTGGCCTCAAGACCAACTCAGTAAGGAATCACCTTAGTGCGATTAGTGCTTACCATTATCGTGTGGAAGGTAAAGCCATCTCTGCAGAGCCTTTAGTCATTCGATTCATGAGAGGCTTGCTTTTGTCAAAGCCCCCTATCAAGCCTCCTACAGTGTCATGGGATCTCAACGTCGTCCTCACCCAGCTGATGAAACCTCCTTTTGAGCCACTGAATACCTGCCATCTGAAGTATTTGACCTGGAAGGTCATTTTCTTGGTGGCAGTTACTTCAGCTCGTAGGGTCAGTGAGCTTCAAGCCCTAGTAGCTCATGCTCCATATACCAAATTTCATCACAACAGAGTAGTGCTCCGCACCCACCCAAAGTTCCTGCCGAAGGTGGTGTCGGAGTTCCATCTTAACCAGTCAATTGTCTTGCCAACATTCTTCCCCAGGCCGCATACCCGCCCTGCTGAACGTCAGTTGCACACATTGGACTGCAAGAGAGCATTGGCCTTCTACTTGGAGCGGACACAGCCCCACAGACAGTCCGCCCAATTGTTTATTTCTTTCGACCCTAACAGGCTAGGGGTCGCTGTCGGGAAACGCACCATCTCTAATTGGCTAGCAGATTGCATTTCCTTCACTTACGCCCAGGCTGGGCTGGCTCTTGAGGGTCGTGTCACGGCTCATAGTGTTAGAGCCATGGCAGCGTCAGTGGCCCACTTGAAGTCAGCCACTATTGAAGAGATTTGCAAGGCTGCGACGTGGTCATCTGTCCACACATTCACATCTCATTACTGCCTCCAGCAGGATACCCGACGCGACAGTCGGTTCGGGCAGTCGGTGCTGCAGAATCTGTTTGGGGTGTAAATCCAACTCCACCCTCCAGGACCCGCATTTATTCTGGTCAGGCTGCACTCTCAGTTAGTTGTTCTTCGTAGGTCAATTTCTGTTGTATCCTCGCCGTTGCGAGGTTCAATTGACCTGGGTTCTTGTTTTGAGTGAGCCTGAGAGCTAGGGATACCCCAGTCGTGAGAACAAGCAGCCTGCTTGTCCTCGGAGAAAGTGAATGATACATACCTGTAGCAGGTGTTCTCCGAGGACAGCAGGCTGATTGTTCTCACCTACCCTCCCTCCTCCCCTTTGGAGTTGCGTTTTCTTCATTTTTGCTAGTCATTCAACTGGCGGGAGCGGTTGCGCACGGGCGGGAAGACGGCCGCGCATGCGCGGTGGGCGTGCCCTGCGTGCCGACCGTCCCGCGAAGCTTTTCTTGTTGGTGGGGGCTGCCGCGGACGTCACCCAGTCGTGAGAACAATCAGCCTGCTGTCCTCGGAGAACACCTGCTACAGGTATGTATCATTCACTCTATCTGAGGGATTATCCTTAAGGGTGAGGGGCAGTATTCAGTATACCACATCACAGTGAGGCACAGGGATATGGTTTGCCCTAGATCATTGTGAGTGGCAGTGGAAGAGGCTGGACTTGATCTTCAGTGTCCTAATTTCCAGGATTGGGTTGTGAATATAAGAAAAAGTAGTACCAACTGAGGTGTCACTGCTGCCCTCCTGATGCTACAGCTTCAATATGCAATGCAGTAGAAATCTAGGGGCCTTGATACTTGAGTCAGCTTTCCTGATGACCAATGTTCATGGCTAGGTGACCAAATAACAAAGTTTAAGAAGAATTATGGTTGCTTTGGTACTTGGAGCTGCTAACTCTGCAAGTTAGCTTGCCTTATGTGTTTGCTCTTCTGGAGTTATAAACTTTTACCCTAACAGTAGATATCAGCTTAACATTATAGTCCAGGGCTTTCTATTTGAGTGAGATCTCAAAACTGTTACCTTTAGTACAAGGTTTGTATATAGATCTTATTCCCATGTGTGATCTGCTGCTTTTTCCAGTCTCTGTAGAAACACCAGCTAGTCAGGTTTTCAGGATATCCACAATGAATATGCATGATATAGATTTACATACACTGTCTCTGTAACATGCAAATTTAACTCATCTATGTTCAATGCACATGTTTTCAAAAATCTGACTGGCTGATTCTTCATCAGGGCTGGATTTGTGATCCACTATATTAAATTCCATCATAATAGAATGGTGTCCACGTTTCTGCTTAAAGTTGTTGCAACCTTTCATGCTAATCAGTCAGTATCTTTACCAACGTTTTTCCTTAGGGCTCATGCCTGTGAGGCTTTAGCAACTTTTCAAATATGGTTTGAAGTGAACTGTTCCCTTCATTGTGGAATGGATTGAAGCCCATAGAAAGTCTACTTAGCTTTTTGGTTTTTTTTGTGATGGCAGAAACTAATTGCAGAATTTCTACTTTGGTAGCACCTTCATCTCATTTTGTTACACTGAATCTGGGCTGGCCTTAGAGTGGCATGTCGAGGCCTACCATGTTAGCTCCATGGTAATGTTGGTTGCCGGTCTAAGGTCTGTCACTCTTGAGTAGATATGCAGCATTCAGGAGACCACAACGCTGACTTAGGGTATCATTCATATCATACTATTGTCTGGACATGACGTACTGTGAGAATAGTATATTTGAACTATTCCATCTGTCTTCCATGGCCTTTTTAAGTAGACTAGTTGAACTGCCTCTCTTTAAAGACTTTGTTATGGTTTTAAGTTATAAAAAGGATAAAAGAATTCACAATATACAATATTTCTGCCTACTGATGATGTTTGTCTTTTTCCTCTTTTTCTTGTTGAGGCATCCTTAAGCAAGGGAGTCCCGCTTGTATGACATGGTGAATGTGCTTATTTTTAGATAGTGCAAAATCTGATTACTGATAACAGGTACTCTCTGAAGAGAACATCTTGCCAGCCACACAAAACTCCCATCTTCCTTTCCAAAGTATTTTTTTTCCTTATATATCTTGGCCAAATGGAAACTTAGGGGGAACTGTTGGGCCACCACAGTCTTGTTCAGAAAGCTCTGGAATTAGGTTTATTTTATTTATTTACAAAGGCTGGACAGATGTGGATGAATTGGAGTGGGACTTGGATGACAATTTCAGTAGGTGGAGAACAAGACCAATGCCAGGCAGACTTCTACGCTCTGTGCCTTGAAAATGGCAAGGATAAATCAAGATCAAGTATGCATATGTAGTATCACATCATCCCTTATGCTATGAGTTTATCTTGTTGGGCAAACTGAATGGACTGTACAGGTCTTTATCTGCCATAATCTATTGTGTTACTATATTATTGTATACCGCCAGTTGCACCAAGGTTTACAAATGAAACAAAATCAGAGAGGTAGAAGATGAGAAGAATGGTAAAGGAAAGGTAGAAGACTATAGAGAAGGATAGAAACAAGACTGGCACTAGGGAGGGACCCAGGAAGCGAAGGATCATACGGTAAGTGTTCCAGAATAGCCAGGTTTTCTTCTGCTTTTTAAAGTTGGGGAGTGATGGTTCAAGTCTAATTAATCTCCAATGGTAGGGAGTTTGATAAGTGTGGACCAGAATATCCAAAAAGCAATGTAATGGGTCTTGTCACTTGCACCACATTTTCTAATGCTGCCTTCAGAAAACAGCTGTTAGAAGGAAGCAACTTAGCCTTCCTTGGCCACACTATATTAGCAGAGTTACAAATCATTGAAATGCAAAATGAGCTTGGCAGGACCATATAGCAGCTAGTAATATTCATCCAGCATTATTGTGACATTTTATTTTACAGTCATTTTGCTCCTCTGCTTTTCTCTGAGTGTTTTAAGCTGCTATGTTCAGAATCATGTTACAATACGCATCACTCAGAACAAGAACCAAATTATTTGTGATGACATAGGCCATGCGGGGTAATTGTTAATAGATTATTTTATCACCTTGTGTGAACATGGTTGCTCCCAAGGATTCAGTGGAAGCATCACAAAATTTTATTTCAGCTGCTTAAAAGCGAATGGGTTTAGCTTTAGCAGTGGGGTTTGTTCTTTTTAACACCAGCTGCCGTGGGTCAGCATAATCTGGGATATTCATCACTGGAATCCAGATAGTTAATTAAAAATTCTTTTATTTTGCACAGTTACTGATTGTGAACCATTCTGTGTGGTATACTAAACTGTACTGTACTTTACACATCTAGGAGAGAATAAACAGTGTTGAAACTTAGGCGCCGAAAAAATTTAGCACTAAGCACTATTCTGTAAAGGGCGTACACCTTACATAGAATAGCACTTAGGCGCGGATCCCACGCCTAACTTTTGGGCGCTGGACTTATGTCTGCTGAAACCAGGTGTAAATGCTGGTGCCCACATTGGACACGCTTAGAACAAATTCTGTAATTCTGCGTGCAACTTTTTGGAATGCACTCAACACATCTCTGGCCACACCTCCTTCTCAGATACACACTAGAAAAATTGGGCACTGATCCTTATAGATTAAGCACAGCCAGATTAATGTGCAACTAATCAAAGCCAGTTAACTGGTAATTGCTTGTTGGCACCCAGTTATTGCTAGTTAAGAGCTTGTTAATCAATTAAGTTGCATGCTCATCTTGGGCATGCAACCAAATTTTGGCATGCAATTTTGGGTACGATATATAGAATGCGGGGGATAGTGCAATTTAGTGGCTGGTGCCAAATATCCAGGTACTGCACTCAGTGTGGCAGTTATCCAGATAGTAGTGATATTGAGCGATGCTATTTGGATAACTATCTGTATAACTTAGGACATCCTTTTTTTGTGCATAGTTATCAAGAGAGCAGTGCTGAATATCTCCGCTGTCCAAGTAATTGCCAACTCTGCCCCAGCCCTGTCTGTACAGTTGCAGAGATGGTCTATAATGATTTTCAGCTGCACTGTCCAGATAGTACCATTAAATACTGTGCTCAGCAGTGTTTATCTGATTTGAATATTGAGCTGAATGGGCCTAGTTCAGAACATCACTGAGGTCTTGATGCTCAAAAGTAAACGTGAGCGCTAGAGGCCATTAGCACCATACTAGTGCCTGGAGCGCAGGAACAAACGAGCGTGCAGACAAACAACGCAAGTAGCATGCTCATGTTAATATGGTTATTTTGTATTCCTTCCCACTGCTCAGAAAAGAGCGCCCGAAGCACAACTGCCTTACCACTGCAAAAAATAATGCCAGGTCGGAGCAGGTGTTAGGCTGTTGGAAGAGAGGATTTCTCATGATTCTTATCTTCTCTCATGATTCTTTCTGCAAAATCTGCCGGTTTTGTTTGCTTTTGGAAGCAGAAGGAAGCTTGTGCAAACCCTTAAGCGCTGGCCGTGAGAAACAGCAGACCCAGGCGAAAACACACATTGGTGTCTGTTTCCTATGTCTAAATCCAAGCTAAATAACATTTTATAACGCTTATATTTAGATTAGTCTGCAGAAATCAGACACCAATGTGTGCTTCGTGTTCGGGTTTTGCCAGGTGCAAGCACACAGGAGCCAAGCTTACCGCAGAACTCTTCTGCGCATGTGCCAAGCACAGTCCTCCCGCACCAAAGCACTATCCTCTCGCCAAACTCCCTAATGCTCAGTGCTATGAGCACGCCTGTATTTGCATCTCATTAGCATTGAGCATTAGGGCATTGTTCTTCTGCACTGTTCAGGTGGTATTTTACGGTGCTATTCGGAGCAGCGCCAGAATTTTGAGCATCAGGGCCTTGTCTCCTGCTCAGAATAGAGAGTTGTCTGATTAGCTGGCTTTTTCAAGTGCTTTTAGGGCCAGATACACTAAACTTAACGAGCAAGTAGTAAACCCTGGCATGCACTAAACAGTTTTTTCCGACGACGGTAGCAGCTAACGAAAACGGAATGCAGATGAGCAAATCGTGTAGAAACCCTATTGTAATGAGATACACTAACCTTTTCCGATTGCCAGCTAAACACGCTGTGATTGGCTCAGAGACTTCCAGGTCTCTCAGCTGAGTGAAGCACGGCCAGAAAGGGCGTTTTTATTATTCCGGGGTTGAATGATGTCCAAAAAAGAGCCTGCAGCATCGAAGCCTGTTTGATTTTTTTTTTAATGAAGCTTCGCTTCAAAAAAAAAAAATGTCCATTTTGGGCGGCCTCCCCCCACCCCCCCCCCCCCCCCCCCGCAATAATAAAAACATCCTTTTTGGCCGTGCTTCACTCAGCTGAGAGACCTGGAAGTAAGGGAGGGACATCCAAGTAAGTAGAGTTTTGGCCGAGTGGTTAGAGCACTGCTCTTGTAATCCAGAGGTGGCGGGTTCAAATCCCACTAATAGTTTTGTTAAAAAAAAAAAAAAAAGGACGAGCATTTATCAAAACAGCATAACAAAATATAGCACTCCAGAACAAGTAAGTAATAGCTTAACTGATCAGCTCCAGGTCTCTCTCAGCCAATCCCAGCGCGTTTAGCTGTTACCAGTATCAGCTAAATGCGCTGTGATTGGCTGAGAGAGACCTGGAGGGAGGGACGTCCAAAAAGTTTTGATTTGTGTCCTCTCACGTCCTGATCCTGGGGGTGCAAGCTGAAAACTGCTTAAGCGTCGCTTGCCTTTGTGCCAGGCTGAAAGAAAATAAAAGGCAGCTTTTCTGGGCTGGAAGGCTCCTCCGTATTGTCAGGTTAGTTTTTATTCTCTTGCCTCTGAACTGTACATTAGCTTGTAGCCTGTAAAAAGAACGTCTTTTTAGAGGGAGTTTTTTTTTATAGTGAAGGACGTCCATAAAGGACGTCCTTGGCATGCGCAGAGCAGCCAGCATAACGCTTGGCTGCTCTGCGCATGCTCCACCGGCCGATTGGCCGACTGTTTAATGATGGAATAGAGAATGCAAGTGAGCTACAACGAGTAGCTCATTTGCATTCCTATTCCTTGATGCGTGCCCGTTCCTTACTGAGGCCCAGATGCATGAAAGACATTGGTAATTCCCGTTCCCTACCGATTCCATAGCGAATCGGTAGGGAACGGGAATGCATCAATGATAGGGAATGCAAATGAGCTACTCGTTGTAGCTCACTTGCATTCTCTAGTCCTTCGGTACCTGAGTCGGAGAATCAGGACGTCCCTTTAGATTAGGCTCCTCTTCCTGGTCTCTTCAGCCAATCAAAGCGGGCTTAGCTGGCTGTTGTCAGCGAAACGCGCTCTGATTGGCTGAAGAGACCAGGAAGAGGAGCCTAATCTAAAGGGACGTCCCGATTCTCCGGCAACCAGGAAAATAGAAAAATTTCGCTGTGGAGGGGTAAGTGGCGCGGCGAAGACTCTCAAGAAGGGGGAAAAAAAACACGAGCGCCGGCAGAACAAAAAACTGCAAAAAAAAAAAAAAAAAGACGTCTCTCAGAAGCGCTGGGAGAGTACGTCCTTAAAGGACGCCCCTCACATGCGCTCCCTGCTTTTTTTTTTTTTCTTTTTAACCTTTTTTGGGGGCCCTTTTCCTTTCCGATTCCCTCACAGGAGCCCTAACAAGAGGTCAGACATCTCGTTAGGGTTCCTACGGTAAGGGAATCGGAAAAACGGTAGCGCATCTGATTATAATGGGCTGCAACGGTACTGCAGCTCATTATAATAGCTTTTCAAACATTTGCATTCCGTTTTCGTTGCCTGCTACCGTGGCAGGGAAAATGCCCTTAGTGCATGCCCGGGGTGAACTACTTGCATTTTAAACTGGCTGGAACCAGTTTAAAACGCAAGTTGTGGGCTTGTTAGGTTTTGTGCATCTGGGCCTGATTCGCTAAGGGAATCGGTAAGGGAAGGGCTCTAATGATTGATTAGTGCATCTAGCCCTTAGGCAGGATTTTGGCATCCACACCAGACGTGTGAATCTGCTGTTAAGTCTTTAATTGTTAGAGGATATCACTGCTTTACAACACCACGGAATGTATAAAGCTTACAGCCCTAAAATCTGATCAGATGCTGAAATGCGATGATGCAAATGTTCTTTTCCTTAAGGTACAAGACAAAAAGTTAGGTTGAAGAAATTCTTGGAAACAGGTTCTGGCTGCATTCCTGTTTGTTTTTATCACCATCTGCCTAGTACAGTTCTGAAGCTTTGTAGGTAGGGAACCTAATATACTGAGCACCAGTATGTTTGCTGTGCTCGTGCATGTAAGTTTGATAACACATGTTGATTATTTTTGTTGTCATTAATGAATGTGTATTGTATATTTATATGTGGGATTGTTAACCACTACTCTTTTCCTCTGGTTTCTTTAACTCCTTCTCTAGCTGCTGCCTTGCACTGTACAACATAAGCTCTCTCTTCAGCAAGTTTATGTGTGTCTCGTTGATAATGGTTTCATTTATAATTCTGATCTGTATTTCAGTGTTGCATAGTACTGTAGTTTATAAAATCAATGGTTTTCTTAATTTTCTTTTCAAAGGTTTTTTAGGATTTATTTTTTGTGTGTTAACCCCATTTTGTCCCTTCTTTCTAACCTTTCCCCCTCTCATCAGGATTTCTGGCAGGTACTGACAAAGTTTGCATGTGCTTTTCAGCCAGTTTGTGCACTCAACTCATATGGATTTGCATTCTCTTCATAAAAAGGGACAGTAGCTACTTATTCCTCTTCCATCTTGAAAGGACTTCCTCCCTCCGCCGCTTTCTGACCACCAGTTGACAGCACTGTTGATCAGTTACTGTCTTGGAACTGCTGAAAGCAAGCCCCGCTCCTCCCTGTTTTGGACCTTTTCAGTTCCCTGAGTATTAGTGGTACGAGCTCATAAGCTGCAATCTCAATAAATTTAAAGGCATGATAATTGTCTGAGGCAACACACCATGATATTTCATGAGCTTACCAGTTATGAATTGTCTCAACCCAGGTCATTAAATGTCTGTCAGTAATAGCAATAATAATGTGATTAATATTCTTTGTTGGAAATGCCATGTGAAAGGGCAATCTGGCTTTGCTTTAAAAAATATATTATATTTAAGTGCTCATTTACAAAGCACATACACTTACAAAGTTACATAGTAACACAGTATTTCCCATTTTGTTCTCCTCTCGGGAGAAATATGCTACCTTCATGTTGTGGGTGGTAATAGAGTTCAGAGGGGCCTTCATCACTCACCTTAGCAGTGTTGTAAAACTGACCATTTAAAACCCCCAAACCAACAAAGAAGAATTACTATCTGTCCCCCCTCCCCACCCTGAATCCTCAGTCTCTGCCCTCAGTCACTTATGGAGAATCTGGTGTATAATATAGTAATTCCCCATCTTTCCATTTTGTAAAGCCTTAAGTTTTTATAGAGGCGGCAGTACTGGGTAAATTTTGTTTTCTATATATGAGATGTTAAGCTTAATAATGTGGACAGTGTAGAAATTTTGCAGAATTCCAGCTGATGAGGGAGAAGTAGAGACTGTCCCTTTTCTTGCTGTCTTCACATGCATGGGGGTCTTGGGCACTGTGCCTTAGTTTTTGTTTTCTTTTCTTTTGTCTTGATGTTATGGATTGCTTACATTGCATTTCAGGGGCAGCTTTGTCTACTGGTGATATATACTGAACTACTAGTAAATTTCCCTTTCCAGTCTTACAGGACCTCTCGGATTTAGTCCTCCTTCACCCTTGAGCTCCATAAATGTGATTCTAGTCCTTTATTTTATTTTATTTTTTAAATCATTAGAAAAGGCAGCTATTTACATATGCATATACATACCTATACACACACACAAGGGTGAATACTTGTGCAGCTGAAACGTCTAGAACAAATTATGGAAGGAACAAAGAAATAGTACAGGACAGAAAATGAGAGAGTTGAAGTACTAAGAGGCCTTTTACTAAAGTGCGATAAAATCTGGGATTAGCGCATTCTAACATGGGACTTTCTCGCACACTAAGCCCAGATTTAATGTGGCAGTTTGTAGGGAATTTCTTTTATTTTGCAGGGTGTTCACTGATGTTGTCATTAGCACATAGTACCCTCAAAAAATTAACGCAGGAGCACTTACCACCTCCTATTTAGGAAGTGCTAAGTGGTTCTGCATTACCCAGTTAGCATGTGCTATTCATAACACACTAGCTGGATAACACGAGAACATCCATGCTCCATCCATGACACGCCCCTTCCTAAAAATATTCCCCAAAACTAGGTAACACATGGGATACTGTGCGCTAACGTGCAAAATACTACAAAATGCTTTAATACATTTTGCAGTAGCCTGTTGGCTTGCACTAACCGTGCATTAAGGACTTGATGTCCTTTAGTAAAACGGCCCCTAGGAGTATTGCATACCCCACTAAAATGTACAAAAGCCAAAAAAAGAGATTCATTTTTGGAATCTTCACAGTTTTTCTCGATTTTTGGATTTTTTTTTTTGTTTTTTTTTTTTATTCACAAATTTGTTTGAAAAAATAAATTTTGATATGTATTAGAAATTTTTAATGTGTGCAGATCAATTGTGCATGCATTAAGTCATAGATTGATTCATGTTAAGTCAGTATTACACACTAAATATTTTAAGGTGCATTAATGAACCAAATATATGCCAGTGAATGCATGTTCCTGAGCTTAAGTAACTGCTAATTATTACTTATAGGCTAACTAGGCAAGTGATGATTCAGACTTGATAAGCATTGTATTTCAGTAGCTGAAATAGCATTTACAAAAGAAATGTAAAGTTTCATCTTCTTATTTAGAGTATTCTGTTTCATATGAATTTCTCACACCCAGAGGTTGGTGAGCAAATGTTAAAATTGCCTCCTGAAAATTACTAGCTGGTCATAGGCCTCATGAGGCTGGACTGTCTCCCTTTTAAGCTCATCCAGAAGTTTTCAGTAAGTGCAATTCTGTTTCTGTTCACAAGGAAAGCAAGGGCAGAAGGACTGTGTGTTGCTTGGCTTGATAGTATAAAGCAGCCTCCAGGTGATCAGCCTCTTATTTCCAAGTAGCCCAAACCTCTGCTTTGTTAATAAGACACTCTATATGCTAAACTAGAGGTTCTCACGAAGGGATAGAATATACAGCTTCAGAAGTTGCTGCACTGGAGGCTAATTATGATGCCATCACAAAGAGTCTGAAAACCTGGATCTTAGGTAGTCTATTATGGTGCCAGTTTGACGTCTATATTTTGATTAACTTTTTTGGTGATTACTGTTTCCGTTTTTATCTATGTTTTGTACCCACCATCCTGTTATGACTTGATCTGGAAGGGTGGTGTATAAGTTATCAAATTAAATTTTAATTTAACAATATTAGAGCTAGTGTCGCATCTGATTGGCTCAAAAATGCATGTCTTATGTCATTAAGCGGAACTGAACCATTTGGATCTGATCAGTAGAAAACAATGTATGCCATTCTTCCAAACACTTGCAACTTTTAATGTTGCATGACATTTCCAGAAAAGCATCTTAAATGCTTTGAAAAATTAAAAACTAAGAAATACATGTTTTAATTACAATGGTATGAACATTGTTACTTTCCATATGCACTTTTGCAGCATTTTATAGTACACACAAAGGATATGATTTTGTTATTTAAAATTTTTGTTTTATTGCGATTATGTATCTTTTGTATTATAATAATAATACAAGAAAATACCATAAGACTTTCAGTATTATATCACATTGGCCCAATTATATATAAGGTCACTGTCTCTGAAACCAAATGTAGAAAAATGTGAATATTTTTTTCACTGCCTTTAATTCTTTTTTTCTTTGTGCTTTATTACCTTTCTCCATTCCTTTACCATTTTAATTCCCTCATTGCCATCTTCCTGTCCAAATTCTCATGTGATTCTTTTTCATTTCTCCCTCTTGTTCACCAGTCAACTTTGCCCTCTCTCTTGGTCCTCTGCCTTAGTTCCCATAGGACTACTGTTGCTACTTCACCCTGTTAGGACTGCTTCCACTAGTCCCAGACCTGCTTCTCCTTAAGTATGAGATGAGAGTAGCTCTGTAAGTCCATTTCAGAAGCACCCACCTTTTGTCTTTGAAGTACATACATATGCACTATGTATGTCCTCCCTCTTCCCTATTTCGCACCTAACTCAAGGCCCACCAGTGATATGCTTGCCATACAGTTACCACAGACAATGATTTAATGGTATAAAAATCAAGGCTAAAAATGTATTACAATGCTTACAACAAAAACACCAAATGTGCCCAAGCTAGACACATCATCTGCTTCCTGCTATGAAACCAGCTGGGCCCTCTGCTTTGATCAAGTCCCATCAGTTGGCCTTTCCATGAATGCATTTTTTCGTTGGAGATGGTGCTGCCTTCTCCTTCACAGTCCTGTGCTACAAACCCTTAATGATAGTCTCTCCTACGAAACCAGTTTCAAAAATGCCTAGGATGGGCCTAGGCTGAAACTGCTAGTTGGAAATTCTCAGTGGTGTTTTGGGATAATGATTATATAATCCAATCATGATATTCTGAAATCTTGCATGGAGCTCAAGGTGGGTCATGTTGGGACTGGAAAGGGCATAACACAGTACACACTAAACAAAGTGAATTCTCTTCTCTTACGCAGTCACTGTCCAACACCAGTTGCAGGATTTGAACACACATTACCAGTCTGAATTAAAAACTCACTTGTCTTCTACAGTAAAACTTTTGAGGGCCCATGCTAATCGCGTTTGTTTAGAAAAATGTTCCAGTTGTGTATTAGAAGCATTAGGCAAACACTATGGTGAAGTTGTGGCTTAGATACACTGCCTCAAGCAGCAGTGTCAGAACCTGCCCCCTGAATTCCCAGTTGTAGCCCTTCTCCTAGGCCAGATCAAGCATGGTCTCGATCACCTCCTGCAAAGTATTGTTAGAGATTATTGTCCACATTGAGCAAGTGGATTTCATCCTTTCTGAAGGGACAGTCTGCTGTCATCTCTCATATATTATCTGTACCCTGCCTCAATGTATTAACCAGAGGCCTTTCTGCTGATTCACTGTATCAGAATATTATCACTGTATAAGTAAGAAGTCTGCCCACAAACACTTTGTGCCCTAGAACATTGGCCACAGAGTAAAGAGGTTCTATGCCTAATTTCTTCTTTATTTCCCCTGAAAAATTTTACAATGTTTCCATAGTCCTGATTACCTCAGTAGGACACCATACAATTTTGGGTCATTTTTGTCAACAATACTAGCAAATCTGAAAAATGAACTGATCAAAGCGTTAATATACCTGGTCCCCTTCTCTCCTTTTCTGTAGTTTCTGTCATACCTTTCTTGCCCTGACCCACTTTTAACCAGTCTTCTGGTAAAAGCATTCACACATTTGTGGTTATCTTCTTCCTTAGTGGTCACACATTTTAATGTATGGCATTACTTATGGCAGGGACCCCTCACTGTCTCCCTTAGTCAGAAACAGTGTCTGAATCCAAACTGTGAGGAGGCAGTCTAAGGGCTTGTTTGCCTGAGCTCTGTACCCCAGATCTGTTGCTGATCTTAGGTTTCCTGCATCTTTCTTCTTCATGTTCCTTTCCCTGGAGGATCGTTATCACAGCTAATAAATTATCTGCGTCCAAGATTCCCCAAACAGAACTATCTGCACACAGACGGCTCAGCACTCGGTCTAGGGGGCGGGAACCTTGGATTAGAGCCTATACAGTTCTTCCGAAAGAAAGGAATGCGACTGGAAAAGCAAGCTGGAATATATATATTATCTTTATTATAGTATAATAGATAAGAAAATATAGATGAAGTATGTAAAATATATAGAACTCTGGCAAAGCTTTGGCTGAATACAAAATTACTGGCTGATACAAATTATACTCATACATCACACTACTAAACACTAGTTCTTACTGGTTACCAGATAAAATTACACCACTGATAAGTCACACTATGTTACGAGGTAGTACAGTTATTAGCATCTATCTCCTGATCACGGTATGACTACCCCAGTCCTTTGCTCTGGTAATTACCACTAACTAGCCCCAGACTAATAGGAAATAAATCACCGTGTTGCTCACCAGGCTGACCTCAGGGCCGTCTCTCGGGAGCTGGTACAGGATACTCCCCACAGACTCAAGCTGAATTCACAGGGAGTCTCAGTCAGAGCTGGAAGGGAACTCTGCAGCAGACAAGGAGGGCACAGTTCACTCAGTGCAGGTACAGCTGAACCACGATACTTTCCTCCAGATACACAGTTCATCAGTTGGTGGACCGTATTAGGTCTCACTGGTCTTCTTTCCACCTCCACCTTCTTCCAAGGTTTCCGACTAACTCTTTCTTGTTCCCGCTCTTCCCAGTACCTCTTAGTCCGGTGGCTGCAGGAACCAATCTGGATCTTCCTCGGCTCACTGCATGGCAAGAAGGGTCCGTTGTTCTTGACCTTCAAGTTGTTACATTTTGGTATGTATTTCTGTTTCTCACCCGCCTTGCTGGAGCCGGCCTCTCAGGGAGATAAGGGGGCCTGGTTTGCCCACAGCATGTCCTTGGTGTTCAGCTTCTGCTGTAATTTTCCACAAGCTGCAAAGCTGTTTCTTGCTGACACAGAGATGTGCGGGTCAGGGGTGGATGCAGCCATCTTGTTGAAACAGGACGTCATAGGCTTGTATAGGCCAAGACCAGCAAGGTGAGACACACAGGGAAATACTCCTACACTTTCCTTGCTTATATCCATATTAATTCATTTCTTTCCCTCAGACTCATCTCTCTCTCTCTCTCTCTCTGCCCTCAGAGTCCACCGTGTCTGTTTTGTTCCCCCAGTTGCACACTCATCATCAGTTTGTGCATACTTGATGTTTCCACTCTTTCCCTTGGAGGGGCCTCATTTGTCTTCTCCAGTTATTGCTTCAGACCTATTTCACTAAGCCATTGTGATGCACTAGATGATACTGGGCATGTCCTCACCTGCCATTCTTGAAATGGTTTTATGCCAGTATCCTGTTCTGTCTTCCCTCCAAACCTGGTATTCCAGATCTGGTCCTTATAACATATCAAAAGCCACCTGTCTCATCCTTTTCTTAACCCAATGGAGTGTGGGGAGATGGAAGAATCTAGGGAGAAACATGGGGGCCATCCAGTTGTTTAGTTACCCAGTCCTGGAGAATTTTTTTTTCCTTTTCAGTGATGGAACCTGAGATTGTCGGTTTTAGTTTCTGATCCTTACACCACCATTTATTATGAAAGATTGGAGGTGGATTGTAACCACCCACTTAGAGCTGGGTAAACTGAGGCAGAAGGGGGTGAAATGATTTGCCAGAGATCAGTCAATGACACAACCAGGATTAGCATTCACATCCCAGGAATTGTGCTTTAATATCCGTACCACACCTCCTTTTAGTATTTGAAAGTTTTCAAAATTCCTAGGATAGGCCTTGGCTGAAACTGCTAGTTGGAAATTCTGAGTGGTGTTTTGGAATAACTGCTACTACTATTTATCATCATTTTTATATAATTCAATCATGATATCTGAAATCTTGCATGAAGCTCAAGGTGGGTCTTGTTGGGACTGGAAAGGACAAAACACACTAAATAAGGTGAATTCTCTTCTCTTATGCAGTCACTGTCCAGCACCAGCTGCAGGATTTGAACACACATTGCCAGTCTGAATTAAAAACTCACTTGTCTTATACAGTAAAAAATTTTGAGGACCCATGCTAATTGCATTCGTTTAGAAAAATGTTCCAGTTGTGTATTAGAAGCATTATGTATCTCATCATAAGTACACACTATGAAGAAGTTGTTACGGATAAGTAGTTTTGGAAGTGGAGCGAATTCAGTGACTGCTTAAGACTGACATAATTGAATATTTATTTTTAAGAGCTTTAGTGCATAACTGCTCAACTTGGTTATGGAGCTGTGAACATGAACTGCATGGATAAATAAAGAATGTTTCCTTTGCCACTCATACTAACCCCAACTCCAAATGTAGAATGTCAGAGTGAAATGGTGATGTCTGATATGCTTAGTGTTGAAAGAATCTTTTGTGCCATTTTCAAGTTCAAAAGCAGACTAACTGCTGGGCCTATAGAGATTTGCAAACCCAAGTCAGGGCCTTTGTTTTTCCTGCAGAATTAAAATATAAAGAAGCCTCTGAGATTCATAGAGGAAATATTTTATGAAGCAGGTTAATTAATGATGCATCTGTAGAATACCGCAGATGCATATTGATATTCAGGGTCTATGCTGTGATGTCTGAATAAGAGAAATTTGCTATAGTACTGCAGTTCTACTTTTGTTATGTGCAAGCTGTAGTTGCCAGTGCAGCGTGACGCTCTAAAACCAGCAAATTGTGTGTGAGCATGAAGGGCCTGATACTCAATCAGCCTGCCTAACACATAAGGTTAAGAGCCAGTACTAGCGCTTAACTTTGAGTATATTCAGCAGTGCCAAATGTTTAAAGGTCTTTACAACACTGATCTGTCCTGCGTTTATGTTGACCTAACTTATGCATATAAGTTATACGCTAAATAGCCGAATTTCGCTTCTCTACGCATAACTTTTGTGCTGGTTTTTGGCCATAACTAACCTTGCTTCCAAGTACACGCACAAATGTGCGTATAGCCCATGATGATGTAGTCTCTACATAAAATGTTGTATATAACTGGGACAAGAGTTTAAAATATAAGATTTATGTTATGTGTGTCGGCCACTTAAGCAACCAGTAAGAATTTCAGCTACACAGATCCTGGATAAGATTTTGTTTGGATTATACTGCATATGAATATGAATTGAGTAAATGTGAAAGAAATGCAGACATTACTGTAGAGTGAGTTTGTCAGCTTTAGTTTGTTGGTAACATAGAGGCAGGGCCACCAAGCTGGGGGGTGAGGGGCAGGTAATAGCAGGAAAAAGAAGGGAGAACCAAACCTTCAGCAATAAACATCATATGATGATCAGTTCCATTAGCATTTTAAGCTATTTCTTTTCAGTTCACTCCATAAACTTGTTGGATTAACCACCACACTAGTCACAGCTTGCAATGAAAGGTAGGGTTTTAACCCTCTTAACCACTGCAAACTTCCCATATGCTATCTTAACTAGTTGAACATGTGCACAAAATAAAAAATAGGAAATATCCAGAAGATCCAGATACCTAAATCTCTCACATTCTGTACAGTTGTGGTAATACTGGTCCCATATAGCTTCAAATCCAATTTTTGAGGGGGGGCATCAAATTTGTTCAATCTCAACACCTCTGTTTTATCTCTATTCACAGCTAACCATTTAACTTGAACCAATCAAAGATGCGCTCTAACCTTCTCACAATCTGCTGTAACATCAAGGTGTCAGTGTCTTTCATTGGAATAATTAATTGTATGTCATCAGCACAACACTTCCAACCAAGCTGTTTGATGAAGTCTCCTAATGGCTGTAAAAAGATATTAAACTTAAGAATAGCCATACTGGGTCAGACCAATGGTCCATCTAGCCTAGTGTACTGCTTCCAACAGTGGCAAATCCAGGTCACAAATTCCTTGCAAAATCCCAAATAATAGCAAGATTCCATGCTTCCAAACTAAGGAATCCAAAAAATGCATCACTAGAGGTTCACTTAATTTCTCATCTTGAACACAATCAGGCTTAGTTTCAAAAGAGAAGGACGCCCATCTTTTGACACACATCACAAGATGGGCATCCTTCTCACAGGGTCGCCAAATCGGCATAATCAAAAGCCGATTTTGGGAGTCCTCAACTGCTTTCCGTCGCGGGGATGACCAAAGTTCACGAGGGCGTGTCGGAGGCGTAGTGAAGGTGGGACTGGGGCGTGCCTAACACATGGGGGTCCTCGACCCATAATCGAAAAAAGAAGGGCATCCCTGACAAACACTTGGATGACTTTACCTGGTCCTTTTTTTCCTACAACCAAGCCACAAAAATGTGCCCTAAATGACCAGATGACCACCGGAGGGAATCGGGGATGACCTCCCCTTACTCCCCCAGTGGTCACTAACCCCCTCCCACCCTCAAAAAAAATTTTTAAACATATTTTTTTCCAGCCTCTATGCCAGAGTCAAATATCATACTCAGGTCCATCGCAGCAGTATGCAGGTCCCTGGAGCAGTTTGGACCCAGGCCCATCCCCCCCCTACCTGTTACACTTGTGGTGGTAAATGTGAGCCCTTCAAAACCCACCAGAAACCCACTGTACCCACATGTAGATGCTCTCCTTCATCCTTAAGGGCTATGGTAGTTGTGTACAGTTGTGGGTAGTGGGTTTTGGGGGGGGGGGGTTGGGGGGGGTTGGGGGGCTCAGCACACAAGGTAAGGGACTATGCACCTGGGAGCAATTTCTGAAGTCCACTGCAGTGCCCCCTAGGGTGCTCAGTTGGTGTCTTGGCATGTCAGGGGGACCAGTGCACTAGGAATGCTGGCTCCTCCCACGACCAAATGGCTTGGATTTGGTCATTTCTGAGATGGGCGTCTTCGGTTTCCATTATCGCTGAAAATCAGGGATGACCATCTCTAAGGCCGACCTAAATTTCCAGATTTGGGCGTCCCCGACCATATTATCAAAATGAAAGATGGATGCCCATCTTGGTTCGATAATACGGGTCCCCGCTCCTTCGCCGGATATCCTGTGAGGATGTCCTCAAGAAAACTTGGGCGCCCCTTTCGATTATGCCCCTCGATGTCTATGCTCTATCAATTATGTTTTCAAGGATCTAGAGGTTTGTCCTATATAGTATAAATTACATGAACATATAAGCAAGTATATCACATTGGTAGAATTGCAGGTCGTCGTAGCGCGTAAAGGAATAAATCCTGCCCGTGTGTATACCAATAAACTGCCTAGACTCCGTCATCACTGTGCATACTGAGCATATCCCACAAGCCGCATGTTCTCATTCACCATTCCAGTGTTCTTTCTATTCCAAACTTCCGCAGTACATAGAATGTTATTTAAGTTGTTACTCCTTTGATAAGAAAACGAAGTTGTTGAAAACAAGGATGAACCTGCAGAGAACAGGTAAATGTCTTTTAACAGCCCTTACCAACATATTGCTACGGGTATTAAATTTTTAGGAAGTATTTTATACTGGTGTTCCCTTCCATTTGCCAATGAGTGACTTAGGAATCCACTTTTTCAGTTCAGAGGCATGTTAGTGGATTGTGTTTTGTTCATCGGTGAACGGTACAGTCATCCTCCATGTTCAGCTCAGGTGTTGCATTTGAAGTTTAATTTTTGTGTTGTAGATTTTAAACCCTTCTTTTTTATTATAGTTCCTAAAATGACTAAAACAAGGAATATAGTCATTTTCAATGTGCCCAGAAGAATAATAGTTCTGTCTGTATTCAGTCCTTTGCTACAAGGTAATGGGCTCATTTCAAAGGTCAGGTGTGAAGAACTGGTAATTTAGAACATATAATTCTCATCCCTTCATTCGTGGCTGTCTCTCTCAGGTTTGTAAGATCCCATTTCACATTTTCACTGTCCTATCTTGCTTTTGTCTCAGGCTATTTCAGAATAAATTTCTGACTGTCCCTGAGCAAACCACATGAGAGAAACTGTTACTGGTAGCTTTGAGTGCCCAAGCACTTGCTACGGATAAGAGCAGACCTGATTTAATGAAAGGAAAGTTGGCTATTGATTTTATGCCATTGCAGCTGCAGATCCTTTGGACTTTTCCAGCAGGTTTCATAGTCACCCATCTGTGGTGCTTTCTGAGAATCTGGTCGTGCACTGAGCTATGCCAGAATATGGAACCTCTCACTGACATTGGTTTATAACATGAATTACAAACTTTTGTAGCCAGGGGTGGCAGGGCCTTAAGATGCTTGTTCCCCAAACAGCACTGATTTAATTGGTTATTTTCTCTACTGTTTTATCCACATGTATTGGATTAAACTTGTGTTAGCAGTGAGCGGGAACAAAGATTCATCCCCATTCCCTCCTCGCAGCAAAAGATTTTTTTCCCTTTCGGCTGCTGAGACTGACACTTCCTAAGAACAAATAGTCTTTAGAAACTTCTTTCATACATGCAGAAACCCTGGCAAAGCATTCCACAGTAATGGACTGGCCACAGAAAATGTAGCTAATCTAATATCTTCATAATGCATTCAGAAATATAATAAGTATATTTTTTTGTAATGTCTTTCTTTACATTTCTACTGTAATCTCAGTGCTGTTTCTTTTATGTTATCCATTTTGGACTTTTTGGGGAGAATGCAGAATATAAATGTCCAAGATTAAATTAGATTTGCTATGAAGAGCATAACTTCCTTAGGGGTTCATACCTACACAGCAGATTCTGCAAATATGTAGGATCCTTCTAGGTCAAAAAAAAAAAAGAAACAAAATAATTATAATGAATCCGATATTCAACTGGTAATCAGTGGAGTTCTGCCAAATCCAGAGATATATGATCAATGGATATTTAGGATGGCCACAAAAGACTGTTAATCTGAGGATCATCTGAGCTGGAACTTGCTGCAACTTGCAGACACTGGGACTGATGCCTTAGACCACGATGATATCAGAGCTAGTCCTACTTGCAAGCTTCTTCTTGGTGTCCCTGCCATGGTGAGCCCAAGGATCATATGGGCTGGAACTCGCTGCAACTTGCAAGCACTGGGATGGATGCCTTTGACCAAGGTAACATCAGAACTGGTCCTACTTGCAAGCTTCTTCTTGGCGTCTCTGTTATGGGACATAGCCGTAAGTGTATGCCCATAGGGGCATGACCAAAGGGGTATGTCCCACCCCTTTGGAGCCCCTTCAGAGCAATTGAGCAAGGATTGAATCACTCTGCTCCTTTCCATGGGGAGGAGGAAGGAAGCAAAGAGTAATCTTGTAAGAGCCACTACCATCAAGGGACCAGTGTTTCTACATGTGCATCAGGTGCCTGTTTGTGTACCCTTGGTGATTGTGATTACTCTTTCCCCCTCTGAAGCTTCCCTCTCATTAGGATATCTTTTTTTCTTCCTAAGCCTGAAAATTTATTTGAACTAATTAATTTCTTGAATTTCCAGTGACCTTTTGTATCCTCCTTGAAGTGGACTAGTATGCACTAATGAATATTGTGCTTTATTTCTTAATAGTTTATTTGCCTTTGCATATTTCTAATTTTTTTTTAACATATTGAACATTTTGAAATAAAAAAAAAACTATTAATCTAATCTTGATGTAACCTATAGTATGTATGTATCAAAATAGCCAAATCTTTTTGATCCAATAAGGAGCAAAGTTCATGAAGAAGCCATTGGGACTGAAGCACGGACAACAGATGAAGTCCGATTTAATTTTTAAGTTAAATCCCTATCTAACCAGACACCCAGATTTTTGACAACTTCTTTCTCTGTCAGTAGATAGAGACACTCCTGGTAGTCCATTCTTAGTAAGATTTTTGCTAGTTAAAGGAACATAGGCACTTTGTTGCCTTTATAAAACAGAAATAATATAAGCAGCTCCTTGGATTTTCAGCATATGTTTCCTGTTATAAAGTTACACCCATGAGTAAACATACATATTTATTCCTGCCTTGGAGCAGGTGTAAATTTGTGTGAGAGAATTTTTGAGCTACTGGGGATAATTATAGGAGCCTATTTTATAAAGGTACATAGGTGTCTATCGGGCTCATTTTCTAAAGAGAAGGGCGCCCATTTTCTGACACAAATCTGGAGATGGGCGTCCTTCTCTCAGGGCCGCCCAAATCGGCATAATTGAAAGCCGATTTTGGGCGTCCCCCAACTGCTTTCCATCGTGGGGACGTCCAAAATTCAAGGAGGCGTGTCGGCAGTGTACCGAAGGCAGGACGGGGGCGTGGTTAAGAGATGGCCGTCTTCGGCCGGTAATGGAAAAAAGAAGGGCGTCCCTGACGAGCATTTGGCCGACTTTACTTGGTCCCTTTTTGTTCACGACCAAGCCTCGAAAAGGTGCCCAAACTGACCAGATGACCACCGGAGGGAATCGGGGATGACCTCCCCTTACTCCCCCAGTGGTCACCAACCCCCTCCCACCCAAAAAAACAAAAAACATTTTTTCCAGCCTCTATGCCAGCCTCAAATGTCATACCCAGCTCCATCACAGCAGTATGCAGGTCCCTGGAGCAGTTGTTAGTGGGTACTGCAGTGCACTTCAGACAGGCGGACCCAGGCCCATCCCCCCCTTACCTGTTACACTTTAAGGGCTATGGTAGTTTTGTACAGTTGTGGGTAGTGGGTTTTGGGGGAGGGGCTCAGCACTCAAGGTAAGGGAGCAATTTGTGAAGTTCACTGCAGTGCCCCCTAGGGTGCCTGGTTGGTGTCCTGGCATGTGAGAGGAGACCAGTGCACTAGAAATGCTGACTCCTCCCATGACCAAATGGCTTGGATTTGGTTGTTTTTGAGATGGCCGTCCTCGGTTTCCATTATCGGCGAAAACCAAGGTCGGCCATCTCTAAAGTCGACCTAATTGTTGAGCGTTGGCCGTCCCCGACCGTATTATCGAAACGAAAGATGGACGCCCATCTTGTTTCGATAATACGGGATGCCCTGCCATCCTTAGAGATGAGCGCCCTTAAAGATGGGCGCCCAGTTTGATTATGCCCCTCCATGTTGCCTTCATAAAATCCATGCCTTTTGAAGAATTTTTAGGTGTTTTGTTATAAAATTACTCCATTATATACTGTATAATCCATATTGTAGCAATATACAGAGATGATTATGAGCAGCACTGTTTTAGGCAACACTTTGTTAAATTTTATTACATGTGTTTAAATAAGGATTCTGCCTAGGTTTTAGGCAGGCTATGTTTTTTTTTTAATAAAATAAACTTGCTATTTCATCTGTTTTTATTTTTATCATATCAGAGTGTTTCTTATACTAAAATGTTAGTCTACACTAGAATTCTTAAATAATTGCTTCCAGAGATTCCTTCTTGTTTGTTAGTTGTACAGTGAATTTGTACTAGCTCGAAGAGTGGAAACAAGTAAAATGTAGAAAAGTGTTATGAGCCATCAGCTTTCGATACAAAGTAGATTGCAGAATTTTATCCACTTTATATTCCCAAACATCCAAAAATTCTATATGTTGGGAATGAAACTGCATAGTGAATTTTAGATTATTCTGACATGAGTTAATTCAACTTTCTAATTCTTGCAATCAATCTTGAATACCAATCCAAACAAAAAATGTCATCAAGAAACTTTTTCCCTATCAGGTTGTCAGTGAACCACTGAGAATTATAAATAAACTGGTCCTTAAACTTTGCTAAATACAGAGTTGGTATAGAAGGAGCTAATGAAGCCTCCGTAGCTGCTCCTGAATTTGTTCAAAACATCTGGAAACCAAAAACATTTTTTGATAACTAGGTGAGCCAGTTGTAACAAAACTTTGGTGGAGATTCTTTGAGGTTCCAATCTCTTTTTAAGCTGCTCTTCAATCAATTGTAAAGCCTCCCCCAGAGGAATCTGTATATAGTGATGCAACATCCATTGTAGCCAAAAGTGACCCCGATCTAGGAAGATCAATCTGTTGTAGACATCTCAAAAATTCTGTTGTATCCTGCAAAGATGACATTACCTGACTGGTCAAAGATTTCAAAAATAATCCAGAAATTTGGACAAAGGCTCCAACACAGAATTGTGCAAAGCCACAAAGGGTCAACCTGGTGGTTCTTCAATATTTTTGTGTATCTTCAGAAGAAAGTAAATCTGTGGAGTCACTGAATGTTCCTGAATCAAAAATTTGCCTTCTCTAGCAGTCAACATTGAACTTTCAACAGCTGATTTCAAACAGGATGTAGGATCCTCAGGTAAAACTTTATATGTTCCAGAATCAGACCATTGTCTGCAACAGTCATCACAATATTTCTCCCTGGACCATAAGATTATCACCCCACCTTTATCTGCACATAATATTAAAATGACACGCTTTGGGTTTGCCATTTTCTGATAGTCACAAAAAACATTTCTATTGAAGTCATGTTCTATTTATAGTGACTTTCAGATTAAGTAGTTGAATTTGCTGGGATTTTGTGATGTAAGTGATATGATACCCCCCTGTATTGAAGTATAGTGTCCACATAATTTGCTTAATGACTTGGTTGTAGGCAGGTGAAACTGGATATGTTTTTGTTTATTTTAGTTAGAGACAAGACCCAAGCACTTTGTGGTTTTCTGTGGC